>NC_139624.1:19163282-19225782 GCF_964638095.1 Poromitra crassiceps
CAGTGCACACTGGTGCTCCAGCATCATGACTCTATCACAGTGCACAGTGGTGCTCCAACATCATGACTCTATCACAGTGCACACTGCTGCTCCAGCATCAGCAGTGACTCCTTCCTAGTCTGCGTTCTGTATCCTAGTGCAGGGGGTGAGAGGGGCCTCAGAGAGCTTCCCCTATATTTCTTTATTACATTTTGTTGATACAAATGCAGTCTCTCAAATGATTAATTCAGCCAATTTTAATTTAATTATGAGACTAATTACTTACTAGAAATAAAACATGTTGAACAAAAACAAACTTATTTTTGCATGCGCTTCCATTCTCCCCGTATTTATTATTTATTGTATTATGCTTCTTACGTTGTCCACTTAAATTAAAATACAAATAAGTGTATTTGTGATAAAAGATCAGAGAATATTCCAATTATAAAAGAGCTTAAAGGTGCCAGGCCAGCCATTAATCTTACAGCTGAACCTATTTGTGCAGATTGGTGATGAAAGGGCTATTTTCTCTTTTCAAAGGCTCCATGATGTCACGACTTGTTTTGAATAATTACCTCAGTGAATGAGACAAAGACAATAAGCAGCACAGTCTGGCTGATCCCCCATCGTTACGACTATTGCTTTTTTCATTTATTATTAATCAGATAATAAAGGCCAGTCAGTCAGTCATCCACCTCCAGTAGAGATGGGAAGTAACTAGGGGTGTCACGATACACTCAGTTCACGATACGATACGATACGATACACGATATTGGGTTCACGATAACGATACGATATTTTAACAATATTTTTTTGCAATCGATTTGTAAGTTGAGGGGGCATCCTCCACGCTAATTTGAGCAATTTCACCATTCTCATCCTCCGTGTCTGTAACGTCCCTCGTCTGTTCAAACAAAGCAATGAAAAGGAGAGCGAGCATGCAATCAGATGCAGATCAGTACCATCATGTTCAGCTTCTTTTTCTCGCGATATGAGATTTCATCTCAACGATACATATTGTCACGTTTTGATATCGCGATATATTGTGACATCCCTAGAAGTAACACATACTTTGTTACTGTACTTAAGTTGTTTTTTTCAGGTATCTGTACTTTGCTGAGTATGTATTTTTCTGATGTTGTTACAGTAATTTTACTCCCTACATTTTAACACAAATATCTCTACTTTCTACTTTTGAAAACAAAAATGAATAATGCACGACAGAAAAACTGCTCCCAGAGGGTTATCGAGACATAACTATTTAATCACAGCATATAAACAAGGGCTTTAACTGCTGAATACTGGACAGGGATTGGCTCCAGTATTTGTGATGCACGAATCATGCTGGTTTGAGGCCTTTTCAGTGGGCAGATAAGCTTTCCACTTTCAGCAGACGATTGTGGACATGGTTTATTATGGATCCCCATTAGTCTGACTATTCAGACTATTCTTCCTGGGGTCCCTGTATATAAGGATACAGCCTTCTAGTGTCAAACTCTGACCTCATTCTGCACAGTGAAGCTCAGACATCCAACTGAAGGAACAAAAACGGATTTTTGACTTTAGGGGTTAAAGATCACCTCCAAACAAGATGTATAAAAAACTCTTCTTTGATTAATAATTTGTGTGGTATGGTTTTTCCACACAAAAAGTTAAATTATCTTATTAAAATCCCTAAAATGACATCTTTCTCCCTCATTACATTACATCGTTGATGTGATGTGACACACCACACTAGAGAGAGAGAGAGAGAGAGAGAGAGAGAGAGAGAGAGAGAGAGAGAGAGAGAGAGAGAGAGAGAGAGAGAGACAGAGACAGAGACAGAGACAGAGACAGAGACAGACAGAGGTGGTCGAGCGAGCTAGACTGAGCATGAAGACAGGGAGCTGTAGTAGCGTGAAAGCTGGGAGGGAGAGCGTGGGATGAGGGAGACAAACGTTACATCATGTTTGTCTGTCGTGCATTAAAACTAAAGTAACTAGCTGGTTTTGAAAATGTAAGGAGTAGAAAGTACATAATGTGTGTTAAAGTAGGGAGTAAAAGTAAAAAGTTCAAACACTCAGTAGATACCTTAAAATCCTACTGAAGCACAGTAACAAAGTATTTGTACTGAGTTACTTGCCATCTCTGGCCATCAGCAGCCTCAGTACAAAAACACTGGTAGCCTATCGGCTTTCAAAAGCCCATATTGGTGGGAAACTAGTGGGCAAGCCTTCATGTGTTTTCAGCAGGGCCTATAATCCATGTTAATGTCTCAATAAGAGCGTAGTCAGGCAGGGTTTATCTTCCACATGCACTAATACAGTGATGGCTTCCCCCTCCAAGGATCATGTGTTTTAATAACCCGCCCGCGTCAGCCTCTAGTGGGGTAAAAGCCACCCACGTGTCAGCCAGCACCACAACATCCGGGCCCCACATCCTTTATTGTCCTGGGAGACTAAAGATAGCCCAGACCCACAGTATAGTGACGGCTTATTCAGCAGGCGGGAGTGTGCTGTGCGCGCCGCCATTGACACGCTGGCTTGTCTACAGTGGGGCTGAAACGCCTCTATGAAACATGATGTATTGCAGCATGCTGGAGGGCATGGGTGCCAGCCATGTCGTTAGCAAAGGAATTCAATCAACAGGCCTGCTGGGATTGGCCAGTGGGTGCAGATGACCAACCCCCCACCCCCCCCCCCCTCTGACATTTCTAGCAGCAGAAAATACAGTACACTGCAAAAAAATAAAAAAATCTTATCCGCTGAAAATATATGAAAATATGTTGTATTTAGTGCAATAAGTTTTATATTGAGTAGAACTATTTTGCACAAGCAAAATTATCTGCCAGTGGAATAAGAAAATTCCGCTATTTTCTTTCTTGATTTAGCTCAATTTAATCTTGTTTTAAGAAAATGTAAGCTACTTTTTCTTGTTAATGAACAAAATCTTCTTTTACAATTTTCTTAAAACAAGATTACATTGGCAAACAATAGCCGCATTTTTTTATTCCATTTGAGTTTTTTGTTTTTGTTTTGCATGTTTTTTTTGTGGGGGGGGTCCTATCTGTAGGAAACCCAGGGGAGCACGGGGGCACGCACCTGGGCCGTAGGCACTGAGGGGTGAGGACATGGGAATGGGGACACACCCTCAGCGCACCAGGCAGGAATTGAACCCAGGACCTTCTTGCTGTGAGGCGCCACTGTGCCCCCTAATTGTATAGTTTTGTTAAACAAGATAATTCTACTCATATAAGACGTATTGTACTAAATCAAATATATTTCAGATATTTTCACTTGATCAGATGTTTTCTTTTTGCAATGCCTGCTCTGATGCTACTACAGTACAACCGCAAAACAACATGGCACCAACCCTCCCCACACACACTTACATATGATCTATTTATATCTTGGTTGCACATAGTGAATATGATCACTGAGTAATGAAATCAGTGATTTCATGCGTGGATGATGTGGCACATGGAATCGAACGTGTGTGCCTGTCAGCTCGCCCGCCGGCTCAAAGGGTTACATGACGCAGTTGAGCCCCCTCGTCTGGAGATAATGAAACGCAATTAACAGGATCCCCCCCTAACCCCCTAAAAATAGCTTCCCGATTCAGGGGGGCTGCGTTACGGCCATCCTCTCAGCCAAACGGAGAGCTGAATCCCAGCTATCGGATGAGGACTTACATCATGATCTTACATTACACATTTGCATTATGTGGGGGAGTTAAGCATAACAATTGTGCATTTTGCGATAAAAGCATATCATTTGGTACACTTACAGCCAAAGGCATCAGAATTTAGAAAAGAAAAGTTGCAAATTTTTTGTGGCCATAGAGAGGCAAAGTGACCGCCTACTTCCTGCTTCCACACTGTACCAGAGATTTTCATCCGCCATTTATTTTCCCATAGACATTTCGTAAAATGCCTATAAACATAGTTTACTTGTGTTCAGATATAACGGTTCAGATATATTTGGAAACAGGAGAGACCACATAACATTTCACTAGGACCCAAATGTAAAAAAAAACAAATGCGGATTTAAAGAAAATATTTTTTCAATGTAGTTTTTTAAAGTTTTGGTCTGAGTGAAATGTTCTATGGTCTCTCCCGATTCTAAATATAGCTGAACCGTTTGGTTTGACGAAGCAAAACTATTTTTACAAGCATTTTACGAAATGTCTATGGGAAAATAAATGGCGGATTAAAATCTCTGGTACAGTGCTGAAGCAGGAAGTAGGCGGTCACTTTGCCTCTAGACAGCCTATAGAAAGTATAACTGCAATACAGTTGTGTAGACTAATCTCATATGGATGATCTTGGTGTCAAATAATACATTTCTTATGATGAGCAATTCAAATTTGGAACTTTAGAATTGCTCAGAAGCTTCATTCTACCTCACAGCTACGTTTTGAAGGGCAAGGGGCAAAGCGATCGGCACTCAAAAACAAGGACTAGGGGTAAAACTAAGAAATGGGATTGGGGCCTGATCTGAGATGGTTGCCATTGATCTGTACAGACTGTTACTGTAGCTGCAAAAGATCCTCCTCAATTTGTCCGTTGGTCAGAATCCTGACACGATCCTGACATACACTGCGCATTCAGCCTTCCCAAAAACGCAAATTTATGTCGACGGCGCACTGTGGGCATAGCACTGCCCTCAGGGCCAACTTAATGCATCTGTCATCTCTCCAGCATGGTTTGCATGTTTGAGAAAAGCCCAGGCCTTGCAGTCCAGCTACAGTCCTGTTGTTGCAACTCACAGCCCCACTTTGGCAAGCGCCTTTAGCGACCTCCGTGACGCTCCGCGGACCATATAGCGTTTTACGGAACACAGCACGGGCGGACCGTTAGAAAGCACTCCGCAGCTGTGGGTTCGGGGAAAGGTCAAGCATGTCCTCGGGCTCGTCGTCCAGGGCGAGCTTGTATCCCCCAGGGGATGGTAGTACCACTCTGGTTTTGGGTTAGAGAGGCTTGGGGGCCCGGCCGGGTGTGATGACTGGCCAGCCATCAAGTGCTCTCAGTAGTGCAATGGGCTTTGAGCGCTGTCCAGGGTGCTGAAGGCAGCAGCGCACAAGTCCTATCCAGCATGGAACAGAATCCATGCCAGGGCTCCTGTTGCCTGGCCTACTTAACCTGTCCATCCACACACTGCCAGTGCTGAGACTTGAATCTACCGACACGGATCTGCTTCTGCCCTGCCTGACTCTGCCTGCGATGTCTGCTGTCCTGTTTGTGTCCTGAGTTTGACAGAGAGCCAGAAAGTGCAGGATCACACTTTGCTCTTTCTGATTCTGATTGACTTTGAAAACATAACTTCCTGCTTTTCCCTCATGTGTCTGAAGCCTGGATGTGCACTCTGAGTTATTTTTACCGAAGCCGTTTCTGATTGTCCCCCGAAGAGTGGATTTACAAAGTGACTTTGAATTATTCCTTCCTGTTTATTCCATAGGACTCGAACCCACTACTGTACTGTTTGAGTTCTATTTTGAGTCAGTAAAAGACTTTGAAATGTTTCCTTGTGTCCCTCTGCATTTCTGGGTTCAGCCTTTGAAGAAGACCCTGGAGACCCTAACCTAACCCTAACCACACCCACCCAATGCCTAAACCTAAAGACCACCTAACCAATGCCTAAACCCACTAGTATCACCCGTCCCCTGGGTGATACTACCGTACTTCTCAACTCGTTGTGGACGTGCCCTTGACCTTTCCCTGAAGCCACAGGTGCGGAGTGCTGCGTTCCATAAAACGCCGGAGGCTCTGCAGAGAGTTCAGGAGGTCACCAAAAGCACTTGGCAAAGCGGATCTGTAAGACGAGTTCGGAGTGAGAACGTGTTGAGTGCTGTAGTGCTCGAGTACCCGGTCTCCAGACCACATTTTGATGTTCTCGTCTCGGACTCGCCCTCCCTCTAGTCTTTGGTCTTGACTTGCTCTCGGACCAACCGGACTCGGGATTTTATTTCAAGACCACAACTGCAGTGACATCATTACCTGCCTGTGTATTGTCTGATTTTGTTTTACTGTCATTGCATGTAAAAGTTCTTCCTTCGATTGCAACAATAAACTGCAGTTTGACCACCAAGTTTTACAACTGAAAGCACTCCCCTCACGTGCCACGGAAGACAACACAAGGAGACAAGGCATAGGAGAGCAGAGCAGTGGCTGCAGAGAGGTCGTCCAAATCATCAGTCGTACAATTTGCTTATTGCCTTCTGTCACTGAGTACAATGATGTAAAGGTTAAGCCATAATTAGAGTTATGGTCTTGGAAATTGTCTCGCAATTGTCTGGTCTCGGTCTTGACTCGGTCATACCCTATACCCCCCCCCCCCCCCCCCCCCCCCACCTCCGGTCTTGGTCTTGGTTCTCGGCCTTGGTTTAAGTGGTCTCGACCACAACACTACCTCTCTGACCTACCTTGCTTCAGTATTCACAGAAAACTGCTGAAAAAGTATGACCATTCTGCAGTGTTTTCAGATAAAGAACTGTTTTGCTAATTCTCTCTCACAGTTTGATACTGATTGAACCGATAAACCAGTTCAACGCTTTTACATCTGCTGCCCTAAACACCTCTGTGTTTGAAACACCTATGTGTTTTATGTTGACAGAATGAGGGGTCAGATGTCTACTTCCCGAATTGACGCCAATGCAGAAGTAGCAAAATCTGCACTTCCTTGAATGGCCTCTTGAGGCTGGCTGCAAAGGTGAGTCAGTCCCATTCACACCCATGTTAAAATGCCAGAGTTTACAGCATAAATATGTTTACAGCCTGGTTTAAAAAACGGTTTCGGTCTGTATAGATCAGGCCCACTCAACTGGCGGCCCGTGGACCATCTCCGGCCCGCCGACCAGTTCTGGAAAAAGAAAAAGGTGCCTCGTTGCATGTGAATCCCCCCCACCCCTCGCTCTATCTGTCTTTCTCTCTCTCTTTCTCTCTCTCTCTCTCTCTCTCTCTCTCGCTCTCACTGTCGACTTAGTGCGACATGCGTTTTCCAATTGCGTTTGAGAGCAAGCAACGACCCCGGTCAGCTTTCACTCCAAGCAGACTGTAGCTCACTCTCCCTCTCTCGACTGAGACAAGGGTTCACCTTTTGCCTCTATCTCTCTGTCTCTCTCGCTGGCAAAGAATCCTGAGTCTGTTAATAAAATGCTGCAGGATGAGTTAAAGATTGTGTCAAACTGGGTAAGTGAAAATAAGTTAAAGTTAAATGTTGGGAAAACCAAGAGTATAATGATTGCATCCAAATACACATTAAGAACAAATCCAAAACTACATCTTACTCTGGATAGTGATGATATCGAACAGGTAAGAGATGCTAAATTATTGGGGGTGGTAATTGATGAAACGCTTTCTTGGTCAAAACAAATTAATTGCATGGTATCTAGAATGAGCAGCACTACTTCAATGATCAGAAGGTGTGCTAATCTGATGTTGACTCGTAGTACAGCTAAACTGGTGACTCAATCTTTAGTCTTATCCCGCCTAGACTACTGCCCAACTGTATGGTCTAGCACCTCTAAACAAGACCTGGCCAAACTCCAGCTGGCCCAGAACAGGGCGGCACGCCTCACTCTCCGCTGCTCTATGAGGAGCAGTGTAGAGGGGATGCATGCCGCACTGTCATGGATCAAAGTGGAACAAAGAATAGCATGCAGCTTGGTAACCTTTCTGTTTAACATCTGGAACACTGGGAAACCACAGGGCTTACATTCACAACTGTACCCCACTAAGAGTAGACATGGCTATACTACAAGACAGGCAGTAGATGCTCAATTCACTCTACCTCTACCAAAAACCAATGCTCTGAAAAGAACGGTAATGTATAGAGCAGTTGCGTATTGGAATAATCTACCTAGTAATATAACGGTGGCAAGTAACAAATTTTTGTTTAAGAAAAAGTTAAAACATGCAGTGATGAATACTGTGATAACTTTGGGTTATTAATTATTGTACACATATGTTGAATTGTATTGTATTGTACTGCAATATGCTATGTTATATTACATAACACTACACTGTACTAATTCATGAACTTCTAAAAATGTTTGATTTGTAATAGAGTGAGGTGATTTACTCTCTTTTTGTCTTTGTTGTTACAATTATCAGCAATGTTACTGTATTATGTTTTCGTTTTCATGTTATGTGTTTGGACCCCAGGAAGAGTAGTCTCACCTTGGTGCAGACTAATGGGGATCCACAATAAACAATAAACAATAAACACAGAGATGCTACAGCAGCAGATAAAAGGTCCTTCTGACCCCTTTCCATTTTCCATCTGTGGATTGTGAATCAGA
Organism: Poromitra crassiceps; assembly: GCF_964638095.1. NCBI lineage: Eukaryota > Metazoa > Chordata > Actinopteri > Beryciformes > Melamphaidae > Poromitra > Poromitra crassiceps. The sequence goes on from NC_139624.1 coordinate 19,171,539, forward strand.
ATCATTGGCCAAGTATGAACACGTATACAAGGAATTTGACTCTGGTTTGCGTTGCTCTCAATGTCCTCGCACACAAAAAAGGTATGCACAGCCTTAAACAAATAAAGGACGGGGGTGCATTTAAACATTTACATTAACTACTATATACAATAATAAGTGTGTGAAAAGTGTCTATTTTAAATATGTATGAAAGAAACGTATGTAGGCTACAGTAGGCTATTTAAGCAATATAGCATGAGAGCCAGTGTGTTGTGGCAAATATATCCCGCTGATCAGTTGTTATCCCACTCGGCCTGCGGCCTCGTGGGATAACTGCTGAGCAGCGGGATATATGCCACAACACACGCTGCTCGAGTGTTATATTGCTTTTATAAAACGGTTTCCAAGTATGATAATATAAATATAATAATAATACTATAAGTCCGACTGGCATGGTATTCTGATAGAGTCAGTTGAAACACTACTGTAAGGCGGGACCTCTAGCAAGAAGATAGACGTGCGGGTGATTTGATTGGATCGTTCTGGAGACTGAAGTTGACATTGGCCAATCCTGGCGCTTGCTGAGAAGCTGAGAGCTTTTTGCAAAGCCCGACACCAGAGCTGTATGCCGACACCAACTAACGTTACGTCTTATTTAGAAATGCGGGGTTAAGAGTGAGGGCGTGCGAGAGAGGGGTTAAGACATTAGCCCGCGTCTATTCTTGTACAAAACATAATTTTCTGCGAAGTATTAGTAAAGTTATAAGCGAAGATCGATTCACAAGGATCTGACAGCTGTCTCCGCCATTTGTTTTTTCTACGCTGTCATTTGAGGTAACCAAAGCCTTTTAGTAAGAGTTGCCATGGCAACTCAATAACCCATGGCCATGGGTTATTGGAGTGGGTTATTGGATTTATACAATGGCTGTGAACCAATCAGATTGCTTGATTTGAGAGAGCCGTTTTATAAATGTACAGTATAAGCCACACAGATTGTAAACAAACACACGTACAGATATATTATCAGATATTGCACAGTTATTTACCATTCATTGTAACCGAGACTTTGAGTTAGATATTACACAGTTATTACACAGTAAAAGTATTACATTAGTCATTATTACAGTAATTTGGGGCTGTGCCGACGGAGTGCAAAACATCAACGAAATATCACTCCAAATGTGACAAAAATAAAGAAAAAGAAGAGATTTGTGGGTGATTTGTTTAAAATGTAGAGAAAATGGCGTCCCTGGCTTCTTTCCCTCTCTGTGTGTTTGCTGCCTGCGAGACAGACGGCCAGGCCAGCTGCAGCTTTCCTGCCTGGGCTGTTTAGAGCAGCCAGAGTGAAGCCATGCACACTGACCCGCATGTTGGTTAGAGTATATCAGCAGCCAATCAGCAGCCAGAGTGAAGCCATGCACACTGACCCGCATGTTGGTTAGAGTATATCAGCAGCCAATCAGCAGCCAGAGTGAAGCCATGCACACTGACCCGCATGTTGGTTAGAGTATATCAGCAGCCAATCAGCAGCCAGAGTGAAGCCATGCACACTGACCCGCATGTTGGTTAGAGTATATCAGCAGCCAATCAGCAGCCAGAGAGAAGCCATGCACACTGACCCGCATGTTGGTTAGAGTATATCCGCAGCCAATCAGCAGCCAGAGTGAAGCCATGCACACTGACCTGCATGTTGAGTATATCAGCAGCGAATCAGCAGCCAGAGTGGAGCCATGCACACTGACCTGCATTTTGGTTAGAGTATATCAGCAGCCAGAGTGAAGCCATGCACACTGACCTGCATGTTGGTTAGAGTATATCAGCAGCCAATCAGCAGCCAGAGTGAAGCCATGCACACTGACCTGCATGTTGGTTAGAGTAGTCCTCTAGTAAGAGAGTGGCGTCAGCGGAGGACCAACATGCGAGACTCGTTAGCCAATGAACAGCCAGGAATGGGTCTCGCGCTACTTTTGCATGCTAAAATAAAGCTGATAATGTACAATTTGATTCAAGGGATGAAAAACCCTTTCAAAGTACAACACAGACTGTCTATTTTGCTGCAACTCGACAGTGCTGCTTTTTTTACTCAAGAGTTCCACTTTTTACTTCCTGGAAAAAAACTGGTCCATTGGAGTGAATGGAGATGTCGGAACTCTTCTATTATACGGCTCTGGGTTAGAGTATATCAGCAGCCAATCAGCAGCCAGAGTGAAGCCATGCACACTGACCTGCATGTTGGTTAGAGTATATCAGCAGCCAATCAGTAGCCAGAGTGAAGCCATGCACACTGACCTGCATGTTGGTTAGAGTATATCAGCAGCCAATCAGCAGCCGGAGTGAAGCCATGCACACTGAGCTGCATGTTGGTTAGAGTATATCAGCAGCCAATCAGCAGCCAGAGTGAAGCCATGCACACTGACCCGCATGTTGGTTAGAGTATATCAGCAGCCAATCAGCAGCCAGAGTGAAGCCATGCACACTGACCTGCATGTTGGTTAGAGTATATCAGCAGCCAATCAGCAGCCAGAGTGAAGCCATGCACACTGAGCTGCATGTTATTTAGAGCAAGGGTTCCCAAACTTTTCAGCCCGCGACCCCCAAAATAACGATGCCAGAGGCTCATGACCCCCACTATCCCTGGAGGTGGTTGAAGCATACAAACATTTTTGTGCCCGTAACAATTATGGTTCAAATTTGCTCTTTTTAATAGTTTTTAAATTGTATTTCACACATTTTGTAGTTCACACATTCTTTAGGCCAATTTCACACATTCTGGAAATCATCTCGCAAACCCCCCAGGGGGTCCCACTTTGGCAAACACTGCTGTAGAGTACATCAGCAGTTCCATTATGTAAACGTGTTTCCGCACTAAACATCTCCATGTGAACGTCTAGCGTCTACTGTCATTTGATCAGGGCTTCTTCGTGGGAAAACAAAACATCATCACGGCATCAGCATGCCTTTAAACTAGGGTTGAGTCGAATACTCGGACGAAGCGGGTAGCCGGTACAGCTCAAAAACAAGGAAGATGTCCTGAATGTTTTGTAAATTCAGTGTATTTCGCTATAGAGAGGCAAAGTGGAACGTCACTTCCTGCTTCAGCACTGTACCAGAGATTTTCATCCGCCATTTATTTTCCCATAGACATATTGTAAAATGCTTATAAAATAGTTTTACTTCGTCGAACCAAACGATTCAGCTAACGCTAATCGGGAGAGACCATAGAACATTTCACTTGGACCAAAACTAAAAAAAACAACATCGAAAAATGTTTTCTTTAAACCCAATTTTTTTTAACGTTTTGGTCCCAGTGAAATGTTATGCGATCTCTCCTGTTTCTAAATATATCTGTACCATTTGGTTTGAACCAGTAAAATAAATGGCGGATGAAAATCTCTGGTACAGTGCTGAAGCAGAAAGTAGGCGGTCACTTTGCCTCTCTATTGTAATCCTATCTAAATGTAAGCTATGCAATGCAGCAGTAGCTTCCATTTCCAAAGGCAGCGCCACAAAAGGAAAGATACACTGACAGTGCATGTCACTGGACAAAGACAGTCAAGATACACTGACAGTGCATGCCACTGGACAAAGACAGTCAAGATACACTGACAGTGCATGCCACTGGACAAAGACAGTCAAGATACACTGACAGTGCATGCCACTGGACAAAGACAGTCAAAGGAAAGATACACTGACAGTGCATGCCACTGGACAAAGACAGTCAAGATACACTGACAGTGCATGCCACTGGACAAAGACAGTCAAGATACACTGACAGTGCATGCCACTGGACAAAGACAGTCAAAGGAAAGATACACTGACAGTGCATGCCACTGGACAAAGACAGTCAAGATACACTGACAGTGCATGCCACTGGACAAAGACAGTCAAAGGAAAGATACACTGACAGTGCATGCCACTGGACAAAGACAGTCAAGATACACTGACAGTGCATGCCACTGGACAAAGACAGACAAAGGAAAGATACACCGACATGCCACTGGACAAAGACATAAGAGACAGTGCATGCGACTGGACAAATTTAAGACATGGCTTTGTATGGTCGTATGGCTTCAGTGGGTTAGACATGTGATTGGCTGGAAGCAGTAGCACCCAGCGGGGACGGGAGCAGCAGCCTAGGTGCTGTGGGTGCTGTGGGTGCCCCTGGCACACAGACTGGGCTCTGGCACAGCGCCACATGATGCAGAAGTAATGGCAGCTGCTCATGTGGAACCATTGCAACGTGTCTAGTTAGATAACGGCTGGGTTTGCCTGATCCCGGCCTCATTGTTTCCGTGTTTTCCACAAATTTGATTTGATTTTTAAATTTTCACTGTTTGTAGAAGCAGCTCAGTCTTTAGTGACCAGAATGGATGAAATTAATCTAAACACTAAAAATGGTGAGATAGCCATTTTAACCCATGAGTCTTCCATGTAACCCTATAACTGTATGCAATACAGCAATATTTGTACAGTTTTCTATCACATTCTTTAAGATCTGAAACATTCATAGGGATAGATTATGTGAGGTGGTGCTATACCACAGAGCACAGCTGAATGACTAGATCAGTAATGTACGACATGGCAGCTGTCAATCAATCTTCACTTCAAGAGAATTTTCTCCTCCGAATGAAGCAGAAGATGGTGCCTAGTGTCTGTAACCTGGCCGAATAACTAGCGCATAAACTAACTACTAACTTGGCCAATTGTATGTAACATACAAAATAAAGCAAACGGTAATGTCTAAGAATGCCAAGAAATGTAACTGGCTCGTTAAAATCACATTCCAGGATAAAGTTAACGTAGTTAAGACCGAATTCAGACCCCTGCTCCACACGCAGGCAGCTGGCTGCCTGCGGCTCTAACTCACGTAGCGCCACAACACGCTGAATCCCACTCGATTTGGGGGCGGAACACGGCAGGATTGGCCAAAGCCAAATCCAGTCCCCAGAATTGTCAAATAAAATCATCGACATGCTACTATGGGCCCGCCTCTCAACCTGTCATCTCAGACAAGTGACTCCGAACCACGCGCCACTCGGGTTCCGTTGGGTTCATTTGGTCTTTAGCGATGACCTTAAACACACAACAGCAGAAGAACTCTCCCATTTGCATGGAAGGAGATGGCAGGGAGGGATTCATTAGCATCCTCAGTAGAGTTGACATACAGTATATTTGATTCATTCAAGCCCTCACAATGCTTTCTGTTTCTAAGATAACGTAACTGCTCTTCTCTCTGAGGCTAAACAATTAGGTTACATAAGCTCATCTGAGTATTACATTTCTCAAGCCAGATGAGCAGCTCAGCTGAAAACCGTTCATTATCACACACCAATGAGGCAATCATGTTCTATTTAGCCTCGCGCTCACATCTACGCACATGGGTGCCATTAATGAGGCAAACGCAGCCCAGGTTTAAAATAGCCGTATGAGGTAGTAGTGAGTTGAGTGGGTGTGAGTGCTTGTTTGATTCATCTCATTGTAGGAAGTCAGCATGGTTCATCTCAAAGCAAAATGAGGGAGTCATTTGCTGCAAGGTCAGAGGTGAATGTTCACTATCATGAGAGACAGATTTGTAACTTGTTCGTGGGTTGATCACGGTGTTACGTTTCATATGTGCATTGTACTTGTTTGTGTGTGTTTTTTTCTGCAATGTAGGCTATAGTTGGCATAAGAGGTGCGCAAACTCACGATATCGCCTGTACGACGACAGCGCCCTCAGTGTCTTGTTTTTGAATGTGCATACTGCGCACCTAGCATGATGTGTGAATGAGGGGAAGAGGAGGGAGGGGAACGGCACTGCACTAGTATCCATAATAAGATCTAATCCTAACAGTGTAATAGCTCAAATAAAAGATTGTAAGTGGATTGCCGTGACAGGTGATTTCACATGTGCTCCTCTCCTTGCTACTTACTGTACCTCATGTTCTTATGCAGCTGGAGGCTTAAATCCTTGTGGAGTATGAAGCTCCCCGTCAACAGCAGAGGTTAGAGTGAGCGGATGCAAGGAAGGGAACTAGCCAGTAAGTGGACAAATGGGATCGGGATATAGCCATCAAGAGGGGAAAATAACATGATCTGCTAACTGTTTACTTGGGGAGAGGTGACCACATTTGGGCAAGTAGAAGAGGAAGTTATACTCTAGTACAGCGATCCTGGGACCCCCCCAGTGGTCTTTGAGGGCGTTACAGAGGGTCCCCAGCAAAGACACACTTATTTCATTCAAGTTAGCCCAATGAGAATGTCTAATAATGCCTATTCTGTTCATAGTTTCCACACTGTTAATCTGCCAATCTACTGTATGGACAGTTATGGAATCACTCAATGTTATCAGACTGGATCCCTGAGAGTACAAAAAGGTTGAGAACCGCTGGTCTACCCCACAGAGCTGTTTTATTTATGATAATATAGTCATACTGTGGTCTACCCCACAGAGCCATTTTATTTATGATAATATAGTAATACTGCGGTCTACCACAGTATTGCTATATTATCATCATAAATACTATTCTCTGCCTCAGTACTGAAATGCCATGAATACTGTAATGTACTAAATGATGACGATGTGTGTGAATAAAATCAAATAAAATAAAATCAAACAAGGCCATTTTAGGACCTTGCATAGGACGTACAGTAGGGACGACACGTGGGCGTGTCTTCAGTCATTATTCGGACTATGCTCTGTCGTATGTAAATGTGAATATAAATGGAATATTCTATAAGCAACTCATGTCAATCAAAATATTGTCTTATTAAGGTCAATAGTTGGATTATTGTAGTCAGTGTTGGGCAAGTTACTTTCAAAATGTAATATACTACATATTACTAGTTACTTTCATTTGAAAGTAATAAGTTACTTTACAATATTACTTTCTGTGTAGAGTAACTTGTTAGTTATTAAACTACTTTTGCATTACTTTTACCAAAACAACAGCAGCAGCAGAATGACATCGCTGCCACGGAACGATCCCGAAGAATAATTTCAACCGCCTTGAAGTCAGTGTAAACAATCCAAAATTCTAAATGTTATTCTTTTCCTTTGGTATTGTCATCTATAGTGGTTATTTGCATAAAAACACACAGTTTGATTAGGAAATGATTGTATCCTTATTAAAATATGTGCTTTGATGAAATAAAATGTAACTCAATCTGTAACTTCAGTTACTTGACAAAGTAACTGGTATAATATTACTGAAATCCTATAAGTAATAAGTTATATTACTGAGTTACTGCTAAAAGTAATATATTACATTATGTTACCTTTGTAATGAGTTACCCCCAACACTGATTGTAGTCCATGTAAACGTATACTGTTCAGTCAGAAACAGGCTGATTTTGTCAGCTTTATTATTATACTTTTTTAATCAATCAAAATCCAGTAAGTATTAAAGAGCTCTTAAAAAGTCTACAAATAGACTGAAAAAGACTCCTAACAGATAGACAAATAACATACTCTAGCCTACTACGCTAAAGTCATCCCCTGAAATTCAGTTAGCCAGAATCAGCAGTACCTCTCTCGCTGCCCTGAGGACTGCCACTGTGTGTGTGTGCGTGTGTGTGTGTGTGTGTGCGTGCGTGCGTGTGTGTGTGTGTGCGTGCGTGTGTGTGTGAGTGTGTGTGTGTGTGTGTGTGTGTGTGTGTGTGAGTGTGTGTGCGTGCGTGCGTGTGTGTGTGTGTGCACGCTCTGTCTCCAGCTGTGGTACAGTGTCAGATGACCATATTTACTTTTGACAGTCATGCTTACAGTAATAGTCCCAATCATCAACGATGGCTTCGTGTGTAGCAGCTAGCAGGCGCAATGTGATTACTTATGTTGCAAGCAATTCCCTCGCATTTTTGTTGATGTTATTCCCCTGTCATGGAACGCATTAGACTCCCCGGGATTAAATGCTTTTATGGGGATAAAAATAGCAACATGAGAATACATGGCATTTCAATGCTGTACATCTCATGTGTGTTTATTTATATGAATACTGTAGCAAAACTCGCATCGGGCCGCAGATTACATACACTGTAAGCTGATTAGACACATTTTTTTTTACTCTGGAACCATCTTACAACTTTCACTCAAATCAGTTGCCTATCACGCGCTGCCAGCTCAGATTGAATATTTCGGTCACGATGCAGTTTGCTAATCTCTTCCAAGTCTGTTTACATGATCCGTTTGACGACTATAAGGACAAGGAAAGGGCTCAGCTTAAACTTGGGCTGAAATACTGCATCCACATCAACACGAGGCATGCAGGGGTGCTGCATCCACATCACCACGAGGCATGCAGGGGTGCTGCATCCACATCACCACGAGGCATGCAGGGGTGCTGCATCCACATCACCACGAGGCATGCAGGGGTGCTGCATCCACATCAACACGAGGCATGCAGGGGTGCTGCATCCACATCAACACGAGGCATGCAGGGGTGCTGCATCCACACCAACATGAGGCATGCAGGGGTGCTGCATCCACACCAACATGAGGCATGCAGGGGTGCTGCATCCACATCAACACGAGGCATGCAGGGGTGCTGCATCCACATCAACACGAGGCATGCAGAGGTGCTGCATCCACACCAACACGAGGCATGCAGGGGTGCTGCATCCACACCAACATGAGGCATGCAGGGGTGCTGCATCCACATCAACACGAGGCATGCAGGGGTGCTGCATCCACATCAACACGAGGCATGCAGGGGTGCTGCATCCACACCAACATGAGGCATGCAGGGGTGCTGCATCCACATCACCACGAGGCATGCAGGGGTGCTGCATCCACATCAACAGGAGGCATGCAGGGGTGCTGCATCCACATCAACATGAGGCATGCAGGGGTGCTGCATCCACACCAACATGAGGCATGCAGGTGTGCTGCATCCACATCAACAGGAGGCATGCAGGGGTACTGCATCCACATCAACACGAGGCATGCAGGGGTGCTGCATCCACATCACCACGAGGCATGCAGGGGTGCTGCATCCACATCACCATGAGGCATGCAGGGGTGCTGCATCCACATCAACACGAGGCATGCAGGGGTGACGCCTCAGGAAAAGTGACTTTTACCTTGGATGTAACTATAGGGATGGCACGGTGTGGACATTTTCCCACCGGGTAAAACACACGTGACAACACCGGTTTTACCGGTGACACCGTATAAATAAACCTCCTCAGCTCCTCCCCTCCCTGCCGCTGCTCAGTCGTTCGTTCACAAGTCAGGCTGGCTGAAGCCCTCATATACAGTAACTCGCGACCCCTTTACAGACCCTCCTGGAGAAAAGGGACTAACGTCGTTAGCGACAAGTCTGGGGATTTTTTTCTGGCCATGGGATTAACATTACCAGCAAGCAGCAGTAAGCCAGGCTGAGTAGCGTGTACTTTTATCACAGCTAAGTCCGATATATAAGAAAATCTGAGTTCTAAGTCCGATACCATCAATGTTAACTATAGTTAGCATGCTAGTGGACTTTTAGCTATGGTATTAGCATCAATGCTAGCGGACTTTTAGCTATGGTATTAGCAGCAATGCTAGCGGACTTTTAGCTGTGGTAATAAAACCACATTTCCAGAGATGGCATTGACAACAGAATACACACAGGTTTAGATAAGGGTCTTACCTACATGATGGGGGATTGTGTTCACAACATGTACAACTAACGTTACTTACTGATCTAAGCAGAGAGATATGGACAGTGCAGCCACACTGCAGCCCAGATAGGAGGGAGCGCTTGGACTTTCTCCATAAAATGAACGGTGTTACCGGTGGGCATGTTATGTAATCGGTGTATGCCCCACCACCGTGTAACACCGGTACGACCGACTACCGTGGCAAGCCTAGATGTAGTCTCAACGCCAGACCCATGAGAGTTCTTACGCTGTTACTGCATGCTGCAGATCTCTCTCTGGGTGTGGTTATGGGAGGGAACCGTTCACTTGGCCAGTGATTGGCCAGTGGTGGATTCAGTCCTCCCCAATCAGTAACGACTTTGCGATCAGACAACACGGAAGGCGCAGCCCATTTTTCGAACCGCTCTCTCGTCCGTGCTACGACCTGTCACTCATTCAATTTCAACCCCCCCTAGACCCGCCTGTGAAGTGGCACAGACTCATTTATGTAGTGATTCAACGTCATATTTGAGTCTGGGGAGAGACTAGCCTCGCATTTACCAAGGCCGCTTTTCAGGTGAGTCACAAGTCAAGTTGGTTGCCAATTAGAATTATGTAGAGGTTTGACAATCATGACTCTGATCATCATGATGATCAGGAATATCATCGATGATAGAATATGATCATGGTCGGTGTTGAGTGGCGACCCCTTTAAAATCCCTGTAGTATAAACTGCCCGTAACAGTCATGCTGTCATGGTCTGCTCTTGATTCCTGCCCATCACTCCATTCACTCCTTTTCCATCCTTAAAGCCCATGGCACACCAAGCATCCTACAACAAACACTGATGTTGCCATGGTGTGCCATGGCTGTCTGTCCTGTCCCAGTCTTGCTCTTAACCAGCATTTTCATTGTACTGAGACAATTCTTTCACGAAATAAAAACATGGACTTGATAAATGTTCTTTCTAATAGGCTGTAGCAGCAGTGTAGTAGTGAAGACTATATATCGGCAAATGAAGACTGAATATCAAAGACTGAATGCTGCTGAGAAAGATTTGAGGCTTAAACTGTCTTCAATTGTGCCAATTAACATCGGAGAGCTTTGTGCAAAGATGCAGGCCCACCGTTGCATTAATGAATGAATGAATGAATGAATGAATGAATGTTTATTTCGAACATTAACATAAAAGACAATATAAAAAATAATAAGTATAATAATAATACACAATACATTAAAAACATTTTAAAACAAAAAAAAGGAAAAACAATAATGTACAATATTAATCATAATTGCAATAGAAATAACAATATTTGTTCGAAAAGGAGTAGGAAGGAAGCCTCTGCTTATCTGGTCCTACCCCTATTTAATTCAAAAATAAATAAACTTAAATCAGGTCTCTGTCAGCATTCTATTTGATTACTTTTCATATTTTCTTATTTCCCTTTTAACCTGGGCCATAATGTACCCTATTACCATGTGCCCTCACCCTCCCCCCCCCCCCCCCCCCCCCCGCCGCCTCCTCTTCTCTGTATCCCTCAATCATAATATTTTTAAACTTTTTCTTAAACAGTATAATAGTTTTACTTTGTTTTATTTCATCATCCAAACTGTTCCACAGAGTCACTCCACCAAATGAAATGCTCATGCTCTTCAAATTTGTACGAACATAGCGTTTCTCAAAATTATTTTTCCCTCTTAAATTATACCCACATTCTTTGTCCTTAAATAACTTTTGAATGTTACAGGGGAGTAAATGATTCTTTGCTTTGTACATTGTTTGAGCAGTTTTGAACTTGACAAGATCCATAAACTTGAGACACTTGGAATTCAGAAATAATATATTTGTATGTTCCCTGTACCCAACATGATGTACAATTCTCAATGCTCTTTTTTGGAGTATACATAATGGTTGTAAAGTTGTTTTATAGGCATTCCCCCAAACCTCCACACAGTAAGTCAAATACGGCAGTACAAGTGAACAATATAAAATGTACAACACCCTTTGTTCCAGTATATGTTTGGCTTTCCCCAACACAGCAATGCTCCTTGATAGTTTGGATCTTATATATTTTACCTGTGGCTTCCAAGAAACTTTACAGTCTAGTATTACCCCTAGAAATTTTATTTCGTATACCCGCTCAATATCTACCTGGTCCACAACCAGTTGCACTCTTGTGTCTATTTTACGATTACCGAAAATCATTAATTTGGTTTTATTCAAATTCAATGATAATCTATTTACATCAAACCATGTTTTTAATTTATTAATTTCTATTTTAACCATCGCTAAGAGCTGCTCTAGATTATCTCCGGAACAGAGGATGTTGGTATCATCCGCAAATATGACCAATTTAAATAATTTTGATACTTTATATATATCATTTATATATAAAATAAACAATATTGGACCAAGTACTGACCCCTGCGGGACTCCACATATAATGTCTAAGCATGATGATTTGTGATCTCCCAACTGTACAAATTGTTGCCTGTTGCTGATATAGCTTTTTAACCACTTAAGCCCCACTCCTCTGATCCCATACCTTTCCATTTTACTAAGCAATATATCATGATTAATTGTATCAAACGCTTTCTTTAAATCTATAAATATTCCTACAGCATACTTTTCCTTATCTATACAATTAGTTATTTCCTCTGTTAGCTCCATTAATGCCATAGCTGTTGACCTGTTGGCTCTAAATCCATATTGGCTATCTGATAACAAGTTATGCTTCTCGATAAAGTTGTCTAATCTATTAATGAAAAGTTTTTCTAAGATTTTAGAGAATTGTGATAGTAGGGACACGGGTCTATAATTAGTGAATAGCCTATGGGTAATATTATCATAAGTATGGGTAAGTATTTGGCTATTGATATTGTTATTATTGCTACTAGTGACTGGGAATACTCACACATCTCTCATCTCTCTGAGGCTGCAGTGTGAAGTTAACCACACTAATCCTGCATATCGCCCAGAGCCGCAGTGTGCACTCTTTACGCAGACAGGAGCAACTGGGTCGCTGAGGCGTGCTCTCTCTCTTGCGCGCGTGCTCCAACTCTCTCTCTCTCTCTCTCTCTCCCTCTCTCTCTCTCTCTCTCTCTCTCTCTCTCTCTCCCTCCCTCTCTCTCTCTCTCTCTCTCTCTCTCTCTCTCGGTCTCTCTCGTGTAAAATGGGAACATCTGTGGGATGCGTGAAAAGTCATGAAAATGCTGTGCAGTCCCGCACAGCATATCTGGTCACCCCAGATACAGTAACAGTATCTCCTTGTGTCTGAGAGAGAACACACATTTGTAAATGCTTGTATACATTTTTTTTTATATTAGAGACGCCCACAGGACAGGTGCTCATGTTCATGGGGTCTCAGACTCTCTCTATGGGAGCTGAGCCCCCATTGCCCCACCCATAACTCCTGCCTATTTTGACTGTTTGTGAAAACACCTCCATATTGACCTGATGCTACCTGCTGCGTCATATCTCACCCTTCACTGTTCCTATTCCTTGTGAAAATTGTTCTCCGAGAGCACAAACGGCACAAGCTAGCTAAATAAATCTTGAAATAAATTTTCCAGTTGAAACTGAAGACAAAATTAAATTGTGTTCTAAAAAAGGCTCCTTTTTTGAGTCTGATCAATATAGTATAATATATATATATATATATATATATATATATATATATATATATATATATATATATATATATATATATATATATATATATATATATATATATATATATATATATATATATAAAACTAAAACTCTCGTAACGGGACAAGCCCGTCTTTTATTGTCACACGAACACCACAATACATGCATGCGGCCACAACACACTCATGCTGACGGTGGCCGGTGAAAAGTGTCCTCTGCATTTAACCCATCCAGGCATGTCCTTTCCTCCGGGGGGCAGGCCAGGAGCAGTGGTCGCTTTCTCGTACAGTGCCCGGGGACCAACTTCGGATGTTGTCGTCACTGGTCGGATGACGATGACGATCTGATCTTCTGCATGTTTTTAGTGGGGGGGTTATATACGGAGGAATCCCCTGGGGGAGCACGGGGAGAAAATGCAAACTCCACACAGAGAGAAAGGCCCTTACAACGAGATACCCCACCTGGGCAGTAGGCACTGAAGATATGGGGGGGAACACAACCACAGCGCCCACAGTGTCCCAGGCGAGAATCGAACTCAGGACATATATATATATATATATATATATATATATATATATATATATATATATCCTTGGTAGTACTGGTTGAGCTGTAGCCATCAGCCGCCCACAGCTGACGGCTTTCCTTAATTGGGTTGTGCAGAGAACACAAGATCACGTGCGGTCTGCCAGAATCTATAAGACTATTGGACGGACGATGTCCCGCGTTAGTGGATAGCCCCATTTCATCTGGCTAACTGATGCATTGAGCACATAATGAGTTGTAATGCAGTTTTGCCTCATAAGACAAAGTGACTGTGGGTTTGGGTGCGAGTATGCCAATAGCATTATACAATCTGTCTTAAAAAAAAGTCTGGGAGAAGTCTTAAAATCAATCTAAATTCTTGTTATCCCATTTTCTTTCTGCCCATTTATAGTTTCAGAATTTTCATTAGCGATGTTCAATCAGAAATAAGTTGCTTGTTTTACAAGCTTTAGTTTTAAATTGGTCTTAAATCCACTTGTAGATCCAAACTTGTAGAAACCTATTTTATTTTCAGACTACCTCGTACCTGCTAATGGGGATCCTAATAAACCAAACAAAATCCAAGCATGAGCGGAAATCTGCAGAACTAGAGGTGAGTCCAGATGTTGCTTTGTGACTGCTATCTCCTTTAACATGTGTGACTGACCACGTCACTGTCCTTACTACCCTCCTCCTCATCATTGTCATCATCAGAGGGCACTTAAGGTCACATCTGTCCTCCTTAAAGCTGTGTGTGTGTGTGTGTGTGTGTTCATGCATTGGTGCATTGTGACAAATAAAGACTTTTGTCCATCCTGTACCTTTAAAAAACAAAGTATTTGCGTTGAAGAAAAATATTATTTTGTTGAATTGAAACTGAAACTACATGAGAATGTTTACTATGGATCTTAATGATTAACCATTAGCCAATTAAGCTAATGGTTTAATCGGTAAATACCTTCACCGATTAAAAATGTAATTAACTGATTAGCTGACAATGCATTCTGTGTATCATTTCTGCAGGGGAATTCATACTGTAGGCTATATTAACTTTTATCCCAGCAGAGGATGTAACGTTACTTCACCCAGACTACTGGTCACCATAGGATCTGGACTTACATGTTACTGATGGGCCATGGAAACAGAAATGGTGAGGCAAGAAGTGTCAAAACCTAGCGTTAAGTCCAGCGTGGGAGCGGGCAGACACATGCACACACACCTAGGCAGAGAGAAGCACTGGGAGGCAGGCAGGAGAGGAGGTCTGGTGTTGGCAGAGAGAGATGGGAGGCAGTCAGGAGAGGAGGTCTGGTCTTGGGAGAGAGAAGCACTGGGAGGCAGTCAGGAGAGGAGGTGGTCTTGGGAGAGAGAAGAACTGGGAGGCAGTCAGGAGAGGAGGTCTGGTCTTGGCAGAGAGAAGCACTGGGAGGCAGTCAGGAGAGGAGGTCTGGTCTTGGCAGAGAGAAGCACTGGGAGGCAGTCAGGAGAGGAGGTCTGGTCTTGTCAGAGGGAAGCACTGGGAGGCAGTCAGGAGAGGAGGTCTGGCCTTGGCAGTGAGAAGCACTGGGAGGCAGTCAGGAGAGGAGGTCTGGCCTTGGCAGAGAGAAGCACTGGGAGGCAGTCAGGAGAGGAGGTCTGGTCTTGTCAGAGGGAAGCACTGGGAGGCAGTCAGGAGAGGAGGTCTGGTCTTGTCAGAGGGAAGCACTGGGAGGCAGTCAGGAGAGGAGGTCTGGCCTTGGCAGTGAGAAGCACTGGGAGGCAGTCAGGAGAGGAGGTCTGGTCTTGGCAGAGAGAAGCACTGGGAGGCAGTCAGGAGAGGAGGTCTGGTCTTGTCAGAGGGAAGCACTGGGAGGCAGTCAGGAGAGGAGGTCTGGTCTTGGCAGAGAGAAGCACTGGGAGGCAGTCAGGAGAGGAGAAGTGATGTAAGCTATAATTACCAAGTGAAATCAAATGAAGATAATGAAAGAGGCAGGAGAACACAGCGATTGCGCCGCGCACCACTGCGTCCAGATGTTGCACTGCTGGCGATATGTCAGCGTACTGTAGGTAAAGCCACGTGGATGTGCAGGACGGATATCACCTCCCAGTTCCCCTCCCCGGCTACTGATCCAAGCTGCACACCCAGATGTTTAATTACTCTCTTTTTCCTTCAAGCAAAGGCAATAGTATTCATGGCTCTAAAGTCCACGTACTGTACTGTAGTGAATGGAGAGGAACAACAACCTTACATAATGTGACCGGTTTGAGGTGGTGAGGGGGGCTTGGGGGGACGTGAGGGGGGCTCGGGGGGGGGGGGGGGGGGATGTGAGGGGGGCTCGGGGGGACGTGGCCTGTGAAAATCAGCACAAGCTGACCCAAGATGATGGAGCCGAAAACTGGAATTTGTGCTTTTGCTAAACCTGAAAAGTAGGATATAAAGTAAGATTTTAATGTGTTAAAAGTCAAATTGTTGTCTATTTTTCTGGTACATTTACAGTTTGGGGAGAATAGTGTTTTGTTTATCCAACACGTCCTCATACCAAAACGACAGAATAAGTTGATTGACGATATAATATGTGCGTGCAGGTGATACGCCTCAAATCGGGTGACATACTGTATACAGTCTGTGTGACTGAGAAAGTCCATTGATTCATTTGACATTCATTTTGATTGATTGATTCATTTGAAAAAAATCTACAGCTTGGTACGGTGGAGCAGTGGTGAGCACTGTTGCCTCACAGCAAGAAGGTTGTGGGATCGAACCCCGGTCCATATCCCAGGTCCTTTCTGTGTGGAGTTTGCATGTTCTGCCCGTGTTAGCGTGGGTTTCCTCCGGGTACTCCGGTTTCCTCCCACCATCAAAGACAAAAGACATGTACAGGGACGTGGGGCTGGAAACCCCACTCCGTCAAAACCCACTTGCTACAGAAACCTAACAACAACAACAACAAAACATGTAGTGTGGTTATGGCTCTATGCTCCACTCACAAGTCTACAGAGAATAAGAGAGACATTGGCTGGTCAAAATGATTCTTGGCAGTTTACCAGCCCATGCGAGGTAACACAAACAGTTAGTTTGGGGCACTGGCACTGGCCCTCTCTCTTTCTCTCTCTCTCTCTCTCTCTCTAGCCTTGTGTTTTCTAGTGTTTTCTAGTGATTTTCCCCTCCCAGCTGATGGTTTTCGGGGTCAGGGTAAACCTCTTCTATCCCTGGAGAACGGAGCAGCCTCCCACTCCGCTGGCAGCTCTCCAGTCACATCGCAGCAGCCCATTATCTGCAGCCACTTAGCCAGATGTGTGGGTCACCAGTCCACACAGATGGTACAATTTCACCAATGCAAAATATATTTGATTATGTTTATTGTGTTTCCTCATTGAATCCTGCAGCAAAATGTAAGCTGCAAATTTGACTGCACATGAATTTCAGTTTGAATTTGTGAGATTTTCATATGAATAAATGTCCTGATTTCCTGCTCTCCATCATGGATTGATAGTAGGCTTGGGCGGTATCCAAATTTAAAAATATAGTCAATATAGTCGACACATACGATATAATAATAATAATAATAATAATAATAATAATAATAATAATAATAATACCAATAATAATAATAATAATAATAACAATAATACTTATTATTATTATTATTATTATTATTACCTTTATATGTTATTGTATTTTATGTTTCAGGTACATACATTACTTAATCCTGATTAGTTGTATGAATAGTATGAATAAAGGACTGGGAGGTTGATGCTGTTCAATCCCTTTCTTTACCACTTCCTTTGTAGCGACACATACAACAACACAGGGGTTCTCAATGTAGGCTTGTCATACTAGCCCTCTTAGCCCTGGGCTAAGGGCTCACTAGTATTATGTTAACATAGTCTGCTTTAACGGCCATGTCCACACAGGAAGCGGTTAACTGAGCTGCCTCCTGCCGACGCCTCTCTGCAATTCATTCTGGATGGTAAGGACGCTCTGGGAGCGCTGCTCTTCGCAGCAGCACACCTGCCGTCTCAGTGCTCTCGCTGTGTTTTTTGGCAGAGCGCTCTGGGCGCCTCAAGCAGAGAGATGTTCAACTTTTGGAGAGGAGCAATGTCGCTCTTTTCAACAGCAACAAATAAGCGTTCCGCGTGCGCTTTGTGTCTGTGCTGCACGTCGGAAGCGCTCTGGACATGATTTCCGAAGCACTCTGACCTGAAGAAAATGCTTCCTGTCCACAGGGACACTGCCCCTTATCATCTATCTTACACATGGGACCATCATTTACTGAATGAACATCATGCTGTACTGAATGCAGGTTTAAGTTACTTCCTACTTCCTTTATTTTTCAAAGTTGCCCCTGGCTCATAACGCAAACATTAGAAAAGTCACATTAATCCTCACCTCCAAATAGCTATCATGATGCCTAATAAACCTGTGTGAACTATAGGGATCGACCCCTATTGTCAAAATAGATTGCCCTTATAGCCCCGCACAGAGGGCTAATATCACTGTGAGCGACAATACATCTAGCAGCTATAGAGAAGCTGTCATGCCATCCATTCTCCCAGCCGTCCTGTCAGGCCCTGAACAGGCGGCTCCCTGCCACAGAGGGCCGCTGGTTGAGATTATGTTCAAGGTTAGCCATTCCAACCTATAGCACATCACCAGCCTGATGCAGAACACCCTTTGAAACTTAAGGAGGGTATACATCAAAGATCCCACACAACACTAGCATGCACGCACATGCGCACGCGCACGCACACGCACACGCACACGCACACGCACACACACACACACACACACACACACACACACACACACACACACACACACACACACACACACACACACACACACACACACACACACTAACAATGACAGCATTTCAGTAATCCATCCAAACAGCAAAAAGCCAGGAGCTGAAGTGTTATCTAACTTATAATTTTTTTTTATTCTTTCTTTTATTTGCAATTGTTTTTGCAACACGTCCTCATACGGAAGGACAGATTACGACTCCCAAAACATGTTTCTGAACCAAAAATGTGTTGCATATCACATTTAGATATGTGTATATCAACGTTATACATGTAAAAGAGCCTGCTTTTGAAATGCGGTGGCCAGGAAGGGTGTTCCGTGTGCAAGTCCCATGTCATGGTCACAGTGTTTCCAAAGTCTACATTTCAACCGTGAGTCACATTTAATGTTTTTGTTATTTAAGCCGAACCAAAACCATAATCCTAACCATAACCAAGTTGGTTTACTTGCCTAAACACAACCAAAGTTGTTGAAGTCGTTTTATTTGCGTTTAACGTTGGATTTCAAATTAACCGCCGTTTTGTTTCAAATTTACGGTGAGATTGTAGGTTTGCAGTGAAGTAAAACGCCACGTTTTAGAAACGTGAAAGGCCGACGTTTAGTTTCAAATTCACGTTGAGATTGTACAGTATCCGTGCATTGCAGAAGCTTACAATGCAGACATTTTATTTTGGTGATTGGGTTGTGCATGTACAGTAGATAGTAGAATGCAATGCAATTACGAAAAAAAAGCGGCTGGCTACTGCCCATGTCTCGGAGGAAGCATGGAGCCAGTTTCGGCTCTCCCCAGATTGGCAGAGGGTGGAGCAGCAACCAGGATAAATAAATTAATGGGGGAATATATATAAAAAAATAGAGAAAAGAATGCAATGCAATTACATTTCAGAATGGAGCATGCTGTGTATCTGCAGCCTCTAACCATAGAGAGACTGGCAGGCTTTCCAGCCAGTCAGTCCAGCCTCTAACCATAGAGAGACCTGTAGATCTGCAGCCTCTAACCATAGAGAGACCTGTAGATCTGCAGCCTCTAACCATAGAGAGACCTGCAGATCTGCAGCCTCTAACCATAAAGAGACCTGCAGATCTGCAGCCTCTAACCATAAAGAGACCTGTAGATCTGCAGCCTCTAACCATAGAGAGACCTGTAGATCTGCAGCCTCTAAACATAAAGAGACCTGTAGATCTGCAGCCTCTAACCATAGAGAGACCTGTAGATCTGCAGCCTCTAACCATAAAGAGACCTGTAGATCTGCAGCCTCTAACCATAGTGAGACCTGTAGATCTGCAGCATCTAACCATTGAGAGACCTGTAGATCTGCAGCCTCTAACCATAAAGAGACCTGTAGATCTGCAGCCTCTAACCATAGTGAGACCTGTAGATCTGCAGCATCTAACCATTGAGAGACCTGTAGATCTGCAGCCTCTAACCATAGAGAGACCTGTAGTTCTGCAGCCTCTAACCATAGAGAGACCTGTAGATCTGCAGCATCTAACCATAGAGAGACCTGTAGATCTGCAGCCTCTAACCATAGAGAGACCTGTAGTTCTGCAGCCTCTAACCATAAAGAGACCTGTAGATCTGCAGCCTCTAACCATAGTGAGACCTGTAGATCTGCAGCCTCTAACCATAGAGAGACCTGTAGATCTGCAGCCTCTAACCATAGAGAGACCTTTATATCTGCAGCCTCTAACCATAGAGAGACCTTTATATCTGCAGCCTCTAACCATAGAGACCTGTAGATCTGCAGCCTCTAACCACCGAGATACCTTTATATCTGCAGCCTCTAACCATAGAGAGACCTGTAGATCTGCAGCCTCTAACCATAGAGAGACGTTTATATCTGCAGCCTCTAACCATAGAGAGACCTGTAGATCTGCAGCCTCTAACCATAGAGAGACCTGTACATATGCAGCCTCTAACCATAGAGAGACATGTAGATCTGCAGCCTCTAACCATAGAGAGACCTGTAGATCTTCAGCCTCTAACCATAAAGATACCTGTAGATCTGCGTCCTCTAACCATAGAGAGACCTGTAGATCTGCAGCCTCTAACCATAGAGAGACCTGTAGATCTGCAGCCTCTAACCATAAAGATACCTGTAGATCTGCGTCCTCTAACCATAGAGATACATGTAGATATGCAGCCTCTAACCATAGAGAGACCTGTAGATTTGCAGCCTCTAACCATAGAGAGACCTGTAGATCTGCGTCTTCTAACCATAGAGAGACATGTAGATATGCAGCCTCTAACCATAGAGAGACCTGTAGATCTGCGTCTTCTAACCATAGAGAGACCTGTAGATTTGCAGCCTCTAACCATAGAGAGACCTGTAGATCTGCGTCTTCTAACCATAGAGAGACATGTAGATATGCAGCCTCTAACCATAGAGAGACCTGTAGATCTGCGTCTTCTAACCATAGAGAGACCTGTAGATCTTCAGCCTCTAACCATAGAGAGACCTGTAGATCTGCGTCTTCTAACCATAGAGAGACCTGTAGATTTGCAGCCTCTAACCATAGAGAGACCTGTAGATCTGCAGCCTCTAACCATAGAGAGACCTACAGGCCTCCCAGCCAGTCAGGCCAGCAGCTGACTTGGCTCTCTGGATGACGGTGTGTTAATCAGTGGAATGCACTGCTGGGCTTGTTGCTGGACATGTGGCATTGGTCATTGGCAGTGCTCTGCATGTTTTCATTACACTGTCAGCTGCCATATCTTTTAAAGAGTGCTCCGTGCCTATAGGCCAGAAGCACCTGCTACCCTCACAGCACCCAGAGGGGCAGCTGAGAGGCAGCAGCCGCTGACAGGCCGCGCATGCCTGTGCTCTCCATGTGTTGGCCGCAATTTTCCACTGACTTTTTTAACTAATTTCTTTAAAATGGCAGGAAATGGTTGAGGATTTCCCCCCGAACTACTACAGCACCTAATGGCAAGTTTCTCCAAAATTACAATGGAATTTGCAATGTTTTATGTGATTTTTTTTGCGATAAAATTGTGTTACTTTTGCAGGATTGGTTGAGGCACAGTAGGAGGTGGGAGTCTCACAGGATTGGTTGAGGCACAGTGGGAGGCGGGAGTCTCACGGGATTGGTTGAGGCACAGTGGGAGGTGGGAGTCTCACAGGATTGGTTGAGGCACAGTGGGAGGCGGGAGTCTCACAGGTGTCTCACATATATATATTATACATAATATACAATATTCTGAACTTACTGCAGCACACTGTTCTGGCTGTTCTATTATTTGCCTTCACCCCCTTAGTCATTATATCCACATTACTGATGATTATTTATCCAAAACCTCATTGTGTAAATATTTGATGAAAGCACCAACAGACAGGGAAGGAAACCCTTGTTGTGACATCTCACCTGTGGCTTTGACTTACAACTGAACATTTAGCCCACTTCGTACAAAATACAGAGATATGTATCATGTATCGCCATACCCGCTGAATAAGTGTCCAAATGTTCATGTCATTCTGGCCAATACTTCTGAACGATGCTATAGATATGGTTTCTTTCCTATAGACATCCTCCCCTCAGGAATTTGGTAGCCCTCTCCTCTGCTTTATTTCCCCCTACCCCCCCCCCCCTTTTGTTTACAAGGGTTATGCATCATGATTATTATATATGTATTTTCTTATTCTATTGGTCTCACAACGTATTATGATTATAGATGTTTGTTGTTTTGTGGTGTATGTACTTTTCTAGCCTAGGAGTCTCTTTTTATATAGAACAAAGGTCAGTAAGTGTATTTATGTGACATGTTGACCTCTTGTGGTTAATATTATGTACTTTTTTCCAGCTAACAGCTGTTAAGTATTGCCATTAAGGCCACACCCATGGGTGTGGCTTGCTGAACTTATTAAGGCTTCCTTTACTGACTTGTTTCCTGTTTGCAACTAGCCCTGAAGAAGGCCTTATGGCCGAAACATGTTGGCTGTTTTATTCTGTTCTATGAAGAACTAGCCTTATATTAAAGCTTTTTAATGAAGAAGAGTGCCTTGGAAACTTTTTGATGAACTTCTGTTATAGCACTTCAGTCTGGAATATGGAATATCTTCCAATAATCTATGATTTAGCTGCTAAATTGTTAAATACCGCCATCTGCTCGCTACCCAGGCACTTATGTATGTACTTAACCTAACTAACTTAACCTAACTAACTATCCGGTGTGCACAACATTGTCAGCCTAAACTCCGGCTGACACCCCAAAAACCTACAATCCGCTACAGAAAAATGTATATTGTTTGTTTATTAACTGGCCCCTCGCCTTCTATCATTTCACGAAAGTGGCCCCCGGGCAAAGCAAGTTGAGTATCCCTGACCTATAGGGAGAAATTTAGTTTGTCATTGTAAACCCACAGCACAGTAATGATGACATGTTCTTCATAGATCTAGCCTTTTAATTTGGCTCTTAAGCTTTCTCAAAGTACACCAAATTCATGCATTTTACTTTAAAATGTTTTAAAAAAATCTCGCGGGGGGGCATGCGCCTGCACCCCCCTAGGGGGTATGCGGTCCCCCACCACAAAGACTCAAAATCCTGTGGGAAACACTGTCGTGTATCACCAATCAACCTAAAAATACAGAGATATTTTTCGTCCATATCGCGCAGCACTAGTTATAGTCTTCAGTGACTTAAAATAGTCTCTAACCAACATGAAATATAATCGTGATAAGGTGGTGGATCGGGATCCTGCCTAAAATAATCATATAATATTTCCGCCCACCCTTAGGACAGTTTGTATGTCAGGACAGTTTGTATGTCAGCACAGTTTGTATGTCAGGACAGTTTGTCAGGACAGTATGTCAGGACAGTTTGTATGTCAGGACAGTTTGTCAGGACAGTTTGTATGTCAGGACAGTATGTCAGGACAGTTTGTATGTCAGGACAGTTTGTCAGGTCAGTTTGTATGTCAGGACAGTTTGTCAGGGCAGTTTGTATGCCAGGACAGTATGTCAGGACAGTTTGTATGTCAGGACAGTTTGTATGTCAGGACAGTTTGTATGTCAGGACAGTTTGTCAGGACAATGTGTATGTCAGGACAGTATGTCAGGACAGTTTGTATGTCAGGACAGTTTGTCAAGACAGTTTGTATGTCAGGACAATATGTCAGGACAGTTTGTATGTCAGGACAGTTTGTATGTCAGGACAGTTTGTCAGGACAGTTTGCATGTCAGGACAGTTTGTATGTCAGGACAGTTTGTCAGGACAGTTTGTACGTCAGGACAGTTTGTATGTCAGGACAGTTTGTCAGGACAGTTTGTATGTCAGGACAGTTTGTATGTCAGGACAGTTTGTATGTCAGGACAGTTTGTCAGGACAGTTTGTATGTCAGGACAGTCTGTATGTCAGTAGCAGATGCCGAGCGCTGCAACAAAGCCGCGGAATTTGACGCCCTGGATATGCCAAAAGAACAAGAGGTAGAGTGCCGTGCTAGAAAAGCCCTTGTCCAATCCCCTCATTGTAAACACACACACACACACACACACACACACACACACACACACACACACACACACACACACACACACACACACACACACACAGCAAATGGAGACACACACCCATCTCTGGTGCGGTGGTATGAGGCCCATTGTAATCTGCTTTGAAAGGTTGGAAAGTTGACATCCAGTTACACACGTCAAGCATTACCTCAACATTTCTCTACAGAGACACCTGCTGGCCCATCCCAAAGTTGAGGTACCCCCCTGAATGGTGGAGAGGGGGACACTATGCCAAGACTGTCACAACTAAAGCAAAATATATGCTTCAACATGAGCTTCACGTTAGGACGTTGTCTGTGGCAGCCGCACAGTCATAGCCGAACATCAGCTCAGCCAGGGGAGTCCCCAGCAAAATGAGTCATTGTGTGATTTCCCTATGACTAGAAGTTAGCCCAAGGAGAGAATTTAGTGCAGACTAGTCTCGCTGGCCAGCCTCCTCTCCCTTC
Organism: Poromitra crassiceps; assembly: GCF_964638095.1. Taxonomy (NCBI): domain Eukaryota; kingdom Metazoa; phylum Chordata; class Actinopteri; order Beryciformes; family Melamphaidae; genus Poromitra; species Poromitra crassiceps. Next base: position 19,196,023 of record NC_139624.1, read on the forward strand.
CGTCCGAGGAGTCTGGCGCCGCAGGTCTCCATAGTGGGATTGCGATGGGCGCCGCTTAGCGGCAGTGCCCTTGGAAAATAGTTTCCAACAATCCAATTTGCCGTTTTCAGCATGTAGCAACGAGCTAGCGTGTAGGTTTCTGCCGTTAGCTTGCTAGCTAGTTAGCGTTGTTGTTTTCACTGAGGCGGCAGGGCACTATTTACAGCGACACACAGGGAGGAGGGAGCGGAAGCCGCTCTGATTGACATGGTCGGAGCCAATGACAGAGTTTGTAATAAGCCGGGAGCGGACATCCGGCTGCCACCGAAACAGTCGCTCCAATGGGGAGCAGCTGTAGAGCAGGGGAGGGTTTATCCCAGTTATGGAGACCTGCGGCGCCAGACTCCTCGGACGGAAGGGAGAGGAGGCTGGCCAGCGAGACTAAAGGTCCTTACACATCAAGAGCGATGCGAATATACGGCACGAAATTGCGATGCGAGTTTTGACCCACCTGTCAATCACAGCCACAGATGTGTACACGTCGGAAGCGAATTTCTGAAAAATCGACCGTGGTTCGAAAAAATAAACACCGCAATAACGCTGGGCGAAACTTCGCCGTTGGTATGCACGGTTGCATTGACTGATATAGGTTCGGAAAATATTATTGACGTGCGAATTAATCGCATGAAAAAAACGCTCCCGATGTGTAAGGACCTTTAGTGCAGAATGATACTGGTCTTAGCTCACCATCTAGATGGTGAGACACAATAGGCAGTTTTGGAAGTCTGGGCTAAATCATATCCAACAACAACTACCTTAGATGGGGCCATTAGACAAAGTCATACCAAATGGGGGTCCCTGGCCTATCACGTATCTGGGCTCCTTGACATGAAAAAGTTTAAGAACCAAAGGTCTACAATACATTATTAAATAGGCCGACCATCCAATCCCCAGAGCCTACAGCACGTGGCCCAAGTCAACAGCCAATCACAGTTCTCACCACTATCATCTCCCACATACAGGGAAGACAGTTACTGTCGTCAAATGGCTTCCTGGGAGTGTACCTTATCAAATGGAGTCATTATAAAGCACTTATAAGGCTTTATAAGGTAGCAGTACCACTAAAGCATATTAATGTACAACTTCCTTATAAGCAGTAATTAGGAGGTTAACGAGGGAAAACTTAGTTAATGGATTGGTAGTTGTAGAATATGGTCATGCATTAATAAGTGCACTGCTTTATGATGACTAACAAACAGCCATATGCTATTAATATGCATGTATATGTGAGTAAATGTTTAGTATGGATATGATGTATGTAACCTATGTTGTGTGTAGAGATAATGATAATATTAAGTGTTACCAACTTATGAATTTCCAGAGCCAATTTCCTCAGTCTCTTTGCATGCCATTGTGGTGCTGAAAGAACAGCTCCTACCTAGGGAGTAGGGACAGTAGGGATGCAACCATTGCAAAATTCTGGGCCGATACCGATACTGATGTTTAAAACAACAATTTGGCCGATAGCCGATACCTTTTTACCCCTTTTGTGACAGGGAAACAAATACATCTTCATTAGAAACAAATAGCTGAACTGTTTTAAAGTATTTTGAGCCCATCATCACAGCATCTTTGAATGAGCACAAATTCAATCATACACATTTATGAAACAAACAACCGTTAATATAACCTTCTTTCACAGGAAAAAAGATTATTTTGTGAAAAAGCCTTTTTAGCCTGCTATACTCTCAATGAGAATACTTTGAAGTGGCTGTTACTAAGGTGCGTGAGTACGGTAGCCAAGCAGAAATCATGTGACCCACTGATAAATGCTCATCTCGGCCACTGCAATCGGTGAACGCCGTCCTTTTTGCCGATTGCAGTCAAAAAGAGCAATTATCGGCCGATACCGATACGACTGATATATCGGTGCAGCCCTACTCCTCCCTGAATCTCCACTGTAACTGCTCACTTATTTGAGGTAAAACCACAAAGGCACCAGTGTTTATTGTTATTTTTAACGCCCAAATCAGTAGAATGCATTGCGGTAGCGCACTAACCTGACGTCTGCGTGGCTTGCTCTCTCCAGATGCCCTCTGCTGTGCTGTCCTCTTGACTCTCCAGCCCTCAGTACTTCCATGTTGTGTCCTTTGATCGCTCAATGTCCTCCTGGAGCTGGAGTGATGATCAGTAACAACACATCCAGTCCCAGCGCTTCGTTTCAACGTCTGTCGCTGTAGAGAGTCAACCGACTCTCGTTCGAAAACAGGAAAGCAAGAATCCCACTTTTACAGTACCTGAGTAGAGGAAACAGGTGTCTGTATCTTCAAAATAAACCACTTTCTTTCTTTTTTCCGATCTACAATAACACCGTAATCCGATTCATAAATAGTAGGCCTATAGGAAATTATGTACATATTTGCAGGTGCATTAAATGCAATGATTTTAAGAGTAAACATATGACTAAGTGACGGTACATATGAAAATAAAACACCCATTTGGCCTTTTCTTTCTTTCTTTTGTACTATGGACATAGGCTACTCCATCAAGTATGTCCACTAGCCTGGTTGGTTGCCGTGGCAACGTTAAGGCCTAACAGCCTCACAGCATAATCCTCTCCCATGTCAAAGCGCGCAAGTACTTATTCCCACAGTAGCTCTGCTGCATCCTTAGCACATCTGTAGCTCAGTCGCCCTACTTTTCTCACTCATCTCCCCAGGAGTTTGATTCGGGTGTGATGATGATACTGGGGGGTGCTCCTACTATAGAGCCACACCCACTTCCGGGTTAGGCATATGAATCAAGGGATTTCATCCGCCATTTATTTGCCCATAGACATGTCGTAAAATGCTTATAAAAATGGTTTTAATATCGCGGATTATTATTATTATTTCGTTTTGGTCAGAGTGAAATGTTATATTAATAAAAATAAAAATAAAAATAAAAATAAAAATAAAAATAAAAATAAAAATAAAAATAAAAATAAAAATAAAAATAAAAATAAAAATAAAAATAAAAATAAAAATAAAAATAAAAATAAAAATGTCTCTCCTGATTCTAAATATAGCTGAATTGCTTGGTTTGACCAAGTAAAACTAATTTTATAAGCATTTTATGAAATGTCAATGGAAAATAAAATGGCGGATGAAATCCCTTGGTTCCTACTGTATGCTGAACCCAGAAGTGGGCATGACTTTGACTCTCTATTAAAGGGCCACTATGCTGCACGTGATGATGTGGTTTGTTTCCCCAAGCGCACGGCTCAGGGGTTTGTGCACGGCTCAGGGGTTTGTGCACGGCTCAGGGGTTTGTGCACGGCTGCAGGGGTTTGTGCACGGCTGCAGGGGTTTGTGCAGCGCGGACGGAGGAGGAGATTCTAATGTGCTTTTTATATCGCTCGAAAACTGTTCAGGATTGCAACGTGTTGATCCTTCCACTGTGCAAAGACCTGGAGCCCATTAATGGGGGTATTTGTATACGACTGACACGATGGTCTTTAAGATATTGTGGCTTAACTGTATCTTAAGGACGCGAGGCAGCTACAGGTCCGTCTCCCGCGTGTCCAGGCAGAAGGCGTAAAGAGACCTCTTGATGTCCACGCTGCTGTTGGCCTTCATATTGGCCTTCTCCGCCGACGGCGCCCCCTCGTTGTTCTCCACGTCCTGCGATTTGACCGAACCTTTACTCCCTCTCCGCTTTAACTCCGGGCTCGCGCGCCCACTGTTCGGCTCGTCCTTCAGAGACGACTGGTCCTGGTCCGTCTCCCGGTGGTAGAAGTAGTTGAAGTTGGAGACGATGACGGGCACGGGCAGCGCGATGGTCAGCACGCCGGCGATGGCGCACAGAGAGCCCACGATCTTCCCGCCGACCGTCACGGGCCGCATGTCGCCGTAGCCCACGGTGGTCATGGTGACCACGGCCCACCAGAAGGCGTCGGGGATGCTGGAGAAGTGGGACTCGGGCTCGTCGGCCTCTGCGAAGAACACGGCACTGGAGAAGAGGATGACCCCGATGAAGAGGAAGAAGATCAACAGGCCCAGCTCGCGCATGCTGGCCTTCAGCGTCTGGCCCAGGATCTGCAGCCCTTTGGAGTGTCTGGACAGCTTGAAGATCCTGGAGGAAAAGGCAAGGCAAGGTTATTTGTACAGCACGTACACAGAGGCAATCCAAAGTGTTTGACGTCAAATACATAAGGAGAAAAGAGCATGCAGAAATAAAAAGAGTAAGGCATTACAATCTCCAAACAGTAATTATATTAGTTACTAATCCAAGTAACTTCGAGTTACTGCGTTACTTTCTCAAGCGCTGGCACAGCGCTATAACGAGGTGTGGAGATAGGTCTATAATAATAATAATAATAATAATAATAATAATAATAATAATAATAATAATAATAATAATAATAATAATAATAATACTTATTATTATTATTATTATTATTATTATTATTATTATTATTAATTTATTTTGTATACGGCTTTTCAATGACCCAAAGACGCTGACAATTAGGGGTCCACAGGAAACAAATAAAAAACGTGCAACAATCAACAGATACAAATAACTAGCCTGGGTAAACGCAGCCTCCACCACGTGACCTCCATGTACCAGTATCAGTCCCGGAGAAAACGTACACTACAGACACAGTGTGTGATGTCACGTTGAAGGCTGGGTTCACCCAGGCTAACAAATAACAACGAACACATCTCATCAGGGAAACATGAACACATAGAAGGGAGGGAGGGAGCGTGTGAGAGGGGGCGGGGCCAGGCAGAAGAGAGGGAGGGGAAGAGGGGGCGGGGCATGGCTGGAAGAGGTGGTTATGGGTAGGGGAGGTTGTACACTTGGGAGAACGGGTAGGTTTTTAGTGGGGATTTGAAAATAGAGAGTGCGGGTGAGTCTCTGACAGGCTGGGGCGGGAGTTCCAAAGTCGGGGTGCTTCTCTGGAGAATGCTCTGGCAATGCGAGACTAACTGCGTTGTCATTTTTTGTCCTAGGTAGGGAAATACATTTTAAAAAAGTATGCCGTTTGGCTGATTGACTCCTCCTGTAATGTTCATTATTGTTCCAATAAAGTGGATTCAGTTCTAAACAGGTTGTACATCACTTTTTCGGAAGAGGGGGTAGCGATAGTAATATAGTAAAGTAACCGAGTCACATAACTAACTAACACATGTAAATACAAATGTATATATAAGTCATCTTTATTTACATAAATGTATCTTAAAACATATTTTTATTATTACTTTTACACTTTGCTTGACACACTCATGATGTAGACCTATGTATGTCTGTCCATCTAGAACTACACTGAGCTTCTGTTGCACTACATTGATTGATTGATTGATTGATTTACTACATTTCCCAAGTTGCCATCTGAGCAAAAGGAACACAGCACAGGTGTCAATTGTTTTACTGGTTGTACTGACTGCACTGCTCTTCATGAATGGCCTCTGTGTTCATTGTGATGTAACTTTGCCATCATGAAGGTTGTGTGAAAGTGTGACGAACCTTTCTTTTGTTTTAAGACAAAAATGCTAAACTTCTGCCATTCCAGCTTCTTAAAGGAGAATTTCGTTTTTTTTTAAACTGGACCCATCTCCTGGCAATAATTATGATTTGGCCACTCACCCAGCGATGTCCGCGGCGTTTCTGGCCGTCCTAGCGTTGTTTTGAGATCAATAGCGTCCAAGTCAGTTGTAAAATGGAGCTGATTTGGGGCCAAGTGTGAGCCTGTCTTTCCTGCATCTAAATAGCTATTTTTATTCCCGTTTTCGCCACATATCGTCGTAATGTGATCCCTCAACATCCACCAGAGTGATATTTCGCCCCAGGCCATTTCCTGGAGTCTCCCAGGGATCAAATGGCCTCAAACGTGATCTCGGTCACCAAGTCTCGTAAAGTCCCGCGATACTTTCCTGCCGACTGGCCAACTACAGGTAGGACGCTTTGTGGTGGTGGTTTTAGCATAACCTATGTTGGGTTTGGCATAACCTTCGTTATTTCGAATCCCACATAGGTTACGCCAAACCCCACATAGGTTACGCTAAAACCACCACCGCAAAGCGTCCTACCTGTAGTTGGCCAGTCGGCAGGAAAGTATCGCGGGACTTTACGAGACTTGGTGACCGAGATCACGTTTGAGGCAATTTGATCCCTGGGAGACTCCAGGAAATGGCCTGGGGCGAAATATCACTCTGGTGATGGATGTTGAGGGATCACATTACGACGATATGTGGCGAAAACGGAAATAAAAATAGCTATTTAGATGCAGGAAAGACAGGCTCACACTTGGCCCCAAATCAGCTCCATTTTACAACTGACTTGGACGCTATTGATCTCAAAACAACGCTAGGACGGCCAGAAACGCCGCGGACATCGCTGGGTGAGTGGCCAAATCATAATTATTGCCAGGAGATGGGTCCAGGTTAAAAAAAAACGAAATTCTCCTTTAAATGTGGCTATTTTCTGGTTTATTTACACCTCTATGATAGTAAACGGAACATCTTTGGGTTGTCGACAAAACAAGACTTTTGAGGACGTCATCTTGGGCTTTGGGGGAAAAGTTATGGATATTTTTCACCATTTTCTGGAGATTTATAGACCAAACAACGAATTGATTAGTGGAGAAAATAATCAACAGGTTAATCAATAATGAACACGGGGGTTAGTCGTAGCCCTAGACTTGTACCTGAAGACCCTGACCAGGCGGATGACCCTGAGGATGGCCAGGCTCATGGCCTGCTGTCCGTTCTGCTGGTGCTGCTGGTGTCCGTGCTGCTCGGCCAGCTCCGTGCCCACCGTGATGAAGTAAGGCATGATGGACATGATGTCGATGATGTTCATGATGGTCTTGGAGAACTCAGACTTGCTGGGGCATGCGAAGAACCTCACGAACAGCTCGAAGGTGAACCAGATCACGCACGTGGTCTCTATGATGAAGAAGGGGTCTGTGAAGGTGAGCGACGGCCGGGGTGCGGTGCTGTTGTCCGGGTGACTGATCACTGGCAGCTATGGGCGAGATGTGCAAAAATATCATATCAGCATTTTTTTTCAGGCAAGATCACGATCCATGATCGTATCACGATTCTTTTTCATGTTGAGTTTTAAAATGATATTGCAAGTTACTGTACTCTAGGGCTGGGTGATATGAACAAAATCAAATATCACAATATTTTTTGACCAAAAAGGCTAACTGCCTACCTCGATATCAATATTGCAACAATAGTGTAGGGATGACCATTGGTGGTTTCACAAAATATTATATTTTTGATAAATAATCATCAGTAATGTCTGTGGATATAATTACTAAGTGGGTAAAGGCAAATAATAGTGTAGCAGACTGTTCTGTATAATGTAAAAAAAAAAATCCTAAACTAAACTCGTACCACTGTTCCTTCAGAATTTGTAGTTGTCATAGACTGTGCTCCATAGTTGATTGCTCTATTGCTGACAAAAAGTGTGTTATTGTAAGTCGCTTTGGATAAAAGCGTCTGCCAAATGACGTAATGTAAATGTAATGTAATGTTGGAGTGTCTTTATTTTAGAACAGTCTGGTTTAGAAAATGACATAATTTTACTGAAATGCAGCCTTTAAAACGAGGAAAATACACTTAGCCTATCATGATATTTCATCCCAAACCCAAATCTAAGACGAGATATGTCTCATATCACAATACAAATGTAATAATATTGATATATTGCCCAGACCTGCAGCTCCCTCTCATCCCGAAACTCCGGTAAGGTCTCCAGGCAGAAGGTGATGATGGATATGGTGATGACGATCACAGAGACGATGGCGATGCCTCTTGCGGGGCTGGAGCTCTCAGGGTACTCAAATATAAGCCACACCTGCTTTTGAAATTCATTCTGGGGCAATGGCTTCTCCTCCTCCTTGATGAAGCCCTCATCTTCACGGAACCTCTCCATGGCCTCCTCGCCCAGCTGATAAAACCTGATCTCATCCGCGAACACGTCAATGGACACATTGACGGGTCTCCGGATCTTCCCTCCCGACTGGTAGAAGTACAATATCCCATCAAAACTTGGCCGGTTGCGGTCGAAAAAGTACTCGTTCCTGAGTGGGTCAAAGTATTTGATTCTCTTTGCGGGGTCTCCCAATAAAGTGTCGGGGAACTGGTTGAGGGTCCCCAGCTGCGTCTCGTACCTCAGCCCCGCTATGTTGATCAGCACCCTCTCGTTGCTCTCCGTGTCCATGTCCATGTCCAACATGTCCTCGTCGAACAGATGGGGGCTGTGGTCCGCGCGTAAAAGCGCATCCATGGCGTTTTCGTTGCAGCTGAACGTGTTGTTCATGTCGTTGATTTTCCACGGGCCAGGCTGGTGACCGCCGCCCAGCGCGTTCAGCTCTTTGCCGTACGAGTCCTGTCCAAGTCCGGTCTGGAGCAGAGGTGGTGGTGGGGTGGAGAGATGATCCAGTGCGTTCCGGCAGGGCTCGTTAATATTATCGGCATTGCCACCGCTCCCCTTAGCGCCACCGTTCTCAAAACTCACCAAGGCTATCTCCATTCCGAAGCCATTAAAAGATCATTTTGGAAAAGATAGGAGAAGTTGAAGAGTAAATATCCGCTGTGTTTCGCATGGGAAAGTGAAAGAATGTGCGCCAGATGAAGCTGGGTGAAGTGCGCTGTTCCCTGCGCCGTGCCTGTCACATAGCCAGGCTGGCTATATGCATAATGTGTTGTAAACCAGGCTTAAGCCGCCGCCAAGCTCTCCGCTCGCTCTCTCTCTCTCTGGATAAAGTCAATATTAGCACAAGCACAAGAGGAGAGAAGACCCGGATGAGAAAATAACGATTATTCCTGACGTCAAAAGTGCTGTTCAAACGTTTGCCTTTGAACATGTCTGTTGATGCGCGAGACAAGCTGTCATGTCATCCTCAACTCAGAGCGCGCAGAGAGAGAGAGAGAGAGAGAGAGAGAGAGAGAGAGAGAGAGAGAGAGAGAGAGAGAGAGAGAGAGAGAGACACACACACACACACACACACACACACACACACACACACACACACACACACACACACACACATACACACACGCAAAGTGAGTGCACACACACGCAAAGTGAGTGAGACACAGATGAGCGAGACAGAGAGAGAGTGTGAGAGAGAGAGAGAGGGAGGTCGACTCCACACGCTTGCTTGCCATTTAGATTTGTATTCCCTATTTGCACTGGAGATGGTATAGCCTTATATGCGCAATGGCGAGTCCATATTAGATTATTGATTGATTGATTGATTGATTGATTGATTGATTGATTTTTATGAGTGCAAGGGTCACATACAAGGGTCACATACAATACATACATAAGTTGTTTGACCCCAGGAAGAATAGCTGCAGCTCTGCTGTAGCTAATGGGGATCTTAAATAAAGACAAAGACAAAGACATACAAATGTTCAGAAATGTGTTTGGAAGCCATATCTAAAGAAAAAATCACACCCAGGTGTTGAAGTAAGTGGTGCAGGTGTGCAGGTCCTAGGTTTGCAGCAGGTCCACTACCCTGCCTTCTCCTCCACCGTATCTCCCCTCTCTCTGACAAACTGTATGTGTGCACGTGCATGTTTCGAGCCAATCTCTCCATAGCGTGCCAAAGTCTCGCCAATGAGGAAATTCATTCTCCATTAATTTCCAGACGTTTCTCAAACTGTGCATGTGTGTGCGCACGTGAATGTGTGCGTGCATGTGTGCATAGTTACGTGGGTGCATTACCGGCTTTGTAACGCTATCGCCCTCGAGACGAGACGCTCTCTCTTTCCCTCTACACCTGTGCCTCAGCTTGGCAGACCGGGGAGCTGGGGGCTTCGATGGGCTGACCCCCATCGACCTCTGAGCCTTCTACATCGGACCATCTGTTCGAATACATTTTTTGCAGATTTGATCATAAAAAAGGCAAACTAAAATCAGCCGTGATGCACGAGGGACGCACGGACGGCATTAAACAAGCGCACCCAGTTCAGAGAAGCGGTAGAGTGGAGAGGAGGAGGGGGAGGGGAGGATAAGCAGAAGTGTTATCTTCTGTGTTGTTGTGAAAATGTTAAGACAAAGAAGAAAACATCAAGTTCTTTCCTGTTTTCAACCCAATGTGAGTAATTGCACAATTGTTACAGTACAAGTCTTCAACTGTGAATTCAACTCGCCTGTTTCCATGAAGTCGCCCCATTACATAGGCTGCTGCTGCTGCTGTTGCTGTGTTTCTATGTCTACTTAACGTAATGTTAGTTTCAGAACTGAGCCCACATAAATCCGCTTTCCGACAGTAATTCTGTCTGTTTTCTGCCAGCCAGTTAAATTCAACACACACATGTTGGTGTGTTGGTCAGAATCTGTAATGTTAACGTTATTCGTTTTGCGCCGTTCAATATTACTGGTAGTGATAGCTGCTTCAGTCACCTGGCTCTGTGCTGTAGTAGTAGCCTATCCAAGCCCTCTCATGACATGTGCTGTATGTTGTAAACATCAACGTGCTTTGCAGCGGTGCTGCCAAACGGCATTGCAGCACTGCGACTTCATAATCTACATATATATATATATATATATGTGTGTGTGTGTGTGTGTGTGTGTGTGTGTGTTTGTTTGTATGGTACAGTAAGTGAAATATGGATGATTGGATGATTTTGGTGTGTTTCATCACTTAAAGGACGTTTTACATCACAATGTGTCACAACGGCTGACACAACTGACACAGAAAGCAGAAAGACACAGTGAACGACAAACATGCAAAAAAATATCAAAATATATGCATTACCAATGAGAGGAATTATATGAATGTGTGAAAGACGACAGCATAAGAGTTTTTACCAGGTATAAGTAGTCACGTTGGCAGGCGTGTTCACTGTATGAAGGGTTGAAAGCCATGTGATGCTCAGTTACTGAGCAGACATGGCTTAACTCCATCTTAAAGCACATGGCAGCAGGCGCCCGAGGAGGATTTTAAATAGGTTAACCTGCTTTGAATTAAATGTGTGAGGAAGATCAGTCTTCACAGCTCCACTCATCTTCATTTCCTCATTTTATCTACTTGAAAGAAATGGGGGGAAAAGAGGGAAATCCACAGATCACATAATGTACTATAATCCATATTTAAGTACACAATTGAGACAGTGAGTGACAACTGTAATTGACTGAACATTTACTTTTGGTTGTCTATCTTCTATATGTCTTCTGGATCACACACCAAAAAACACGTTGCAACATGCATCAATAAAGCTATTAGTTTATTTAATTACCATTATTGTGAAGGTTTTAACCAGAAGTTTCAATGTTATTCTGGCTCACTTGACGCTGCTCTAAGTTTTTTGCGGCTTCAGTCTGCACGCAAATCGTTATCACAAACGCTGTGTATAAACACGAAATCAAATGTGAGAATGCAACGCCAGTTTGCCGTTTTACGCAGAGACCGTTGTCGTCTAAACAAGGCCTTAGTATTGGACATGGGGTTACAGGTATTTTATTTTTTTATAATGTTTTTTCCCCCGATTTTCTATCCCATTTTTATCCCCCATTAGTGCTAATTTTAATTTAGTAATCCTGGTTGCTGCTCCACCCTCTGCCGATCTGGGGAGAGCCGAAACTGGCTCCATGCTTCCTCCGGGGTTACAGGTATTGACAGAGAAGCATGTTGTGCATTTAGCTGGATTTGAGGGACAGTGAGGTGTCAGACTGTGTGTGTGTGTGTGTGTGTGTGTGTGTGTGTGTGTGTGTGTGTGTGTGTGTGTGTGTGTGTGTGTGTGTGTGTGTGTGTGTGTGTGTGTGTGTGTGTGTGTGTGTGTGTGTGTGTGTGTGTGTGTGTGAGAGGAAGAGAGAGAGACTCAAAGTCAGTGGGGGGGCATTTGTTGGTGGGCTCCCCTGTGGATGTGTGGCAGACACACACACAGAGTCAATGGCGGGCAGGGGGCTTGTTGGAGAGCTTCACAGCCATGGGGTAGAAGCTGTTAAGATGGTGTGAGGTTTTGGTCTGGAACAGAACCTCTTCCCGGATGGAAGTCTTTGAAAGAGTTGGGGCCCGGGGTGGGAGGGGTCCTTGATGATCTTTTCCTGGTCTTGGAGTGGTACAGATCCAGCAGAGATGGCAGGTTGCAGCCGATTGTTTGCTCGGATGATCCGCTGAAGTCTGGTTCTGTCCTTGGTGGTGGACGCAGCAAACCAGACAGTGAAGGATGAGATGAGGATGGACTCCACGATGGCTGTGTGGAACTGGACCAACGTTTTCTGTGGCAGTTTGTGTTTCCTCCCCTGCTGCAGGAAGAACAACCTCTGATAGGCCTTTTTTTGTGATGGCGGTGATGTTGTCCTCCCACCTGAGGTCCTGGGAGATTCTGAAGGATGAGGGGACGTTCAACAACCGCTTTGTTACCAAACTGCTGCGTAACTACAGGTGTGTCGTACATACGGTTACGGTATATTATTGTCACTCCTTGACAGAAATTGACTCATCGTCTAAACTAAATGTGCTTTTCATTTTCCCCCTTGTCCTCTCAGGTCTCAGCCTGCCATTCTAACGATTCCAAACGAGCTCTTCTACGACGGAGAGCTCCAGTACTGCGCTGACGAAATGATCCGCAACTCCTACTGCAGATGGGAGCATCTATCACTACAGTTTTTAAGAGTGTTCATCTCCAGATGGTTCTGGCTGCAACAGGATGTCAGGCGGTCCACTTCCTTCCTGTAGGCGGATTCGTGTCCTTTGGTGATTAACCCAATGAGGGTTGTGTCATCTGCGTACTTCAGGAGTTTGACCGGCGGGTGACTGGAGATGCAGCCGTTTGTGTGGTAGAGGAAGAGTGGAGGAGAGAGCACGTAGCCTTGTGGAGCTCCAGTGCTGATGGTCCAGGGCTCCGAGACAGGCTTGCCCAGCCGCACGTACTGCTTCCTGTCTGTCAGGAAGTCAATGATCCACCTGCAGGTGGGCTCGGACACATTCAGCTGGGACAGCTTGTCCCAGAGAAGAGCTGAGATGGTGTTGAAGTCCACAAACAGGATCCTGGCGTCCAGGTGCTGTAGGATGCTGTGGAGTGCCATGTTGACTGCGTCGTCTGCAGACCTGTTGGCTCTGTAGGTGAACTGCTGTGGGTCTAGAAGTGGATCAGTGATGGGCTTGAGGTGGGCTAGCATGAGGCGTTCAAAGGTCTTCATAACTACAGAGGTCAGGGCTACTGGTCTGTAGTCATGAACACATGACAGTGGGGTGGCTTTAGCTCAGGAGGTAGAGCGGGTCGGCCAATGACGCAAGGGTTGGCGGTTCGATCCCCGCTCCCTCCCAGCTGCTGTCGTTGTGTCCTTGGGCAAGACACTTAATCCTCCTTGCTCCCAATGGTGTGTAGGCACCCTGCGTGGCAGCCTGCCGCCATCGGTGTATGAATGGGTGAATGTAGACTATCTACTGATTGTAAAGCGCTTTGGATAAAATCGCTATATAAATGCAGGCCATTTACATGTGACCTCTGCTTTTTGGGGACGGGACTGACAGTGGATATTTTGAAGCATGCCGGTACTTTGCATTCCTCTAGTGAGGTGTTGAAAATGTAAGTAACACAATGACAGAATGTATGACTATTTTGGTCATTTTCAGTCAATTGTGTTGTTTGTAAGACATCTTATAAGCCATTATTTTACAGCCTAATTTTTCCTTGAACATAAGAAAGTACACAAGTTGCCAACTAGATAGAGGGATAGATAGATATATAGATAGATGGATGGATAGATGGATAGATAGATGGATAGATAGATAGATGGATAGATGGATAGATGGATAGATTGATAAATAGATACATAGATATATGGATAGATAGATGGATAGATAGATGGATAGATGGATAAATAGATAAATAGATGGATAGATAGATAAATAGATAGATAGATAGATAGATAGATAGATAGATAGATAGATAGATAGATACATAGATACATAGATACATAGATACATAGATACATAGATACATAGATACATAGATAAATATATGGATAGAGTACTTTATCCCTGGAGGTAAATTCTGGTGTTACAGCAGCAGCAACATCAATGACAGTAACACAACATAACATGTAAAAAACACACAGAGGTAGGTGTCTAGTAATGTCTACTAACCTTAACCACGTTGTTTTAGTTGCCGAACCTTAACCAAGTTGTTTTAGTTGCCTAACCTTAAAGTCGAGCTGAACCCATTCGTCACGTGCGTCTAAACATAACCAACGTTTATCTGTATCACCTGCATGTTCTGTTTCGCTCATGTTGTTTTGGGAATCATTGGAAATCGATGTATTCTGTCATTTCAGTACGAGGATGTGTTGATTTTTGCTTATTTCCCCACAGAGATCCAGACAATGGCTGCATTCTGATCAGCCAGTAGTTCCCAGCGAAGTGCACTGCACAGGGTATTCAGCCATGTTAAGTAGTAATATGGCTGACGGCATCTCCTCTCACATGCATGGGTGAACTCAGCAGCAGCATAGCAGTAGGCTATAGTGCATGTTTGCACATGGCTGCTAGCTGTGTCATTTCAAAAGCCAACAACAGCTTAATCAGAGACCCAATATAGGGAGGGAGACGTCCCACTGCAGGCTCCGCCAATAATAAGAAAGTGTACTCTTCCGGTCTCCTAAATGGGCGTGGTCATCAGCTTGTGATTGGCTATCTGACAATGGTATGACACTTTATTGGCTGACCATCTCCTAAGTGGGCGTGGCAGTGGCGAACCCAGATTCAGGAAGTGACTGGAAGATGGGGTGTCTCGCTCTATATTAAAGATCTCTGGCTTAATGCACACAAATCCATTTCCTTATGGACTGTGCACAAAGACGTGACTTCCACATGATGAGAGCCATGGACGCTTTTCTTTTGGGCCTTTCAGATGCCTTTGTGCCTGTTGAGCCACATGAGCCAGGTCTCTCCATGAGGGGGGAAGTGGTGCGGTGCTGGGCTCGAGCCCCCGGGCGACACGCTGCGCTCTACTGCTCTCTGGATGTTTCCTCCTCCAACCGGCTTTGAAGAAGACTGACAGGCCCTTTCTTTACCTCTACACACACGGACGCACGCGTCGCACTGTACTTGTTTTTCTACCCTTGTGAGAGCCAGTTTGAGTTTTACATAGGGATGGGATGATATATTGAAATTCAACGGCAAAGCTCTCGATCTACTGGTCGATCGTCGTTCCTACCCTCACCTATGGTCGTGATTGAAGGATGGGTCATGACCGAAAGAACAAGATTGTGGATACAAGCGGCCAAAATGGGTTTTCTCATGCATCTTCCTTAGTGATAAGGTGAGAAGCTCAGTCATCCGTGAGGGACTCAGAGTAGAGCCGCTGCTCCTTTGCGTAGAAAGGAGCCAGTTGAGGTGGTTCAGGCATCTGGTAAGGATGCCACCCGGGCACGTCCCTAGATAGGTGTTCCAGGCACGTCCAGCTGGGAGGAGACCACGGGGCAGACTGAGGACTAGGTGGAGAGATTATATCTCCACACTGGCCTGGGAACACCTCAGTATCCCCCAGTCAGAGCTGGCTAATGTGGCAGGAGAAAGGGAAGTTTAGGGTCCCCTGCTGGAACTGCTACCCCCACAACCCGACCCCGGATAAGCGGTTGAAGATGGATGGATGGACAATTCAAATATGTGAGAATACATGACATTTTCAGAAATGAACAAAAATTCTGCAGCGTCATACTTTGTTGTTACTTTTCTTTATTGCATGGTGTCATGGTCTGGCTGTGGCTTTACAATGATCAAAAAAATGATTGTCTCATATATTCTGCATACAGAATTCAGTCAATTCTCTCTCACTCTTAATTATGAACATTCACATATCCAAAGAACAAAGACTGAACCGACATATATCTTTGGAGGGCTCTCACTCTCTCTCCATTTATTTAATGACAAAACACAGCAGCACAGCAGGTAAATCAATGTACAATCTTATTTACTGTATACTGTACTGTAGCTTATATATTCAGAATATCAGAACACGTGCACCTATCCCAACAGCAGAACAGCGTAACAGTCCGGCACAGCTGCTAAATCAGAGGTGCCCAAATTATTTCGTATGAAGGGCCAAAAATTTATCTGGATGTAGGGCAGTAGGCCAAAGATTAATGATACGTCAAATTGCATTCGATTAAAATGTATTATAATTTATCGAAAATGTACGTTCTAAATCTAAACTAAATTCTCATAATAATAAAAAATTTATTATAACTTTTATATTTTATCTTATGTGCTGAATGCGGCAATAAAACAGAGTGGACCAAACCACTTTGGCGCATATGGCGGGGGGGGATGTGAGAACCCCCCTATTAAAGTGGGCCGCTCCTGAGCCAGAGTTACGTCCACTTCCGGTTTAGGCATACGCACCAAGAGATTTCATCCGCTATTTATTTTCCCATAGACATTTCGTAAAATGCTGCTAAAAATAGCTTCACTTGGTGAAACCAAGTTATTCAGCTTTTGTATGTATATGAGCGCCGGCCGGTTAAGTACTTTTGATTTTATTTAATTTTTTTATGCAGCCCGGCCCCCTGGCGGCCGTTCTGGACATGTCCAGAATCTCCCTATGGCCTGTCCGCCCCTGCATCAGGGAATGCATGTAGTAGCTAATGTAATGTCCCCATAACTATATTAACACATTCACTGCCAGCCGTTTTTCAATACTGTAGTTAGCTTCTGCCAAGGTTTTTTTTTGAGGATTCTGGCTCATCTTTCAAGAGCCGAGGATTCGTTTCTGTTAGGATTTTGTGAACACACAATATCTCAAAAGAACTAATAGAATGTGTGCTTTCTCTGTCTAAAAGAGTTAGTTTGTAGAGTTAGTAGTTATGTAAGCATTAGCAGTTGAATACAGCATGGTTTCAGCGTCTGAAAATTTATTCTGAGATAAACGGCTTTTTGTGAAATTCGATAGAACAGTCACTTTAACCATTCATTTTTGGCATCAGTAAGACGTCAGACATCTAAACAATAGTTTTGAACAGTCATTTCCTCCATAACAGCAGGAAACACCCCTCTCCTTCAAACTCCTCCCTCCGTGTGTGTTCTTCTTGGCTGCAGCGGGCGTGTCACAAGCTCGTTTCTGTTGCTGCTGTAACCTCGCGTCACCAGGCTCACTGCTTTGCTGCTGCTGTGCCTGTCTGCTGGCGGCCGCTGGCCAAGTCTGGATGGACTCGCTCGTTTCTTGGAGTTTCGGTTGAGAGCTTTGATGAAGCTTTTGCGATTCTGGTCATATTTATGCTGCGTGTTTCAAAGTGTGTTCCACCCGTAATCTATTATGCAAATTTGCAATCCCGCACCGCCAGCAATCAGCGCGAAAACGAAAGCGTTTTCGCCAATCCATTTTCATGAGAATGGCTTCCTCACACTGCTTTTTGCTTGCCTTCCTCTAGTCAGGAGAGCACTGTCGCCACTAAGTGGGTCGGTGGAATGGGTTGTAAACGTTCGGTGGCTCCAATATTTATATAAGAGATGTAAAAGGGTTAGATGCACATCCCACGGTCAAAAAAAAGAATTCATTTTTTTGACGTATTAATACGTCATTGGCAGTCAACCGTTGGATTTTTTTTGACGGATTAATACGTCATTGGCAGTGAACGTGTTAAGACCAACATGATCATACACACACACACACACACACACACACACACACACACACACACACACACACACACACACACACACACACACACACAGCAAGCAGACACATGAGAGCCTGAGTGCGTAGACAGAAGAAAAGCAGGTGACCTATTTAAAAGGTTACTTTCTTAGCCCTGTGGCTGGATTAGGGAAACAAAGCACGATACTATTTTTATCCTTTTCCTTATCTCATCATGGCCGCCTCTCATCACGATAAGAACGTGGCTGGATTACTGCACTGTCCTCACACTGCAGCCAGGTGTGTGTGTGTGTGTGTGTGTGTGTGTGTGTGTGTGTGTGTGTGTGTGTGTGTGTGTGTGTGTGTGTGTGTGTGTGTGTGTGTGTGTGTGTCTGTCCTCACACTGCAGCCAGGAAATCACTCAGCAACTCACTGTACAGTAATTGGCCCATGGCAACACTGATTCCATGCACTGGATACAGCCATTATAGGCTCTATTCTTTTACAATCATTTTCCGATAGTTTGCATGTGGACCACATCTTTGAAATAACACTCGCACGTTACATCACAAACTGTAGGGCCCTCACTCGTCATTGTATCTTGTATGATGGGGTTGGTTGGCCTTCACTGGCCTTCGCTCTTCTTCCTTATCTACGCATTTATATATTGCAGAAACATGTTGGGAGTTACTTAAGTTGTCAAGAATTGTTTCTGGAGTGATGAAGGCTGACTTTTAGGGAATTAATGCAGTCAACGGTACTCTAGTAAGAGAAACGTGTGTGTGTGTGTGTGTGTGTGTGTGTGTGTGTGTGTGTGTGTGTGTGTGTGTGTGTGTGTGTGTGTGTGTGTCAGAGGGTGAGTCTCCGTGAGATGCTTCAGGTCTTTTGTTGCCTGTTACAGAGGGAAACGGTAACCATAACAACAGGTAACCACTAACAACCAGCATCCATACCGACTGCAGCTCACAAATGAGCTCTCTAATTAATACACAGAGTGCTTGGAATGGTCGAGCTGGTCCCATTGATAACAGCACGGATACAACCATCACTCCTCCAATTCACCTCAGTCAAATTGACTAGGTCAGAAGATAGCCTCCATCTTTGGTGCTAAGCATTCAGTACTGTGGTGTTCCTGCACTGCACCTCCCAGAGATCACCTGTCAACAGTGGTGTTTTTATATGTAAAAACAAATGTGTGCACTTGATAGCCTACATCATCAGTATGAACTGGCGCTCTGTCTGTGTGTCTGTCTGTCTGTCTGTCTGTCTGTCTGTCTGTCCCACTGATGACATCATCAGTGATGTCATAAATCCCACTGATGACATCATCAGTGATGTCATAAATCCCACTGATGACATCATCAGTGATGTCATAAATTCACTCACACACACACACACACACACACACACACACACACACACAAAGTCACGAGAGAGACTGAGGGAGAGGGAGAGAGGGAGAGAGAGAGAGAGAGAGAGAGGGGGGGGGGGAGAGAGACTGAGGAGGGAGAGGGGGGAGAGACTGAAGGAGAGAGAGAGGGGGAGAGAGACTGAGGGAGAGAGAGAGGGAGACATTGTGTGCGCGCCAATAGGGCAGGCAAGGCCACACAGCAGCCGAGCTGCGGGCAAGGCCGAGCAGCGGCCGGGCTGCAGGGCCAGCTTGGCGAGCTGCACGACAGGTGAGGCCGTGCAGCGGTTGAGCCTATAGGAATCGGGCGCGCGTACCGCGTGAGATGCCTAGCCCCAGGAAAAGTACAACAGCCTATACTATATAGCGCTGTCAGAGAGAGCGACAGAGAGAGTGAGTGAGTGAATGAGTGTGAGTGAATGAGTGTGTGTGTGTGTGTGTGTGTGTGTGTGTGTGTGTGTGTGTGTGTGTGTGTGTGTGTGTGTGTGTGCAGGCGCGGACTGCATAATCGGGCACGTCGGGCAAATGCTCGGTGGCCTGGCCTGGCCTGGCCTGCAAAAAAAAAAAAAGTCAGGCCACTCACTGAAGCAGGCCAGGCGCCGCCTACTGGTTTACTAGTGGTTTTATTACTTTATTCAGGGTTAAAAAGGGGTGCATCTCATTGTAATATTGGACTCGGCCCAAATTGGGCTTCAAACGGCCCAAATCTGGCTTCAAACGGCCCAAACTGGGCTTCAAACGGCCCAAATGACGCTTCAAACAACTCAAATTGGGCTTCAAACGGCCCAAATCTGGCTTCAAACGGCCCAAATTGGGCTTCAAACGGCCCAAATTTTTCGCTGCCGCCCTTCGGACGCCGGCACGCGCGTCGGCCCGTATCGGCCTGGCCTGCTTGGTATCTAATGCCCGGCCTGAATTATTTTCCCAGTCCGCCCCCTGTGTGTGTGTGTGTGTGTGTGTGAGAGAGAGACACAGAGAGAGAGAGAGAGACAGAGAGAGAGAGAACAGAGTGCAATATTTAAGCCGTTGACACAACCAAGAGAATGAGCGTACAGGGCCGTACGCGAACAGCAAATAGCTCAACACCACTGAAAGCCACAACGAAGTGCAAAGACAACTTTTTAGAGATAGCCTACAGATCCATCCATTCTATATGATGATGACAACATGATGACAA
This sequence comes from Poromitra crassiceps, assembly GCF_964638095.1. NCBI lineage: Eukaryota > Metazoa > Chordata > Actinopteri > Beryciformes > Melamphaidae > Poromitra > Poromitra crassiceps. The sequence continues at coordinate 19,216,172 of NC_139624.1, forward strand.
CAACCTTCATAGATAAGCTTGGACACACGCTCGTCACAATCTATATCAATCCATCCAGCACAACAAGGCCAATGCACAGAGCAGCTATAGCCTGGTACAGAGCAGCTAGCCTGGTAGGTATACAGAGCAGCTAGCCTGGTAGGTATACAGAGCAGCTAGCCTGGTAGGTATACAGAGCAGCTAGCCTGGTAGGTATACAGAGCAGCTAGCCTGGTACAGAGCAGCTAGCCTGGTAGGTATACAGAGCAGCTAGCCTGGTACAGAGCAGCTAGCCTGGTAGGTATACAGTGCCGCTATAGCCTGGTAAAGAGCAGCTAGCCTGGTACAGAGCAGCTAGCCTGGTACAGAGCAGCTAGCCTGGTAGGTATACAGAGCAGCTAGCCTTGTAAAGAGCAGCTAGCCTGGTAGGTATACAGAGCAGGTAGCCTGGTACAGAGCAGCTAGCCTGGTACAGATCAGCTAGCCTGGTAGGTATACAGAGCAGGTAGCCTGGTACAGAGCAGCTAGCCTGGTACAGATCAGCTAGCCTGGTAGGTATACAGAGCAGGTAGCCTGGTACAGAGCAGCTAGCCTGGTAGGTATACAGAGCAGGTAGCCTGGTACAGAGCAGCTAGCCTGGTAGGTATACAGTGCAGCTATAGCCTTGTAAAGAGCAGCTAGCCTGGTACAGAGCAGCTAGCCTGGTAGGTATACAGAGCAGGTAGCCTGCTACAGATCAGCTAGCCTGGTAGGTATACAGAGCAGGTAGCCTGGTACAGAGCAGCTAGCCTGGTAGGTATACAGAGCAGGTAGCCTGGTACAGAGCAGCTAGCCTGGTAGGTATACAGAGCAGGTAGCCTGCTACAGATCAGCTAGCCTGGTAGGTATACAGAGCAGGTAGCCTGGTACAGAGCAGCTAGCCTGGTAGCTATACAGAGCAGCTATAGCCTGGTAAAGAGCAGATAACCTGGTACAGAGCAGCTAGCTTGGTAGGTCTACAGAGCAGCTAGCCTGGTACAGCAGCTAGCCTGGTAGGCCTACATAGCAGCTAGCCTGGTACAGAGCAGCTAGCTTGGTAGGCCTACAGAGCAGCAGCACAAAGGCAGAATGATTCATATGCTTTTTCACTCACCAAAGCTGAGGACTCACTTGAAGAGAAAGGCGGCATGCAACTTGTAAATGACTTAATGTTATACATAAGACCTGATATCAGTAAAGTAGTTTGTTTTGGTCATATTACTGTAGCTATCACAATGATTGCAATCTCCACATTTGTGGTTACCTGGTCTGATGCCTGAGTAAGTTGTCCACTATTGTACAGGGGGGAGATGACTCTAGTCTTCACAAGTTTATAAGTAAGAGTTGGGGCTCCTCTGAAGCTGATGGTATAGTCTGCCCACACAACATTTTGACATGTTCCTCTGAAAGGCAATATATTTTTCATATACTGGTAAATGTATGTTTTTTTTAGGTACGTGTAGATATTCTATAACAATATAATGGCAGGGCCATCTGGAAGCTTCTTTAAGAAAACTGTCAGTTTTACTTCGTTTCGAACTCAAGCTCTCACTAGTGCCTACTTCGCTGCGTACGCAGCATTATGGAAGACTGTCATTTTTGCTCCAAAAATTACTTTTACATTAAAACCTGACCACGCCCCTTTAGGTGACGTGGTGCCCCCCTGGGCTGACTGGGCCTCCCACCTCGCCCCCGTGACTACGTCACGGCCAGCCACCCCAGGGGCCGTCACTCTTCGCTTCTTCCAGCCAGCAGGAGGACGTCGTTTTCTTAAGCTCCGCAGTTAGCTCTAAAGTCAGTGCTCTTCATAGCTTGGACAAATAGACTCGCTTCGGTTCATTTGCCCACCTTCGAGAGGTTCGCGTGGACGAGATAAATCAGGATTCGGGGACCCGTTCCTGTTCTCTTCACCAGCGGCATCGGATCAAGTCATCCAAGCTAAGAGTATCTTCTTGCTAACTGTTGTTTTATAATACTGCCGCTGCGCAGTGCTTGTATCACTGTCGCCGTACAGTGCATGTATTGACGTTTCCCCGGCTGGGTTAACGTTTGTTTGGCTCGAGCGCAAGACTCAGGTCTGCACTCATAACTTTTAGCTAGGTTGCACACGTGCAGAATAGCCTGTACCGTTAAGCACTAGAACAACAGGCTATTTAGCACAGTTGTCACAGTTAGCTAGCTTGCATCCGTGCTTGTGCTGCTGTTGCTAGGTACTGTAGGCGCCAGCTACTAGCTTTAGCGCGCGCACGTTCTCCGGCTGGAGTAACGTTAAATAGATAGCTAGCTAGTCGTGTCGTGCAGCTAGCAGCTAGCTTAGCACTCCAGCATCTTTACCGTTGCAAGCGACTGTAAACAGTCAGCTTACACGTTAAACTCCCGCTAATTCTTGTACAGTCGGCGGATCTTGTTGGCGGGTTAGCTCCGCTCTCTCGCACAATGAACCGGGCGGCTGACATGAGACAGAGGGAGACAGCCAAGAGCTGTGTTAGCTGTGAGGCTACTTTGGCGATCCAGGACCGCCACAGCCAGTGTGTGTTTTGCCTCGGGCACAACCATGCTAGCGACGCCCTGTTGAAGCCAGACTTCTGCCGGGCATGCGAGGGCTTTACCTTGGCCGTTTTACGGGAGAGAGCTATGCTCTTTGTCCAGGTGGGCCCGCGGCTTAGCCACGCACCTCCCGAGGGAGGCGCGTGCGGTGGGTCTGACCGCTCGGAGGAAGAGGAGTTACCTGAAGAGCAGGGCTCCCCGGTCCTACCCGAACGGCAGAGTTTGAACTGGGGGGACGAGCCCATCGACCCTGTGTTAGAACAGGGGGGGTTTTTCCCCTATGACCCCATCATTCCCCCCCAGAACGCCCCCCAAGAGGAGTTGTCTGGCGGGGAGGATTGGGACCGCGCGACCGCGACCACCTCTCTGTTAGGGACCCGTTCGGAGGCTAGCCTCAACGAGCCCTATCAGAAGCAGTTTCTGGGGGTAATGTCCAGGGCTGCAGCTAAGCTTGGCATCGCTCGGGCCGAAACACCTCCGCCCCTCGAATCAGTGCTGCGGGGTTGCTACTACCAGCCGCTCCAGGCACCACAGGCACCTCGCCCGAAGCCCCGGCTGCCGGTCTGTATAGACGTGGTTCGCGCGGTGCAGTCAGGATGGGAAAGGCCTCAGGAGGCCAAGCCGCTCTGCGCGGGCATGGCTCCGTGGTCGGCCTTAGAGGGGGCGGATAAACTCGCGTTAACCGCGATGCCTCCTATCGAGGACATGGTGGCCAGACACCTGGCCCCTAACTCCGCGAGGCCTGCTTTGCCCTCTAAAGCGTGCCAACTTACAGCCAAGTTGGCCGAAAAGGCGTACTTGGCGGCGGGGCAGTCCGCCGCCATGACCAACAACCTGGCCATTCTGCAGGGCTACCAGGCGGTGCTCCTGCGGGACATGCAAGGTGACCCTGCCCCCGAGCTGTTTACAGAGCTCAGGATGGCCACGGACTACACCATGCGTATGGTGGACTGCCTGGCGCAGAACAGTGGGAAGGTCATGGCCTTCTCTGTTCTCACCCACCGCCACCTGTGGCTAAATCTTACCCAGCTCCCTGAGCAGGATAAGAGGAGGCTGCTGGGGGCTCAGATCTCCCCGGGGGGCCTGTTCGGCTCCTCCGTGGAAGACTTGGCCCAGCGGTTGGAGACAACTAAGAGGGACTCGGCGGCGGTCCGCTCCTTCATGCCCAAGCGGGCGAAGGGGGAGGACCGCCGGTTCCAGGTCCAAGCGCGCGCGCAGAGTCATCCTCCGGGGCCTCCGCCGCCGCGGACCGCACCGCGTCAGCGGGTACAAGTCTCACCGGCTAGGGCGCCCCCAGGGGATGCGCCCCACCCAGCCGCGGTGGGCCCATATTTCGTCCCACGGCAGGCCAGGGTACGCGGCCCCCGCCCCCCAAGACGAGGAGGTGCGCGGGGAGCGGGTAACCAGTCCCGTACTTAGTCACCTCCCTGGGGAAGGGGGGGGGCTATGAGCCCACCGTCGTTGGAGCTCAGCGCTCAACTTCGGTCTGGGACTCAGCAGGGGGAAACCCAACCCAGCTCGCCAGGGCTTGGCTTCAGGGCCAGCCTTCGGCTTGTAGCTTTAGGGACAAGCCCACCGTCCTCGGTGCCCAGCGCCCGAGCCCGGTCGGGAGCTCTCCTTGGATCGCTTATCCGCCGTCAGGAGGCCCCCGGGACAAGCCCACCATCGATGGTGCCATGGGCCCATCGTTGGTCGGGAGCTCTCCTGGGGACCGCGCGAGCGGACGAGCCCGCATCCCGCGGTCAAAAGAGAGGCTTGCCTCCTTACGCCCCCCAGCCGGCGAAAGCCGCACGGCTGGGGGGTTTCGCCGGTTCAGCACGCTCACAGGGCACATCAGTAGGCGGAGCCCGCGTAAGAAACCGGCAGGGGGGCTTAGCCTCGTTTGTCCCGCCCCCCCCTTTTTCTTCCCCAACCAAAGCACCGGGTCCCCCGGTGCCCAACAATATACTAAACAGACCATCGTTGCCCGACAGGCTCGAGGCCTGGGAGCGTCTGTGTTCCCCGTCCCCGTGGCTGCGGCGCACCCTTCGGAAGGGTTACGCCATGCAGTTTGCCAGGGCCCCACCCAGGTTCGACGGGACCCACGATACGGTCGTGGAGGGGGAGTTTATAAACATACTCCACAAGGAGGTCTTGTCGCTCCTCGCCAAGGGGGCGATCCGCTCGGTCCCCAAGGCAGAGGTACGCTCGGGGTTCTACCACAGGTACTTCGTCGTGCCCAAAAAGGACGGCTCCATGCGTCCAATTCTGGACCTCCGGCGCCTCAACAAGACGCTGAGGAAGCTCCCGTTCCGAATGCTCTCTTTTCCCCACCTCTTCAACGAGACAGGGGGATTTCTTTACTTCCGTGGACCTGAAAGATGCGTTCTTCCATGTCCACGTGGTCAAGAGACACAGGAAATACCTGAGGTTCTCCTTCCTAGGGAAGGCTTACGAGTTCTGTGTCTTGCCTTTCGGCATGTCATTGAGCCCGCGAACCTTCACGGCTTTCGTGGAGACGGCTTTGGCTCCCCTCCGCGCGAGAGGGGTTCGCATCTTCCTTTACCTCGACGACGCTCTTATTGTGGCCGGCTCGAGGATCGAGGCCATGAAACATACCAAGGTGGTGACCGATCACCTGCAAACCTTAGGGTTTATGGTGAATTGGAAAAAGAGCTGCCTCGCCCCAGAACAGACGGCGATCTTCCTGGGGCTCGAGTTGAACTCCCGGGCTATGCGAGCCCGCCTTTCGCGGGAGCGACAGGCGCGCACGGTGCGGACAGCGAGGACATTAAGTCGATGCTCCTCGGTGTCAGTGCTTCAGTGCGCAGTTATGTTGGGCCTGATGGCCTCGGCGCTGCATGTGCTCCCCCTGGGGAGGCTACACATGCGTCCGTTCCAGATCTGGTTCCTTGCGTTGCGCTTGGATCCAGCCAGGGACCGTCATCGCAGGGTGCCTATGACAGGTCAGGCCCGCCTGGCTTTGGCCATGTGGGCAGACCCCTGTTACCTATCGAGGGGCACTCGATTGGGCCCGGTCCCGCTCAGGCTAGTGATTCGCACCGACGCCTCCCTCTGGGGTTGGGGTGCGGTGTGCGGGTTTCTGTCGGCGAACGGCCGGTGGGAAGCCCAGGAGCATCGCCACATAAACGTCTTGGAGCTGGAGGCGATCCGCCTCGCTCTGCTTCATTTCCAGCGAGTCATACATGGACGCCATGTGCTGATTCGCTCGGACAATATGGCGGCGATCGCCCACCTGAACAAACAGGGCGGTGTGCGGTCGAAGGCTTTGAACCGGTTAGCGGCGGAGATTCACCTGTGGGCGTATCCCCGTCTCCTGTCAGTGTCGGCGGTCTATCTGCCGGGACGGCTGAATTACGGCGCCGACCTGCTGTCTCGAGGCTACCCCCGTCACACGGAGTGGTGCCTCCACCCTCAGGTGGTGGAACAGATTTGGGCCAGGTTCGGTCGTGCCCGCGTCGATCTGTTCGCATCGCGGCGCGCGACGCACTGCCCATTGTGGTTCTCAATCCAGGAGGACAGCCCCCCGTTGGGACACGACGCGTTGGCGAACGCGTGGCCACGGGAGGGGCTCTATGCGTTTCCACCGATCCCCCTGATCCGTCAGGTGTTGGACAGGGTGAGGGAACAGCGTCTCCGGCTCCTTCTAGTGGCCCCGTTCTGGCCCAGGCAGACGTGGTTTGCGGACCTGGTCTCCCTGGCGCAGGGCCCGCCGTGGGCATTGCCGGTGCGGGCCGATCTCCTGTCCCAGGCGGAGGGGGAGGTGTTCCACCCCTCCCCAGGCAGGTGGAAGCTAGCAGTCTGGCTCCTGAACGGGACCAGTTGCTAGCACAGGGCTTGCCTGACAATGTGGTGCGCACTATTCAGAGTGCTAGGGCCGCTTCGACCCGCACCCAGTATGCGTACAAGTGGCGGGTTTTTTCGCGATGGTGCACAAGTAAGGGTGTGGATCCAGTGAACTGCAGCGTGCGTCCAGTTCTCTGTTTCCTTCAAAGCTTGCTTGACGCGGGGCAGTCCCCGCAGTCGCTTAAGGTGTACGTAGCCGCGATTTCGGCTTGCCACATGGGGATTGAAGGGACCCCCGTGGGGGTGTGCCCTTTGGTCTCGCGCTTCATGAAGGGGGCGCGTAAACTGCGCCCGCCGGTGCGGTGCGTTTTTCCCAAATGGGACCTGGTTACGGTGCTGGACGGGCTAACGGGTCATCCGTTTGAGCCCTTGGACTCCGCCGATTTAAAGGTTCTGTCCTTAAAGACTGCGCTGCTGCTGGCCTTATCGTCAGGGAAGAGAGTCAGTGACCTGATTGCCCTCTCGGTACAGCAGGCCTGTATGGTTTTTGGGGACGATGGGCGCAGGGTTACGTTGCGACCTAACCCGGCGTACCAGCCCAAGAATATTAATGCCAGCTATAGGTCTATGGTAATAGACTTATCGGCATTCTGTCCCCCGCCGTTCAGTTCGGGTGAGGAGAGACGTTTGCACATGCTGTGCCCCGTAAGGGCGCTCTCGGCCTATGTGGCTAGGACGCGCGCTTTACGCATTACAGATCAGCTGTTGGTTTGCTTTGGGCAAAGGGCCCAGGGCGGACCCCTTTCCAAGGATCGCTTATCACACTGGATAGTGGAGGCGATCGCGTTGGCATACTCTGCCGTGGGCAAGGTTCCCCCGGAGGGTATCAAGGCGCATTCTACGCGAGGTGTTGCGACATCCTCTGCGTTGTTGCGTGGTGTGTCGGTGAAGGACATGTGTGCCGCGGCCTCATGGTCCTCTCATCACACTTTCGTCAGGTACTACAGTCTCAACGTGTCCGGTTCGCAGTTTGCGCACGCGGTGCTGTCGGTGGCAAGAAAGTAGTATCGTTGCCACTCTAATATGTCGGACGGTTAGGCATAAACGTTGCCATATGGCCGTGGTTCACCGGTGCCTTTCGGGTCGCCCTGTGGGGTGCTCCCGGCAGCAAGGTCGGTTGAATGGAGGCACTAGTGAGAGCTTGAGTTCGAAACGAAGTAAAACGTTAGGGTTGTGCTACAACCCAGGTTTTACGAGTGAGAACGAGAGCTCTCACTACCCAGCCTTGCTGCGTCGATGCGTCTCTGGGTGCGTCGGATCTCAGCTGGCTGGAAGAAATGAGTGGCGGCCCCTGGGGTGACTGGCCGTGACGTAGTCACGGGGGCGAGGTGGGAGGCCCAGTCAGCCCAGGGGGGCACCACGTCACCTAAAGGGGCGTGGTCAGGTTTTAATGTAAAAGTAATTTTTGGAGCAAAAATGACAGTCTTCCATAATGCTGCGTACGCAGCGAAGTAGGCACTAGTGAGAGCTCTCGTTCTCACTCGTAAAACCTGGGTTGTAGCACAACCCTAACGTTTTCATTATGTCCCACACAGTTTATTTTAATGATTTTGTTTAATTCTACATTGCCATAATGTCACGAAGTAGACTACACTTTTGATCTTCATTCAAGTAAATCTATTGAAAAAAAATATATATATATATATATTATATAATAATACAAATAGCATAAATTGTCTCATGTTTTATTCCACAGTTTATTACCAAAGTAGACCTGTTGAATTTGAGCTCAGAATTAATCCACGAGAGAGTTGCACAATGTTGTCATTAACTGTGCCAGGATTGGCCATTTATTGTGATAACAATCGGTGGTATCAGGTCTTCTGCAGGCAGTTGAGACATGTCTAACACAACAAGCTACAAGCCAAGATGAAGGTCCCTCCATAGCATGCCCCATGTTGACAATAGTCCCCCACCCTACCTTGTTTTTACCCCACCCGCGCGCCAGCCGTATAACATTTTGTGGGCGTTCCCACACAAACCGACTGTACCTATCCAATGCACTGATTCCATGAACAAATTTAACAAAAACAACAATTTAAATTCAGTCACACAAGGCTCACTGCTGTAGAAGCTTTCTTCAACTTGCAGTAAATGGAGTTTAGGCATCAAAAAGGGTAATATGTCCATAAATGTTCTCCATTTGTGCAGCATAATCCAAGTCTTACCCATGCCATGTGATCACTCTGAGTGAAAAACAACAACATTAAATATTAAAATAAAATAAAAATAAATTATTTAAACCCCCATTCAGCAACTTTTCCAAGTTTTGCTATTGGAGAAACTGCGCCCTCTGCGTGCAATAGTATCGATATCGATATCGCCGTTCAAAGTCAACAAAACACAGCGCCAGAAAGCTCTATGTACATGTTGTGACATCGGGTACTCACCACGTGATGAAATAATAATCCATAGTTACATGAAACGTCATTTTCGTAGCAAATCCCGCTGTACAGCGCATGCGCGCATCTTGCCTCCGGGACGCAGGCACCAAACTGCTTAGTCCCAGGAGAGGCCTTTGGAGGGCGTTGTGTGACCAATAGAGGTGACATTCTACAACCACTGTACCATCCTCAATGACTAAAAATCTGTTATATTAAGTTGAAAAAGTTACTGATTGGGGCTTTAATACAATCCTTCCTCCATTGTATTCAGCCACATTCCCAAACCATTTTTTTTAATACATTTTGTGATAATTAGCAAGCACATTTAGAGACGGAAAGGCATTTCTTAACCTGTTACAGTCGGATCAGGGCAAAGACCTTTGACACGTACGCGGACACATTAGGTAAGATGGCGGACTAGAGGGCACGATGGGATGCCATGCATCTCAGGAACCTGGCTACATGTAACCTCGCGTCACCAGGCTCTTCTCGGCGAGAAAGAGCCTGGCTCCCGCCCACAATTGATTTTGTCACCCTACCTGGTTCCGGCCTAGAGCCCGCCCTAGACCGGATGGGCAGCGTTTCTAGCTCGTCAACTTTCACGTTAACTTGACAATTTGACCCAAGTATCAGAACGGCAAACAACAAAACAAAAGATGGACGAAGTTTTTGAAGAAGTTCTTTTAGAAACATTGCGGATTCACAATCTCACATCTTTTAAGCCAATACAGAAGCTTTGAATCAGACAATTAATCGAGGCAAGAGACGTCAAGCTAACGGCAACAAAGACGTTTTTTGGCGCACTGCCTTCCGGTGTTCATTCTGGTTCCGTGGTTT
>NC_139624.1:19235782-19245782 GCF_964638095.1 Poromitra crassiceps
AAGGAGAACTTGTCATATCTCAGCTTAATTCGCCAGATTGAGATGGGAAGGGACAAAGGACATTCAGAGCCTGAAGTGGTGGAAGCTGTAATCAGGGCTGTCAGCCCAGGGCTGCCTTTGAGAGACATGTTGGAGATCAAGCGTGACCTGACCCTCGCCACACTTCTCACCATCCTGAAGGGTCATTACAAGGTCGACAGCTCCACTGACCTTTACCACCATCTCGTCAACATCTCCCAAGAGCCTAGAGAAACCACCCTGAACTTTGTATTCCGAGCAATCGAGCTCAAAGAGAAACTCTTATGGAGAGCTGCAAATGAGGAAAACGATGACCATTACAGCAGGCTCACCATTCAACGCAAGTTTCTCCGCTCTATTGAAACTGGACTATTCAGTGACTCTGTGAAATTCCATATCCTGCCCTACCTCAGCGTCATAAGCATCACAGATGAAGAGCTAATTGAGAAGGTAAATGAAGCGGCAAAGGTGGAGAGCGAGAGGCTGGAAAAGCGCAAAAGGTTCAGTGCTTTCAAAACCCCCAAAGTGCAGGAGCTTCAATCTGAAATTCAAACGGAGCCCACACCTGCTCAAAGCCCCTCTAAACCAAAAGAGACTAACGCAACAGTGGCAGTCAAAACGGTGAAAGGGAAAGAGACCAAGTCAGACAACATGAACACGCAGCAGATGATGGAAGAACTCCGCACAGAGATGAAGCAGATGTTCCTCGCAGCAATGGAGACATATCCCCGCCCTCCTGGACCAAGACAACGAGAGAGAGGCTGTCAAAGGTGCAGAGACGAGAAAGTAGGCGAAAACTGCTCACACTGCTACAAATGTGGGCAAGAGGGCCACTTCTCTCGTGGATGCAGAGAGCAGAGATTCCCGTCGGGAAACGGGCGAGGATTACTGAGGCGGGGCAATCAGTAGTCCAAGACACATCGTCCCAAAATGAGCCGTTTGCGACCAGCCCAACAACTCTTTCCTTAACCACCCGCACAGAAAAGACAATCGACACCTCATTCGCTGCCAATGTAGTTCACTTGCTACCACCCCAGCACCAGTCACGCCTAGTGGGACTTGTAGGAGACAGATGTATGATGAACTGCTTCATGGACAATCATCCAGTTAAAGTCCTGTGGGACACAGGGGCACAGTCCAGCATAATAAATGAGTCATGGCGACAGAAACACCTGCCACACACTGTTGTCCGGCCCATTTCAGACCTTCTGAAGGAGGAGACATTAACAGTGCTCGCCGCCAATGACACGCCCATCCCCTACATCGGCTGGATTGAAGTCTGCTTCCGACTGGACAATGATCCCCCCATGACAAGTGACCTACAAGTGCCAGTGCTCGTGTGTAGTGACTCAGCAGTCGCCAGTGACCCCATCATAGGTTACAACGTCATCGAGATCGTCATCAACGGGAGTGAGAGAAAGACCAAAGAGGGGAGAAAACAGCTAACACACAGAGTGAGTAAAGCCCTGGCCATAACGGTGAGAACAGCTCAGAGTGTGGTGAAGCTAATGCAGAGCAATGACTCAGAACCAGAGACTGGTGTGATCCGCACATGTGGGAAAAGAGTATCCCTGCCCGCCAGCCAAGTCACAACCATCTACGTCCGAGCACACGTGAGCTCACATAGTAGGGGGCAGGACATGCTGTTCTCACCCGACATTCTGAACCCACCACCAGAGGGGGTAGCTCTCAATGAAGTCATGGTGCGGATCTCTGAAAGGAAGGTACCGTATGTACCGATACCCATGACAAATACCACAGCCCACACCATCTATCTGGAACGTCATAAAATCATTGGACATGTGGAGGCAGTGAAGACGGTGTACTCAGCCGCTGTTCAGACCAAAGAGAACAACCAAACACCCGTCACCAGCATGGCGTCCAAGTCAAACGAGCCGACCAGCATGACACGCCCTGCCTCACAACCTGACAGCGAGCAAGAGGAAAAACCAACGATATGGGACCCCCCTGTGGACCTCAAACATCTCCCAGAGGGTCAACAGGCAGCGGCGAAGAGGATGCTAAGGGAGGAGTGTCAGGCCTTTGCATGGAATGGCGATGATGTAGGGAGCATTCCATCTCTCAAAATGCGCATCACCCTCAATGACCCTAGCCCAGTGCAAAAGACCTACATGTCCGTTCCCAAGCCCCTTCACAGCGAAGTAAAAGAATACCTCCAAGACTTATTGAACAGAGGGTGGATCACCCCATCACGATCGCCCTATTCATCACCTGTGGTATGCGTCCGCAAGAAGGATGGCAGCCTTCGTCTCTGTTGTGACTACCGAGAACTCAACCGCAAGTCAGTCCCCGACAGGCATCCCATACCAAGGATTCAGGACATGTTGGATGCACTGGGCGGGAGCTCATGGTTTTCGGTGCTCGACCAGGGTAAAGCGTACCACCAGGGCTTCTTGGATGAAGAGAGCCGCCCGTGGACAGCCTTCATCACGCCCTGGGGGCTCTATGAATGGGTCCGCATACCCTTTGGTCTGAGCTCCGCCCCCGCAGAATTCCAGAGGAGTATGGAATACTGTTTGGCTGGCCTCAGAGACACGGTTTGCCTCCCATACCTGGATGACAACCTGGTACACAGCAGCAGCTTTGAAGAACACCTAGAGCATATCCGGTTGGTCCTCCAGCGCTATAAAGAGCATGGTGTGAAATTGACTCCAAAGAAATGTGAACTGTTCAGGGCCAGTGTGAAGTTCCTCGGCAAGGTGGTGACAGCAGAGGGTTACACCATGGACCCTGCGGAGATGGCGCCGGTGAGGGCTCTACAGGAGAGAACACCAGCAACCGTTGGTGACCTACGCCAGATAATGGGGTTCCTCTCCTACTATCGACCCTTCATCCCCAACTTCTCGCGCGTGGCTCAACCACTCTACAACATTCTAACGGTCACAAACGCTGAACAACACACCCCAGACCCACCAGCGGGAAAACGCAAGAAAACAGTAAAGAAACAGAAAGGTCACCTGCCATCACGAACACCTATCCAGTGGACCAGCTCCCACCAGACAGTGCTGAACCAGCTGATAGAGGCACTGACAAAGCCGCCGGTCCTCGGATATCCAGACTTCACCCAGCCATTTGTGCTACACTGTGACGCTTCACAGGTTGGTTTGGGTGCTGTGCTGTATCAGCGACAGCAGGGAAAGATGAGGGTGATAGCGTATGGCTCCCGCACCCTGAGTCCAGCAGAGAAAAGATACCATCTCCACTCCGGGAAGCTAGAGTTTCTAGCGATGAAGTGGGCCATATGTGAACGGTTTCGTGATCACTTGTACCATGCTTCATCATTTGTTGTCTACACGGACAACAATCCGTTGACATATGTGCTCACTTCCGCAAAACTCAACGCTACGGGGCACAGATGGGTGGCGGAGCTGGCCGATTACAACTTCACCATACGCTATCGTCCCGGCAAGAACAACGCTGACGCTGATGGGCTGTCCAGGATGCCCCTGGACATGGAAGAGTACATGAGCAGCTGTACTGGTGAGGTCGGTCAAGAGGCAATCAGTGCATCCATGGAGAGCGTGATGGTGCGAAGGAGAGACCCTTGCCAGGGGGTTGGGGTTGTGCACATCAGCGCCCTGAGCCTGGTAAAGGACTGCGAGACAGGCCAACCTCTCACTGCAGCACAAATCTGTAAAGCTCAAGAGGAGGATGAGTTCTTATCCAGGGTCCTCTGGTATAAGTCACAGAACAGGAGGCCAAGTAGAACTGAGATCAAAGCAGAGCACCCTGCGGTAACCATGCTACTGCGACAATGGCTAAAGATCCAAGTGGATGAAGATGGCATCCTGCGCCGTAGAACATCACGCCGAGAACAGCTGGTGATCCCCAAAGCCTACCATCAGTTGGTTTTCAAAGAGCTGCACCAAGACATGGGCCACCTGGGGGTGGAAAGAACGCTTGACCTCATCCGGGAGAGATTTTACTGGCCACAGATGCACAAAGACGTTGAACATTTTGTCACACAAGTTTGCGAATGTCTGAAGAAGAAGAAGCCAAGCAAGCAGACTCGTGCACCCTTGACACCAATCCAGACCACCTATCCATTCCAGCTAGTCTCAATAGACTTTCTACATCTGGATAAATGTAAGCACGGCTATGAATACATCTTGGTGGTCATGGATCACTTCACGAGGTTTGCCCAAGCCTACGCAACAAAGAACAAAGCTTCAAAAACTGTGGCCGACAAACTCTTCAACGACTTTGCACTCAAGTTCGGCTTCCCCGACAAGCTACACCATGACATGGGCAAAGAGTTCGAGAACAAACTGATGGCGAGGCTGAAAGATCTCTCAGGCATCCAGGGCTCGCACACGACACCATACCACCCGCAGGGAAACGGGCAAGTAGAAAGATTCAATCGCACCCTGCTGTCGATGTTGCGCACCCTGGAGGACAAGGAGAAGGAAGATTGGAAGGAGTCACTGGCTAAAGTAGTTCACGCCTACAACTGCACAAAGAGCGAGGCAACGGGCTATGCACCGTACCATCTCATCTTCGGTCGTTCCCCCCGCCTTCCAATCGACCTGTTGTTCAATCTCAAGAAAGATGAAGCTCATGAGACATACGACGACTATGTAAATCACTGGAAAAAGAGGATGCAAGATGCATACCAGATCGCTGGAAAGACCGCTGACAAAGAGGCAGCTCGTGGAAAAGCCCACTACGACAGGAAGATTCAGGGGAGAGACCTTCAACCAGGCGACCGAGTCCTCATCCGTAACCTCACCCCAAGAGGCGGGCCTGGCAAGATCCTGGCGTACTGGGAAAGCCAGGTCTACAGAGTGAAAGACAGGAAGGGTGACAACAGCCCGGTCTACCAAGTCACCCCAGAAAACGGCAAAGGAAGAGACAGAGTGGTTCACAGAAATCTTCTGCTGCCGTGTGACCACCTCCCTCTCGAGCAGCCACCAGCAAAGGCTCCTCAACCACAAAAAGACGCTCGGGAGATCACGAAGAGGAAGACGAGGCAACAACGCAAGGAGCTGCAGCAACCAGAAGGCGACAGCGACTCCGACGGCAGCGGCGACGGTGCAACGTACCGGTGGCATCTCCGGTCCAGCAGTAGGAGCCAGCAGGGGCAAGGGTTGCTGAACCCTCGGGCAGAGCCGTTTCATCCTCATCGGGGCCCTCAGCACGAGCATCCGGCAGACGAGGGGTCATCGTTTCATCCTCATCGGGGCCCTCAGCATCCGGCAGACGAGGAGCCACCGCATCGTCCTCATCAGGGCCCTCAGCACCAGCACCCGGCCCAGGAGGGGACAACACAGAGCGAGGAGGAGAGTGAAGGGGATATGCCACTACAGAGAGGAGGGGTTTTACCAGACCCTGACAGAGCTGAGGGTGGTGAGTTGGAAGCTGACCGCGCACAGCCGGTAAGAGAGCACCCACACAGACAGAGACACCCCCCGGTTGTTCTTAGTTACGACACTTTGGGTCAGCCTTCCTTAATTGCCAGACACTGTGACATTCGAGACACTCCGAGTAGTGATCGGCGACCCCTATGGCAACCTTGGACCTTGGACTGTCGTTGAACTGAACATTCTACTGTGGGAAATGTCAGGAGACATTTGATTTTGTGGGGGAGAGTGTGGCCCTGAAGGGATTTCAATGGTTAAGAGAAGTTAAAACATACTACTGATAAGCTAAAGTTAATACCCCCCCATTTATTTAAATTCGAATATAAAACAAACATAATAAATAACACCCCAATGCCATATTTAAATCGTTTCACTGTAGAGAGTTGTTGCTATTTCAGTCTGAGTAACCTGTCAAACCTGTGCATAACGTTGTCTGTGCTGTGTAATGCCTGTAAATGGACAGTAGAGGGCGCGGGCGTCCCTGCGTGTTCTGTTTACAACCCCACGAGCCAGACAGGAAACCAGGTTAGATTCAGAAGGCTTCGTGCGTGAACAGTGACAAGACAAGAGCTAACTGAGCTAATCTGTGTATATTGTGTGTTTCACAGGTAAGAATTGAATTACGGTTAAGACAGATAACAACATGAACTCATACAGTGTGAATGGGCGACTGGGTGGCGTGAGTGTGTGTTTAGATGCGTGAATGGGGATATGACTAGCATTATTAGCTAAGCGCTAACCTGTTAGCTTGGCGATCTCAATAGCTAACATTAGCATGATGTTGCATTAGCCCTGGTAAAATATACAAGGGGAAAGGTATTAACGTAGTTTAACAGCTGTTTGGGATGTATGTGTGTGAATGTGTGTATGGATGGTACATGGAGTTTGTTATAGTTTGATTAATGTGCTAGTAGTGTTTAGAAAGAAACTGTAAATGCTATCTTGAATGTAATTGTTACTGGGTTACCTCATGTTGTATTGGGAGGGAAGAGGGTTGTATTCCAGTGAACAGTAATGATGTTGCAGGGCATTAGTTGCAGTGATTGTTAAGCTGATAAATATAGTATTATAGAGAATATTGAGTTTGGGTAGATTTGAATAATTAAAGGGATTTAGAATAATAATATAGATTAATGGGAATTAATGACGATGTGTTTAGAATATATTTTGGGGATTATTGAATGTGTTTATGTGCCAATTGAACTATGTTTTCTAAAGAAGTGTGAATTGAAGTGAATATTATTACGGCTCTATGATAAACTGTTGTTAAGGTGATAATGTCATAAGTTGGAATTGGAATATGATATGATATATCACGAGCCAGACTGAAAACCAGGTTAGATTCAGAAGGCTTCGTGCGTGAACAGTGACAAGACAAGAGCTAACTGAGCTAATCTGTGTATATTGTGTGTTTCACAGCACCCGGACAAAAATAAATAAAACAAATGTGTTGGCACAAGTTGGACTCCTCGTTCATCTAATAAGTGTAACATCTGCATGTCTGTCTTTCTGTCTGTCTGTCTGTCTGTCTGCATGTCTGTCTGTCTGTCTGTCTGTCTGCATGTCTGTCTGTCTGTCTGTCTGTCTGTCTGTCTGCATGTCTGTCTGTCTGTCTGTCTGTCTGCATGTCTGTCTGTCTGTCTGTCTGTCTGCATGTCTGTCTGTCTCTCTGTCTGTCTGTATGTCTGCATGTCTGTCTGTCTGCATGTCTCTCTGTCTGTCTGTCTGTCTGCATGTCTGTCTGCATGTCTGTCTGTCTGTCTGTCTGTCTGTCTGCATGTCTGTCTGTCTGCATGTCTGTCTGTCTGTCTGCATGTCTGTCTGTCTGCATGTCTGTCTGTCTGCATGTCTGTCTGTCTGTCTGCATGTCTGTCTATCTGTCTGTCTGCATGTCTGTCTGTCTGTCTGCATGTCTGTCTATCTGTCTGTCTGTCTGTCTGTCTGCATGTCTGTCTGTCTGTCTGTCTGTCTGTCTGTCTGCATGTCTGTCTGTCTGTCTGTCTCTCTGTCTGTCTGCATGTCTGTCTGTCTGTCTGTCTGCATGTCTGTCTGTCTGTCTGCATGTCTGTCTGTCTTGTCTGTATGTCTGCATGTCTGTCTGTATGTCTGCATGTCTGTCTGTATGTCTGCATGTCTGTCTGTCTGCATGTCTGCATGTCTGTCTGTCTGCATGTCTGTCTGTCTGCATGTCTGTCTGTCTGTCTGTCTGTCTGTGGACAGATTAACGTCAAGTAGAGGGGTAGCTGGGAAGGGGCCATTGCCCCCCCCCCCCCAACTCTCTCTATCTCTCTCACTCTCTCTGTCTCTCTCTCTGTCTCACTCTCTCTCTCTCTCTCTCTCTCTCTCACTCTCTCACTCTCTCTGTCTCTCTCTCTCTCTCTCTCTGTAACACACACACACACACACACTTTACACGCCTCGCCCACATCAACTTGGCGTGTGATCCCATAAGATGTTCTGTAGTTTCTTATTGCCCGGTGTTGTGAGAGGGAGTTGACTTGTTTGAGAGCTGCCCAGTAGGAAAAGGCTGTCCTAGTTTGTCATCTTACTAAATAGGTCATTGATTTGGGACATGACTTAATTAGGAGGAAAAACATCTTAAACTGCAGCAAAAATGGTAATTCGAGCATACAGGTATTGTATTATGCTAAATGTGTCCTACAGCCATTCTTGACCTTCTTTTTTAAGATAGGACTGGTCTATCTTAGCCGTCTAAGATGAGATAGACCAGTGCAATGTGCTCCCATTAGACACCATGTGAATTAGCCTCACACCATATCATTACATATCATTACATATCATATACACCATATCATTACATATCATTACATATCATTACATATCAGTACAAGTTATTTCTTCAGTGGGTTTGGTGAATTTGTTGTTGTTGTGTTTTTTGGATCTACTTTAGGCTTAATATTGTCCCTGGTGAATGTCACTGCATGCAGCCCCATGTCTCAACACATTTCACGAGGCTATTCATTTGATTTTCCTCTGCTGGTGTCTCTTGCTTTGACATCTCGTTCTCTGTTCTCTCTCACCAGTTCACAGGTTACCATGGTGACACACAGTGTGTGTTTGCCAGTTGCCAAGGCTTGTCTCCATGCGAGCAGCATCCCTCCCACGGCCATGTGATGGATCGTGTTTTGGAAATGTATTGTGGATTCCTCATGCTGTCACACCAGACACCGCAGTGCTTCCAGGGAGCCACAAGGTGGAGCTAGAGTGCCTCTGCAGGACATGAGGGTTTGGCAGGGGGGGGGGAGAGGACGCACTGACTGCCGAAGATGTTCAATGATGGCCTCGCTTTCTCTCTTATAAACGCCAGTCATGCTCAAGCATCTACTGACAGCTCGTATGGGTTGTGGAGGGAGGATTATTGGACGCTCTGTCACTTACATTGAGTTTGGTCCAAAAACAACTGGTTTGGGGGAGAGAACACCGCATGTCAACCTGAAGGTGAAAGAGAGAGGGATGTTTTGATGGCGAGATCTTTCTGCTCCATATGCAGATCAAGAATTAAAGCTACAGCACTATGGCACTTTTGCTGCGATGATGGTACTAACAAACATGTGAAGTTGAAGTTGTCTTTGGTTGCTTGGCAACAGCAGGCGCACCCGTAGCGCACTGTCCAAGCGCACATGATAAGCGATATGTCCACTGATGTCCACTCGGGATGGGTCACGTTCTCCAAGCATTCTACTGTAGGTGAATAGGCCCCTCTACTTACGTATGTATGGCCCCGAGATTACGCGTGTGTCTCGAATTACTATGTCCGTGCAGTGATTCATGCTCGTGCATGTGAGCAGGGCCTCACAGGTCAAGTTCGCACAGTCAGGGACTCACTCACCCCTCCTGTGACGGCCCTGGCTATTGTAGTTTAATATGAACCAGGTTAGCACAAGCAAGCCGTAGCATGTAGCTGCTAACTTTACCACAGCTAGACACCTAACCCAACAGTTGGAATAAATTAACAGACACAACTTCCTTGGTGACTTTTCTCCAAACCCTCTCTTTTCTCCCCCCCCCCCCCCCCCCCCCATATGCCAGGAGCCATGTGTCTAGGGGGCAAGTAGCCCAAACACACGCATTATTAGCCCCAGTTAGCTTAGCTGTTTGTTTTTGGAGCCTTGCAGACAATGAATGTTTCATTTCAGCTAAAGTATGAGGATGGTTTTACATGTGGCTTTATTCCAGCCAGCACGGGGAATATGAAGTGCTTTGAATGTGGGGCTAGTCACAAGAGGTTCTCTTGCCCACACAGGCAACAGTCTGACTGCTGCTGCTGAGCTGGGGTACACAACAGCTAACCAACCCAGACCTAAAGCTAACCTACGACTACTAACATTGGAAAAATATAACAAGATATCTGTCTAAAATCACCAACTAACCTACTAACTAGTGGCCTACTACAAACACAACTATAAAAATGTGCACTAAAATAATCTATGCTAGTCTAACAGTTAGACTAGAGTCTAGTAGTTAGACTGTACCTACTCAATCACTAATACTCCACTAACATCTTTTCATAAAAACTAGTAATGTTACTACTTATTCCTTCTCAAACTACTTTCTACAAAGTGCTACTCGTCCATCAAAAG
>NC_139624.1:19250782-19295782 GCF_964638095.1 Poromitra crassiceps
TTGGGTTCACGATAACGATACGATACAATATTTTAACAATATTTTTTTTAACAAAAGTAAATAATTTTTATGTATTTATTTATCATTTATTTAACCATGTGAGTCCCGTTGAAATCGAAACCACTTTTCAAGGGAGCCCTGGGAAAATACTGGAAAATAGTTTTTCATTTGAAATACACAAAATACAAAACAAATGCTGTTTTTGGAAATTGTTATTATAATAACTAGAAAACAACATGGAAGATAATGCTTCTCTTGCAATAGAATGGGTCACACTGTCACAAACTAAATGTTTGTTGCATGGTGAAAGAAAAATAAAGTATACAATCTATTTCTTAAATAACTCATGCTCAATGGTCCCTAAACTTATGTAATCTTATGTACCCATTGAGCTGTTTTGCCATGCCAGTAGTAGTCTACCCCCTCACTCATGCGTGTTGATTCTGCTAAATTTGTTATATTATTATTCAGGAGCAACCTTTTTTTTTTTTTTTTTTTTTACGATATCATTTTTTTCTGACGATATCGATATCGTGACGTTTCGATAACACCCCTATATACTACATATTACTAGTTACTTTCATTTGACAGTAATACGTTACTTTACAATATTACTGTCTGTGTAGAGTAACTCGTTACTTATTACACTACTTTTGCATTACTTTTACCAAAACAACAGAATGACATCGCTGCCACGGAACCATCCAGAAAACTTATTTCAACTGCCTTGAAGTCAGTGTAAACAATCCAACATTTTAAATGTAATTATGCTTGTGCATATGTGCTTTGATTTAAAAAAAAAAAATTACTCAATTTGTAACTTGAGTTACTTGACAAAGTAACTGGTATAATATTACTGAAATCCTATAAGTAATAAGTTATATTACTGGGTTACTGCTAAAAGTAATATATTACATGTAATATGTTACTTTTGTAATGAGTTGCCCCCACCACTGGGTGCCACATCATCCATCATTTAAACGCCTGCTTCAGAGCGCTTTGTATTGTATCAATGATTTAGTCCTGCTGTCCACAGGCCGCTGACAGCGACAGAATGGATCCCTGCTGCCGTGTAAGACAGACAAAACCTGCAAGGTGAGACGGCCTCTGGGAGGCTGCTGGCCAGGACATGGAGGAAGACACTTCCTTTGTGCCGTC
Source organism: Poromitra crassiceps (assembly GCF_964638095.1). NCBI lineage: Eukaryota > Metazoa > Chordata > Actinopteri > Beryciformes > Melamphaidae > Poromitra > Poromitra crassiceps. Next base: position 19,251,941 of record NC_139624.1, read on the forward strand.
AGTCTGACAAATGTACAGCGTGTGATTTCCTGTCAATTGGCAATGACTAAATGAGAGCACCTCAGTTCTCAGTCCTGTTTACAACAGTGTAAACTACCTTTGACCTTTGACCTTTGTGTAACACCCCAAACAGCCCACAAGTGTCTCCGATGCGGAAGCCTCGCCTCGCGGATGCAGTTTCATTTCGCCGTCCTTGTTAAGAAGGGAGACCAACCACACCGGCCGCATCGCCTCGTCTCGCGACGCTGCAGTAAGAGTTTCGGCATCTATTTTTCTACTTTCTGTCTATTTTTGACAGCCATCAGGCATGAAGTCAATACAAGTTGTGGCCGGCACGGAGCTAAAACAGCGAGGCACGGAGCAACAGATAGCGCTGCTGGTGTGAATAGCAAGGCTCCTGCTTGACGCTTCTGTGACGCGCTGCTTCAGAGACGCTTCTGGTGTGTCCCAGCCGTAATTCAGGGGTGGCCACATTTTGGCGGTTGTGTGGGCCACATACAGAGTCACGGGCCAAACAATAGTAAACCGCGGGATTCATTGTGTTCTGTACTTACAGCGGTGAGTGACGGATAACATGTCCTCTCACAGTGTAGTGATAGAAATATGTATCCGCTGTTTGAAAGTGAAAGTATGTTCTCTGTTCCCTGTCTGCTGTAGTTTCTTAGACGGGAGGGCCATCTGTTTCCATAGCTGCTTTGAGTCAACCGTATATTTGAGGCCTTCTGCCCTTGACATTGAACTTTCCTTTTCTTAAAATCCACCTGATCAATTCTCTAAATTGCAAAGTTCAGCAGACAGTCACTTGGTTTTTCTAATTTGACAATCATGACCAAATAAGTTGTGTTTCCTCTTCCCATTATTTGTGTATAATATCAATAATTTCATGCTTGTGTTTAGAGTTCCTCTTGATAGAAATATATAGCATCTTTTTGCAATAGCATTAGCCAAATAAAAATAGGAATGACCAGTAGCCCTTTTTTGCATATAAGCTTTAATAAAGATAAAATGACAGTATTAAAGTTTTGCATTAAGCCTGCCTTAAATGTTGAATTGTGCTCATCTGCGGAAGTTGCCACATCGAGTCATGTACCATGGAAAGTTTTAAGCTCCTGAGGACAACGGATCCCCAGCAAATGGAGAAGTGCAGATGGAGAAGTACAGAGACACTCATTTGAAGAAAGTTTCTTATATTCATATCTGTTGTTGATTCATTCTCAGAAATAAATGTCAGATGATTGTAACCACTGGTCTCCTCCTACGTTCACCATTCCAAAAGAACGGCGCTGGGAAGGCAGAGTAGAGATTGGCTAAACTAACCTTCTGATACCTTATACCTTGTGGCAGAAAAAGACCTTCCCAAATCAGTAGGCTACATAATGCCTATTTCGTAGTTTGTCAAGACGGATTGCAGGGAGAGATCATTCATTTTTGTATCTATGTGTACATCAGCCTGTCCAACATCTGTGTCCACATAAAAAAACAGTTAAAAACATACTTCTATAGGAGGGCATTCCTGTAATGCACCTATAGCTTGTTTTCAGGTGACGTCACGTCAAGGGGCGAGACCATTGTTTTCAAACCAAGTGATCATGGAAGCGATAGGAAAAGTACGAACAAAAGCTGTGTGTGTGTGTGTGTGTGTAGGTGTGTGTGTGTGTGTGTGTGTGTGTGTGTGTGTGTGTGTGTGTGTGTGTGCGTGCGTGCGTGCGTGCGTGTGTGCGTGTGCGTGCGTGCGCGCGTGCGCGTGCGTGCGTGTGCGTGAGTGTGCGTGCGTGCGTGTGTGCGTGTGCGTGCGTGCGTGTGCGTGCGTGCGCGCGTGTGCGTGAGTGTGCGTGCGTGCGTGTGTGCGTGTGCGTGCGTGCGTGTGCGTGAGTGTGCGTGCGTGCGTGTGTGCGTGTGCGTGCGTGCGCGTGCGTGCGTGTGCGTGCGTGCAGACCCTGGATAAGCCCTTCCGGGGTTTCCACCTGCACACTATTTCTGTTTTGTGTGTGTGTGCAAATAAACAAACAAATAAACAAACGGTAGGCTAGTCAACATGAGGGGATGATGTGAATCTGGACAAGGTGTCAAGTCAGTGCTGGGCCACAGGGGAGGGAGGGAGAGGCTGTGATTGGTCAGGGGAGGGAGGTAGAGGCTTTGATTGGTCAGGGGAGGGAGGAAGAGGCTGTGATTGGTCTGGTCCGCCGTACAGTACTTGGCTGAGGATGGACAGGTGCATGGAAAGAGAGCCTCATAATAAAGAACATGGCTGTGGAAAATGCCAGCAGGGCTTTGAGAGCAGATGGCTGGAGGATCACATGCTGTGACAGGTGACGACAAGCTCCCCCTGGCCTGGCCTGTCTGCACGGCTAACTATTGACACCGAGAGGAGGAACTTGGTTTTGCCCCTGCTTAAGTTACCACCACAACCGTGCCTTTTTCAGCTGGTATGTGGAGAGCTAAACTATTACTGCGTGTCATGAAAAAGCTCTCCCTCAACATGATAACGATTTTTTTGTACTCGGGTGTTAGTAGCAATTAAAAGGCATTACATTTATAAAATGTTTTTCCCCCCTTTAATGAACTCTAATGTAGTCTAATTGAACTGTATTCAATGCATATAAGTGGATATAGATGTACAGTATACTATGAAATAGTATACTAATAGTAATGTATACTACTGTTCCAGTGTTTCCCCTACCATTCTACAGGCCTGGCAGGCCCGCCAGGCCAACGACGCCCCCGCCACGCCAGGATTTTTTTTCCTTCCATATGAAGAGAAGCGCCTTTTCCAGCAGCTTATGCTCGTACTTTTATCTTTTATTCATAGGTTTACCTATCGCTTCCATGATCACTTGGTTTGAAAACAATGGTCTCGCCCCTTGACGTGACGTCACCTGAAAACAAGCTATAGGTGCATTACAGGAATGCCCTCCTATAGAAGTATGTTTTTAACTGTTTTCTTAAATGTGGACACAGATGTTGACAGGCTGATGTACACATAGATACAAAAATGAATGATCTCCCCCTGCAATCCGTCTTGACAAACTACGAAATACGCATCATCAATGTAGGCCAACTCGTCGTTGTTATGTATCAGCCCCACCACAGTTGTGTCCTCCGGGTTGGTGTGCAGTCGTGAGTGTACAGCGTGTAGAACAGAGGACTCAACACACGACCCTGTGGTGCTCCAGTGCTGAGCGTCAGGATTGGGGAGTGGTGGGGGGGACTGCCCCCTAGTCCGATACCTCACGAGTCCGATACCTCACGAGTCCGACACCTCATGGTTTTGGGTTAGGGTCTGGGGGAGGTTAGGTTTAGGCGTGGGGGTGGGAGAGGTTAGGTTTTGGGTTAGGGTCTGATGGAAAGGGTTTCTCTGTACCTCGTTCAACCTAATTATAAACAGCTCACTCCAATCAGAAGGTGTGACATATGTTAATACCTTTCCAGTGTGTCCAATCATTCCAGATATATGAAAAATCAATACAACAAGCAATTCTGATATTTAGAACATTATTTTATATAGAGAATTTTAGCATATTCAGTACAAAGCAGATCAAGTATTTATATTACCCCATTCAGAGATCTCTGAGGTGGATTTCCAGTGGTCTTTCCCTCACAGCAAAATATGTAGCAGGTCAAAAGAAGACCCCTGCAAACCGACCCATTCTAATATTTTGCGTGGACTTTTAAACTGCATTTTCTTGTGGGCTGGTCTCTCCCCGCAGGTTTCCTCCTCCATCTGGGGACATCCTTCACTGCTTGGGCTGTCATTGGTCTGTCACTCTTATGATAGGCATGTTTTCTCCTCCTCTTGGTCCGCAATCATGTGACCTGGCTTCCACTGGAGGTCACAGCACTAACCCTCACTTGAATACTGGTCATCCATTTTATTTCCTATTTTCAACTTATAATTTGGGTCAGCTAATTTAGCTATTTACCTATTCAAGTCCTAGTTTAGAACATTATGTAAGGTTATTGTTAGACTAAATAAACTTAAACTATATTCTGGATATGGATCAAATTCAGCTAAATCATGGGTTAATCCCAGTCTGAACTGGATTTAAACATCTTACAGTTCAGACTTACTGTCTCTCGGTCTGTAACCACCCTAAGGGTGTAACCAGAGTGAGAGCGTATTCTTCAATCAAAACAGAGAAAAACTCACCCTGTTTAAACCGGATGAGAAACTCTTATCAATTACCACTTATCAACTAATTTGACTATACCTTTATTTTCCATTCGGTAGTTGCAATAATAACAATAGGCTATTATTTATCTAAACATTATACAGCTCTCTTATTGTATGGCAAGTAATGCAAATTTGAAGTTATTCAAAACACAGAAATACAACATCAGACTGATCTAAACACACTATTCTCATAAGATAACCAATATATATTCTGCTGATCATCCAACATTCCCAGCCGGGCCGTCTGAGATTCAAATCATGGTTCCTCTCCTCTGCTCTGTGCTGCGTCTGATCCTGTCTCCTCGGCGGGAAAAGTCAGCACATCGAATGTATAGTCTAAACTTTATTCCATATCAGATATCAAAACCAGTCAGTCAATCAGTAGGATATATATTGAATAATAAGCAACAATAGTCAAGCATGAGAGAAACGCTTCCTTTCCACATAGCTTCTGCTTGCTGGGGCATCTGGTGGAATGTTTCCCCACTTCTGTGGATGCACTTGTAACCATTTATCTTAGAGAGACGCCATAAACCCTGTGTTGTTTTCCAAACGTGACTGAGCAGAGACATATAGAATGTCCTTTTGTCGGCTGATCTCCGTGACCTCTGCCCCGACCATATCCTAAATGACCGTCCTTGTGCAGCTTATCCGTTTCCCAGACCTGCCATAAACAGCTTAACATAACAGCTTGTCACACACAAAGCATTGTTCAACTCCACAGAACCTTCTAATGGTTAATTCCCATGGTCCGCACGTCTCCTAATAGAAATGGAGAAAGTTCATCATTACACAAACTCAGCCGCTCCTCCGATGACCTAGAACAGAACATTTAAACATAATTAAAGATATATTTGAATTAACAAATGACAAGATCATCTCTGTAATTGCATATTTTCATATCAGCATGTAGGGCCGCCATGCTGAAGTATCTGCCTCCTGTTGAGTCCAAACTGGGCCTATGGAGAAATGTTTGATCAAAATACCATAGATTGGGGAGAGAAATCTATCAGGTCTGGGGGAAGTTAGCCTCTTTTTTCGGACTCGTGAGGTGTCGGACTCGTGAGGTATCGGACTCGTGCCATGGCACCGTGGTGGGACCCCATTTTCACTGACTGTGGACAGTCTGTTAGAGAGTCCTTAATCCATCTGCATGTGGACTGACTGATACCCAGTCGAGAAGTTTGGACACCATTTTGCTGGGGTCGATGATGTCAAATGCAGAGCTCAAATCAACAAACAGCATTCTCACATAATGGACCAGGGTGTCCCAGGTGAGTCAGTGCAGTGTGAAGAGCTGTGTTGATCGTTCCAGGTGAGTCAGTGCAGTGTGAAGAGCTGTGTTGATGGTGTGTCTCCTGTTGACCTGTTAGCTCTGTATGCAAAGTGGTGTTGGTCCAGAGTGGGAGGCAGAGAGGATTTGATGTGTTTTAGGACCAGCCTCTCAAAACACTTCATCACAGTATAGAGCTAAGAGCCACAGGTCTGTAGTCATGTAGGCTGCTGATAGATGGTGTCGTGGGTACAGGCACGATGGTGGCAGATTGAAAGCATTCAGGCACAGTGTCATCCTTGCTTTTTTATCCCCATGGGGAAATTCATCCTCTGCATTTGACCCATCCTCTACGAGGAACCTTCCTAGAACGAGGAGCAGTGGATGTCATAGATATACACGACGTGATCCTCCTCCACACATACGCATTACGTCCTGCTGGTGAAACTCCTTGTCAGGTGAAAAGATCTAAAGTTATCGAAGGAAGCATGTGCTAGTCTACTGTACAACTCTCCCCAAATCAGCAGAGGGTGTGGAGCAACGACCGGGACAGCAGGGGGATTGGCCAAGTACAATTGGGGAGAAAACGGGGGGCAAATCCGGGGGGGGGGACGTACTATGAAAAGAGAGAACGGAAAGCAGACTTCTCTATTATTCACCTTATGTTCCTATGCGGGGGGTGGTCCAAATTCTTCCGGGTTGTGTTAACACTTCCGGCGGTCACGGCGCGAAATACAAAAGAACGTCAGAAGACTAACGTTGTTTTTGTAGCGGACAGTGCAGGGGATAAAACAAAGAACGTAGCCTACTACTTTGAGCTCGGTACACAGCAAGCAAGCGGAGTATCCACTGTTAGCCAGGTCAGATAACGTTATCGTCGACAATGACGAGCACTTTCTTGTAAAACATACCTGGACTCCAACAAAGAAAGCTTCAGAAGGTTTTCTGTCCTCTGAGCGCAGCTCGAGCCACTTACCTCTATAAGACCTGCAGATGTTAACGTAACTCCCAGGAATGCGAGAATTAACGAGCCAGTTACATGGCGTTGCATTCTTAGACATTGCCGTTTGCTTTTATTTGGTATGTTACATACGATTGTCTAAATTATTAGTTAATTCAGAGTTGGATGATATTGGAGCAGCCGGCCTTTTTCTTTTTTTTGCCGGAAGTCGTCACACAACCACACAACCGGCTCAAATGGGCGTGGCTACATAAGGTGAATAGACATCAGTACTGCGAAGATAACAGAAATGAAGATGTTTCCTTCAGCTTCCTTGGTCCTGTCCATTGAAGCAGGCTATCTCTGCTGTGAGCCCATATGGATGCTGGGCTCCCAGCAGGGCTTTAGCTCGTGCTGTGAGCCCATATGGACGCTGGGCTCGGCACTCTGAGCACTTTGTCAGCAGCCAGACAGAGAGAGAGAGAGAGAGAGAGGAAGAGATGTAACCCAATGAGCCAACTGTTTGTTCTCCAGAGCTGTCTGGCATTTAGTGTAAAAGGAAGATGCCCCGCCCCCATCAGCTCAAGTCCTTTCTGCTTGAATAGATTGATGCAGGTTCAGGTAAGAGCTGGAACACACCAGTGGAAAATGAAACTCGAGGAGACGGGGAGGCTATTAGGTTAGTCGTGTCTGTATGAGAGAGAGACTATGCGTATGATAGAGAGACTATGCGTATGGGTGGATCTGAGTGGTTTGCAGTTTGTGCCAACAGCGCCCACATTGTGCATCATCGAGCCTTTTGCTCTCCAAGGTCAGTCATTTTCAGTGGATTCTCCTGTAGGTCGGAGCAGCTTGTAGCACTGCATAGGATTTACTGTATTATGGTCAAAGTTCACTTTCATTAGAACACCTCTGGAAAGCAGAAATTATCATTTGTAGACACCAGGAAAACAGGACAGACAATGTTGTGTGATTCTGTTGTATTTTCCATCAGTAGTTCATTTGCACAACAGTGCCAGTTTAAATCCATTTTGGAAAACAAAATCAAAAGTTCATCAAATATTAAAAAATATATAATGGGGATCTTGACTATAAAAGTTTTATAAAGAAACAATTGGGAGTGCTGCATTGGGTCAAGAAGACATCAATATAGATTGGCAGAGTAAAAATCAGGTGCTCTTCCAGGATGGGGCATATATAGATACAAGATAAAAAAGAGGTAGCTTTCCAGTGTGGTTGCAGGAAGTTCCCCAGGTGTTGAATGGAGCAGAGAAAGACATCCGAGGCACTCTGAATTATATTAAAAATCCTTTATTCTAACAGGGATACCAACGCGTTTTGACTCAAAGAGTCTTCATCAGGGTACTTGTATAAAAGTTTTATGATTGATACCAACTGATATATGTTATCATAGGATATTTGCAAAACTAGGCATCGATTCCTATAGGCTCGCCTGCGGCTCGCCGAGCTGGCCCTGCAGCTCACATACGCAGCTCTGCCGCTGCGCAGCCTCACCCACAGCTTGGCTGCTGCGTGGCCTCGCCTGTGCTATTGGTGCACGCGCACGTGTGTGTGTGTGTGTGTGTGTGTGTGTGTGTGTGTGTGTTGCTTACAAAATGTTAGAACACGGCTCTCTTGAATACTCGATTCTGATTGGTCAATCAACAAGATTCACCGGTCATTATTTCTCGACAACCGACCGCTGCTCTGCCACACCTGGATTAATCAGTTGATAAGAGCTTTTTGTCAGCAAACACTACTAATTAGGCCAACCAGTTGCAGCTGTGGTGTCTTGTGTGCCAATTACGAATGAAACCGCTTTGTCGTTGAAAACGCTATTAAAAAATCTATTTGAATAATTATTTTTGTCAGATTATTGAATGATTTAGTTGTAGGCTGTGTTCTAAGTGGGATAATGTATATTGAGGCGGTGATTACTGGGAAATAATGACCTTCAGGTGAATGATTAAGCCCTCCGCTGCGCGTCGGGCTCAATCATTCACCTGTCGGTCATTATTTCCCCCGTAATCACCGCCTCAATATACATTATCCCTTACTTATTGCCCTTAGTTTTCATGCGCGCAGGTGTGTGTGTGTGTGTGTGTGTGTGCCCCTTAAGTTTACATCAGTGCCTATGACATCATGTGATGTCACGAGATGATTTTGCTCAGTCTTATGACATCACTGATGACATTTGCTATTATGACATTACTGATGTCCCGAAGACACTGTCCAGTCAGAGACACACCAGCAGTCCCCTCTGCCTGCCAAGCTGTTGTCTGAACTCTCTGTAACATTGTGCATGCAGCATTGCTGACCACAACATGCCCTCTCCTTGCCGTGGTGTCCGCTGATGCACAGGGTCCCCACAGGTCATTGAAGCGTGATTTCTAACCCCACATAGGATAAGCAATAACCACGCCCTGTGGCGCTGGGATTGGCCAGGAGCATTGAAGCTTGGGACTAAAGCACCTGGGGTTTTTCATCTTTTAAGATAAAGAGGTTTAAAAAACTATTGCTTGTTACATTTTCAGTGCTGTACCTTTTCTCTGGGTAAGAATTGAGCTTGAAATTAATGATATGATACATTATATTATATGAGCTATGAACGTGAACACAACACCCTTTATATTGTTGCATGTTTTTGTAGATGGTGTACATTGTGTAGATTACAATTATTATACTTATTATTATTATTAGGTGACCATAATTCATTTCAATGTCCGCTCTCGAAATCGCTGTCCGTTCTCAAGAGCTATTCAGTTTGTTCATGAAATCGCTGGGCTGCGTGCCCTCCAATGTTGCTCCTGGCCAATCCCAGCGCCACAGGGCGTGGTTATTGCTTATCCTATGTGGGGTTAGAAATCACGCGTCATTGAAATCCTCAAAAGTTTGTGAATTTGAAGGGAGGGCGGTGGAGATCAAGGCATTGAAAGTTTTTGAAAATAGACATAGACATGGGTCATTGAAAGTTTTTGAATTTATATACAGTATGTTGTGCAAGAATGGAAATTGTTCTTTTGATCTTTTTTTTTTTTTACAATAGTAGGTCAGCGATTCCCAACCCGTGGGCTGCAAAAAGTGTTGAGATTTTCAAGTGGGCCCTGAGTTGGAAAAGGTTGGGAACTGCTGCAGTAGGCTATGTTCTGCTGTGTGCATGTGTCTCCTGCCGTCTGTGCAGCTTGTTTCACGCACCACCTGCCTGGAGAAAGTGCAGCCAGCGCTCACGTGCATGCATGAGTGAGTGACTGAAGTCAAATGAGGCAGGTTCAACAGCAGCAAGCAAGAATTGGTAATGAATCTTGATCCGCATCTCAAACTATGCCGTGTTGCTGGGTCCTTGAATTGGAAGGATATTGGGCCTGGAAAGTCACTGAAAGAATGATCATTTTCACCAAACATAGCCAGGAGTGCAGGGAAGAGGCACTCACTCACTCACAGGGGCTCGGGTCTCACTGAGATCAGCTGCCTGGCACATTTCTATTCCAACAATAGAGAGTTGGAGGAGCTCTCAATAATTGAGCAGCGAGGCCGGCCTGGAGCTGCATGGCCACTCTGCTCCAGTGGACGTTACGCAACCAGCGTGGGCCTGCATGCCGGGGGGGTCTGCAGGAGGGAGGGAGGGAGGGGAGACTGGCCGATGTGTGGGAGGAATGGAGAGAGAGAGAGAGAGAGAAAGAGAGGTGTGATGCCTCTTCTTCTCTGGCAGGACTTTTGCATCCTCCCATTCACGATGAGATCTACGGGAACATCTACCAGGAATGTATATATATATATATATACTGTATATATATATATATATATATATATATATATATATATATATATATATATATATATATATATATATATATATACACTGTGTATATATATACTGTATATATATATATATATATATATACACTGTGTATATATATACTGTATATATATATATACGTATATATATACACACACAGTACAAAACAGTGATTTATGCAGGATTAACTCCATTACAACATCCGTTAACATCCGCATTAACATCCATACAACCAATCTCTTTCATTCCCTCAAATTCATTTGTGCAAATATGAGAGATGGTTGTCCACGCACATAGGATGTATCCAAAATGCAGGGGATATATAGATCAGAACTAAGTAACTTTTGATATGGCCAAATGCGAGGCATTTTTAAGCAAAGTGGACTTACCGTGTTTAACTGAGGCCGAGTCTGAACAACAATATAATGTACAGTACTGTCGATGTATGGCACCTGAAGCAAAGTGGACTTACTGTGTTTAACTGAGGCCGAGTCTGAACAACAATATAATGTACAGTACTGTCGATGTATGGCACCTGAAGCAAAGTGGACCTACCGTATTTAACTGAGGCCGAGTCTGAACAACAATATAATGTACAGTACTGTCGATGTATGGCACCTGAAGCAAAGTGGACTTACTGTGTTTAACTGAGGCAGAGTCTGAACAACTGGCGGCACCCATTACTTTGGAAGAACTTAAGCATAATGGTCTCTGACATGCAAAGGGACAAGGCGCCTGGATGGGATGGTATTCCCATAAAATAACGTGGATAAAATAACGAATAAAAACCATCCAATAAAAACAGATAAAAAGATAAAACACACATAATAAAAGTGCTGGTAAAAGAAACAAAAACAATCATCAAGGAAATGCCAAACGATAAAAGTACGACTTAAAGGAGGACAGTGCAAGTCTGAGATCCTCGGGTAGGCTATTCCAAAGGGTTGGGGCCCTCACAGAGAAGGCTTTGTCACCCTTTGTTTTAAGCTTTGTCTGGGGAATAGATAAAAGCATTTTACCCGAGGATCTCAGGCCTTGAAAGCTCAGACAAATAGCTAGGTGCCAAATCATGGAGGGCCTTAAAAGTCAAGACTAAAACTTCTAAAGAAGGCTAAAAACCCAATCAATTGTGGCAGTTACAGGCCTTTAAGCCTACTCTGCGCTGATCTTAAAATCTGGCCCGTCGGTCGCACAAATATATGACATCTCTGGTTGCACAAATATATAACATCTCTGGTTCATTGTGACCAAACCGGTTTTATAGGAGGTCGCCTAGCCATCGACAACCTCAGACGGTTACTCCACGTAATTGATGCCAGTGAAGATGACCAAACACCTGCGGCCATCATGTCTGTGGATGCCATGAAAGCTTTTGATAGGCTGGAATGGGTATACCTATGGGCCGTTTTGGAGAGAATGGGTCTGGGAGAGAGGTTTCTCCATAATGATGAAAGTGCTTTATGGTTTTGACAGGTCAAATCAGCTCATTACTTTTTCCAGTCTTAAGATTGTCTAGGCAGGGTTGCCCCTCAGGGCCGTGCGTGAGACCTTTACGTTTCGTTCACACAGGGCACCGACGCCTCGCCTTGCCTCAACCCACGCCTACGCCTACATACCTTGAGCTGGGCGTGAACCTATCACACGCTTTTGTGATCACACTGGATGCCTATTCCGCGCTCAACCTGAGCCGAGTCACAAGCGCTTCTCCTCTCTTCCAAGTGTTTTTTTTTTCACGTGTGGTCCCGAATTATCATGGGAGTCAAAAATTGCAGCTTGCTCGGTCCTTGTTGTTTGGGTCACTGCTGTCGTAGAGAACTGGATGCTGTTGTACTAAGTGGATTCACTTTTCATTGTCCATCTTGCTTCTTCGGTCGCTATTCTCTCTCCTGAAGATTTGTTTACCGACGGGGAGAAAGCCCCACGTGATAGCCACCCGTCATTCACTCACTCTCTCGCTCTCTCTCTCTCTCTCTCTTTGCTCAACGCTGTTGTAGTAACACCATTTTATTTTGAAATTCAGTTGACTTTGCCGTTTCCCACGGATATTGTCGCGTTTTTCCTGAAACGCAACGCGTTTCAACCACGCAGGTCTTCCTCAGGCTCTGCTAACACTGCCTGAGGAAGACCTGCGTGGTTGAAACGCGTTGCGTTTTGTTTGCCCGTAGCACATTGAAGATATATTCTGTTTTGTAACTGTTTCTACACAGATATATTACTTCGCATTAAATATTGCCTAAAAAACTCCAAGTAGCTCCCCATTTTGACAGAAAAAGTGCCTTCACGCCAGGGCCGGTTCCAGAACAAGATGACTAGGGGTGCATCCTAGATAGGAAGGGGTGCAGATGCCCGGCCAAAGGCCGGGCCCATTAAAAAAAAATTGACATGTTATTTTACTAAAAATAATGCATTTGACCATCATTTCAAGTAGAATGATAGCACCCAAGCAAGAATATTTCAAGTGTTTCAAGTGCTTTATTGAAATATTTGGACCATATAATGATAATACAATTATCTCAACCTTAAAAGGTTACATATAGGTGCCAAAAAGCCATAAAATCACATCAAAGAACAAAGAAAAACAACAACTATAATTCAAGTTTAAACAGTAAGTGTGCAGCTGTAGCATTTTTTTTTTTTTTTTTTTTTTACTTTTCAACTGAGCATGCAGACAATTAAAATAAGGGTGCAATGCATGCTTTTGCACCCCCGTAGAACCGGGCCTGCTTCACGTGCCTAGTTGGCTTGAAAATAGAACTCACGCCTAAACGATAAAATCGGCGCAGCTCAGGCGAGGCGTGGGTACACGCAAGGTTCACATTGAGGCGCCCTGTGTACATAGCCTCATTGACTAAAAAGGAGGCCTATTTAAAAGCGTGGGTAAAGGCAAGGCGTAGGCAAGGCTTGGGTGCTGTGTGTGAACGCAGCCTTAGAGGGGCAGGTGCTCAATGTTAAAAAGGGGCACATGCAGACCTGCCAAACTTGTGAAAATATTTTTGAGAACCACAATAGTGGAACGCTTAGTTCAAATGCTTTTGCACTACTTTTCTTAGTTTGCACACAGTCATTATCCCCACCATATCATCAATGTATTCAACAGTCATCTTATGTAGCCCCGCCCACTTGACCCAGTTGTGTTATGACTTCCTGTTCAAAACACTGTCTGTTTTACCTGGCCATTGGCACTATACTGTCACAGGAAGTGTAAACACAATAGGAAGTAACTGGCTGACCCCTGTGTTCGAACATAAGGTGAATAGGCTATGAAGAAAACAATACAATCATATATTTTTGAGAATAATTTAACCTCTTCTACTCCACCCATACTTACCAGACACACTATTTTTTGTCTTGTTTAAGGGGGACTGGTGAATTTAGGGTGAGATAGCAGGTCAACAGTTATATGTCACACAGAAGTGGGGCACATCATCTGAAAGCTGGGAACCTGAAGGTTAATTTGAGGTGCAGCTCAGAACTGTTTGTCAAGGTGTTCTAGTCATAAATCTGTAATAAACATTTTGTATTGATTAGGCGTCTATTCAAATGTTGAATGTTTAGAGTATGGGCTTAGAACATTATCATGGAAATATGGCCATCCCCATGCATATACATCCCCTGAATGCCCTAAGTCTCTAGTTTGTGATTGTAAAGTTTCATGAGGCTGTGATTATCCTAGAGGTCACAATAGGTAATCTTATACAGTGAGGTAAAGTTTCAACTACAATGAAATGGCGACTAACATCATCACACATGAAGACAATTTGGCTAATTGAATCCACAAGAGTCTCAGCTTTCCAGACATACCCAATTTATGCAATTCAAAAATTGTTTGGGGACCCAGTATGGAGAAATATTCAAATAGAGTAGGCGGGAGTAACATATTTAAACTGCACGTTTTTTTTGTATAAAAAAATATGAAATAAATAAAATAATAATATAAATGCATGGGATGCATGGGTCTCTTAAGGGAGACTTATGGGTACCCATAGAAGCCATTCTCATTCAGATATCTTGAGGTCAGAGGTCAAGAACATGGCCATTTGAAAATGGCCATGTCAATTTTTCCCTTGCCAAAACTTGCCTAACTTTGGAGCATTATTTAGCACCCTTCCAAACAAGGTAGCATGTCATGCTTGAACATATGTCACCTTATTTTTTTTTATAAATAATTAGGAGAGGTGTGCCCTTTTTCACTTGAGCACCAGCCCCCCAAAATGTCTCTGCACGCCACTATTTGGTTTATTTGATTTTGGGTATGTCCTGTTTTTATAAGACCAGGGACCATGTTGGAAATAAGTGTTCGCACTTTGACATGTTTATCCCTTGGATTCTGTCTGCTATATCTATGAATAAAGTAAATCAAAGTAAATCAATCAATCAATCAATCAATCAATCTGCTCACATGCCTCCCGCTGTGCTAACATTATGTTGCCCTGCTGCTGCATTTTGCATTCCCCCAGAATACCTCTCAGTAACTATTGGTCAGAGTTGTCAGAATACCTCTCAGTAACTATTTGTCAGAGTTGTCAGAATACCTCTCAGTAACTATTGGTCAGAGTTGTCAGAATACCTCTCAGTAACTATCAGTCAGAGTTGTCAGAATACCTCTCAGTAACTATCAGTCAGAGTTGTCAGAATACCTCTCAGTAACTATCGGTCAGAGTTGTCAGAATACCTCTCAGTAACTATCGGTCAGAGTTGTCAGAATACCTCTCAGTAACTATTGGTCAGAGTTGTCAGAATACCTCTCAGTAACTATTGGTCAGAGTTGTCAGAATACCTCTCAGTAACTATCGGTCAGAGTTGTCAGAATACCTCTCAGTAACTATCGGTCAGAGTTGTCAGAATACCTCTCAGTAACTATCGATCAGAGTTGTCAGAATACCTCTCAGTAACTATTGGTCAGAGTTGTCAGAATACCTCTCAGTAACTATTGGTCAGAGTTGTCAGAATACCTCTCAGTAACTATTGGTCAGAGTTGTCAGAATACCTCTCAGTAACTATCGGTCAGAGTTGTCAGAATACCTCTCAGTAACTATCGGTCAGAGTTGTCAGAATACCTCTCAGTAACTATTGGTCAGAGTTGTCAGAATACCTCTCAGTAACTATTGGTCAGAGTTGTCAGAATACCTCTCAGTAACTATTGGTCAGAGTTGTCAGAATACCTCTCAGTAACTATGGGTCAGAGTTGTCAGAATACCTCTCAGCAACTATCGGTCAGAGTTGTCAGAATACCTCTCAGCAACTATTGGTCAGAGTTGTCAGAATACCTCTCAGTGACTATTGGTCCTTTCTCCCTTGTTCTGTGGTGATGAGGGCTTCCCTCAGGTGCCTTCTGAGCAGTGTTGGGAGGGTTACTTTTAAAACGTATTCCACTACAGATTACTGAATACGTACATGCCATAAAAATGTCATTTGTAACATATTCCATTTGATTACTCAAGTTAAATAATGTATTCTAAATACTTTGGACTACTTTTGGAATACTTCAAAATCACCTTGGTGAGCCCATTTGTCTGGGTCACTCTGAATGTAGTTGACAATTGCTGACTGTACATGAATCTGGATTCCTGGATGAAACTGACTTAATTGCATCTGGCATATTCCATCTCTACGGAATGGGAGGTGTCATCTGTCCCTTATCTCTCTGGGATGTGGTTATTGTTGATTTTTCCCAGGCTAATTCCTTTTCATTTATACATGAAGTGATTTCTGTCTGAATCACAGTGACACAGAGAATACTGGCATACAGGCAATGTGTGAGTGGATGTCTGTGTGTTGAAGATGAGAAGAGTTGTTTGTGTCCTATATGCAGAGAGAGGAGGGGGGGTGGGATGCAGAGTGCATGTTAGGTTAGTATGGGTGGAGAGAAAGATGGAGGGAGTAGAAGAGAGGGAGAGGAGGGGGGGTGGGATGCAGAGTGCATGTTAGGTTAGTATGGGTGGAGAGAAAGATGGAGGGAGTAGAAGAGAGGGAGATCGAATTCCAGTAAGTAAAGAGCCGATTGGATGATTAGATGGCCATGATGGAAGGAAGGCGTATGTGGGAATTTGACCACGGCACCGGGGTTACGCCCCCCCCCCCAGCCAGGGCAGTGGGGTTACACCCCACAGGGCACCGGGTTTACACCGCCCAGCAGGGCACCAGGGTTCCACCCCCCAAGAGCAGCAGAGTTACACCCCTATTCTCGGGATGTCCTGGGCTCTTTAATGACCACAGAGGCAGGACCTCGGTTTAACGTCTCATCTGAAGGACGGTGCTCACTCGCAGGACAGAACTCCTGTCTCTGACCTGGGGCATTGGGGACATTATTCATGAGACCAGAGGGAAGAGTACCTCCTACTGGTCCTCAAACACGACTTCGGGTCCCATCCAACGAGTATCCAGATCCAGACCTGCTTAGTTTCCCTCGGAAGCCAGTAATCTAATGTAGGAGCTGATGCTGATTTATAAATAAATAAATGAATGAATGAATGAATGAATGAATGAATGAATGAATGAATGAATAAATAAATAAATAAATAAATAAATAAATAAATAAATAAATAAATAAATAAATAAATAAATAAATAAATAAAATGAAAGACCTTTGCACTTTACAATGCCCTGGGGTTATTGGAAATGTTTGGATCACGTGAGTGACACATAGTCGGCTTTTACAAAATACAAAAAAAGGTATTTGCCATAGGCTACATACGTGATGAATATGTGGCTGCATATGCTTAGATCTCAGCCAAAATATATATGGTCTAAGAAATCTCCGACTCAGCCAGATTTACTATGCTGCACCGCAAGTCCAGAATATTTTTCCCAGGAAAAACCTACCAGACACCAGGTGATTCGAACAGCAAATCAAAAACATGAACTGGCTATAGGTTGACTACCATGGAGTAGCAAAATGGATATTAAATCATATGAAAACATACAGTAGATTACGAAGTTATCCTGGTGCAGTAATAATATAGTATAATATAGTCAGTCTAGGTATGAGCCATCTGATGGTTAGTGTAATGGTAGCATTGGGTGGCAGTTGTTGCAGTGCCATAGCACAAGTGAATGTGTTAATGTAGCTGTGCTGTATGGATGCTGCTGCACGCATTATTCTTAGACAGTTAAGAATAGACTCTCTCTGAGTCAGAGTTGTCAGTGCAGCCCACATAGCATTTTACCAATTGCACATGTAGTGAGTTTATGGTCTACTACACACAGGACAGCCTGTATCCAAAAACAGACCCCCCCCCCACACACACACACACACACACACACACACACACACACACATACACACATGCCACACACACAAATGCATGCACGCACGCACGGACACCTGCCTCACAGGAGGGAGGGGGAGGGTGACACACACACAGACACACACACACACACACACACACACACACACACTCAACCCATGTGTGGACTCTAGCATTAAGGTCACCAGTGCTGAACCTTTGGGACTCCGCTCTGCATTGCGTCCTCAAGTCTTGCCTGGACTGGACTATCCTCCTGAATAATAATCCTTAAGCATAACGGCGTTTGGCAAACCAGCATAGAAGTATAGTAACTGTACTTGATCCACTCGGGAGTGGCTGCTGAGCGACACCTAGTGGTACTTAAAAAAAAAATCTGGGTATACCGGTTCAGTGTTGGCAAACCGGTTTCAAAATGTTTACACCGGCACACAGTCACCCCACATGTGGGCCTGATGTATGGAGAACATGGAGTAAGCGGGTACAGTGCTTTTACCTCTACACTCCCCAGACGCCCCAATTAGCTTTTTATTTTTTGCACAGGATTATAAAACCTCAAATTGAAATTGGGACCAATTGTGGCTTTATAGGTTGTTGTGCCATTATATTTACATGATGAATGAAAATCATTTAAATGAATGAAACACGATGGACAAACCCCGTCTTTATTTCGTCACAGACGACACACCACACATTGCACACACGTGTACGGCAGCCAGTACACACACACACACACGTGTGTGTGTGTGTGCATGTGCATGTGCATGTGCATGTGCATGTGCATGTGCATGTGCGTGTGCATGTGCGTGCGTGCGTGCATGTGTGTGTGTGTGTGTGTGTGTGTGTGTGTGTGTCTGTGCGCACACGTGCGTGCGTGTGTGTGTGTGTGTGTGTGTGTGTAGTACTCTATGTGGGGAAAGTGTCTTGAAATTTCAGTGGGTGGGGAGTTTTAGGGCCAAAACAGAGTATAGGCCATGGAGTGAGTATTGAAAGGCTGAAAACTCTATACCAGTAATGATTGAGTTATTTGTACTGGGCACGGTGGCACAGTGGTTGGCTCGCACACTCGCCTCACAGCAAGAAGGTCCTGGGTTCGATTCTCGCCCTGGGATACTGTTGGCACTGGGGGTATATGTCTCCCCATGCCTGGTGTGCGTGCCTGGTGCCCAGGTGGGCTATCTCGTGAAAAGGGCCTTTCTGTGTGGAGTTTGCATGTTCTCCGCGTGCTCCCCTGGGGTTTCCTCCATATAACATCAATATGGACCCCCACTAAAAACATGCAGAAGATGGTCGTCTGACCAGCAGCGGTTTGAAGAAGTTGGTCCCCGGGTGCTTCACTTCAGCTGCCCACCGCTCCTGGCCTGAACCATGGAGGAGGACGAGCCAGGATGGGTCAAACACAGAGGGCAAATTTCGCGGCACCTCTGCATTGACGTGTGTAGTAGGATACATTTTTGGAATTAAGCATATAGGTTGATGAATAGCTTACTCGTGACCCTTAAAATAACACAAATACAGGTGAAAGCTTCATTCCCACACCAGTCTTCCTTCACAGCACTCTCCAAATAAGCAAACAGCACAGTCATATCTTTACAAATTTATTGAAATGCTTTTGCTATAGGATGAAATGATAATGGACATAAATGTTGCATAGCTTACAGACTATGCCTCACCAACATGACACAAACATTGCATACTGTATAGCAGAATCATGAATGGGAGGAGGGGCATACTGCAAAACAACACGGAAGATCTTAGCAACAGCCCAGTAGAAGTAGAATGTATTTATGTATGTATTTATTTGTTTGTTTATTTATTTGTTTATTTATTTACTTACTTACTTCCATACTTATTTATTTAAAGCTGTTTCCAGCACTAGGATTTTTCAGTCTTCTTGATTGGGACAGGGCTTTGGCTTAGGACTGCTAGTTATAGGAGCGAACAGAAGACAGACATACTGCAAAATCAGAATCATAAACTGAACCTAATTAGTCCCATAATCACCACTCCTCCATTTGAAAATAGAGCATAGTATTATATCATGAAAAGATGAACTTAATAATAATAATAATTAGTGAATTATATTGCCAGCATAGATTTATTTGACTGTTTAAGATCATGCAGTCTTCCACCAACCATGCACTTTCAGCAGAAGCAAAATGTTATCCTGCAATGTAGACTAAGATCACTAAACATGATGACGCGTTCAGAGCACAATCTTTTGACAGGAGTTCTCTTTGCATAAAACTCCTTAATGCATCAGCACTGTAATCATGGCTTTTTTAAGTCACAGACGATATGAAAAGTTCTGAAACGAATGTATTGTGTCTGTAGTCAAAGGTTAATTCTGTTAGACTGTTAGACAAATTCTTTTTTTACACAGCTTGTTGTGAAAATACACAGATTAAATGCCTTAAGCGAAATGGTTGATATTAAGACCATTGGAGATCATGTGATCCTCTTATTATTCCGTGTAAATTAATTTTGGATCATTTATCTGGACTTGGCAGTTGGAAGCGAGTAAAAGATCAAACGGTTTTAGTTTTTTTTAGTTTTTACAAATTGGAATCAAATTGGGAAGGAAAAGTTTCTCCCAGCCACATACAAGCGAAACGTAGAGGTTATGTACAAAGTATGCACTGAGAAATATACCTGGATAGTGTAAAATGATTTGTTTTCAAAGAGTTATGAGCCTGGTCTACAAAATGTGCTTTATTGGAATGGAGTGTCTTGTGGATCGTTCTCTCTGTTAGGCTATGCTCGTATGATATGAAACAACAAGTATGAAAATGTCATTTGGTCCCTTTAGTGTTTGGTGCTTTGTAAACGTACAGATATCAACTTTGGCCGACAGTCAACACTAGAAATATGAACAAACACAAGTTGAAACTACAAGGCTACTGACTAACTACCCTGATGATGTTTCCATCACTAAAACAGAATCACTAATTTCAATACCTGCCAAGAAAATAGAATAATTCTATGTAATTATAACTTTAAAAAAAAAAACGTTTAAAATTTGTAAGGTCCTCCTAGGACTTACTGAATGTTTTACACATAGCACCTTCCATACCATCCCCCCATGAAATGCCTGATAGTGAAGTGAAATTAATTAAAGGGATATTTCGCCACGCATTCAACAACCACTTATGAGACGAGCCTAAACTAATGGGGTGATGACACAGAGCCAGTACCGTTACTCACATGCCCTGTCATCAAAAATCATCCTTTTTAGATAGTGGGCCTCCTCAGAGATACTGTGAGATGTCAAAAGTGTATTATTTAGTCTAATAAGACCAGTGGTTTTCAATAATGTGCCGTGATGACCCAAGAGCAGGCTCACAGGTTTTCAACCCTGCCAAACACTAAGCAGGTGATTTCACTGAGGGTGTGTGAGTGAAATCTTGTTAACACACTCAAACATATTCTTAATCAAACTATAGTATGTGCATGCCACAACGCTGTGCAGACTTGCCAAAAAATGGCAAAAATGTGAATAAACAGCATTTTTGCATCTAGTAGAGATGCTGGGGGCCACATTGTTGGCTTTACGCAGCGCCCCCGGTTGGTTTGAAAATGTGTCACGGCTCATGGTTGGTTTGAAAACGTGTCACGGCTCATGGTTGAGAAGCACTGATTTAGAAGTGGCTCTTCTCTGCTGTGTGGGCTCAACTGCATTGACAAATAAAGGTCATACATCAGCTTCCACAAAGATGGTGGATGGCTGCTACTGTTACTTAAGAGTCACTTCAGCCCACCTAATCTCACACCTAATGGTAGTGAACTGACCTTCTGCTATTGGCTGGTCTCTGTGTCAGGTGATGGCACACTCCGTATAGTACAACAGGTGGTGACATCACCTGGCATGGCACAAACACCAGCCAATAAGAGAAGGCCAGTAGGCCTACGCTATTTTCCACCATGAGGTATCAGGCTTCAACAAACATTTGGTTACTTTTATTTAGCTGCTCTACACAAGGTGCATTTCTTGTCTATAGAAGTATAGCCCCCAAATTCTGATATGTGTGATCTAGGTTCACAAATAAATACAGCCTCTGTTTTGCAAACCAAAGATGACTAACTAGTGTTTGCTGCTTGCTGCCAGCGAGAGCTGTGCCGTGTTTCTGTGCCTGACCTCAAACTGCTGTAAGAAAAAACATTTAAACATTTAAAGACACTTTAGCATCAGTGAGAAAGATGATTTCATAACGGCGTCTATGATCGATCTCCTTTCTACCAAACAACACTCACATTTGGCATCAGTAACACTAATTACGTGTAGAAGCTGGCGACCCATTTTGTGCCCCTTTAGTGTCAGGAACAAAGTGGAAGCTGATGTTGACACTTGAATGCAACAGTGTGTGTGCTGATTTAGGGATATTCCTCTAGTCTACATCAGTGGTTCTCAATTGTTTTCACATGAAGGACCCCTAAAACTGACACAAATTAGACCACGGACCCCCATTTGATAGGATTTTGTCCCACGGTCCCCCATAATATGGGGCCCATATGATAATAGGATTGATGCTTTTTTTTATACACTTTCTGTTTTATTACAGGAAGTGTATAAAACCCATGACCAAAATAGTCATTGTGTTACTTATGAATGGGATTATAGCAAAAATAAATTACCCCCCTTTTGGCTGGGGACCCCCTGGAACCCCCTCAAGGACCCCTGGGGGTCCCCGGACCCCCATTTGAGAACCACTGGTCTATACATAAGAACCACTCTGATACATTTTGTCCACAAAGACACATTCATCTAAAGCTACACCAGGCAACTTTACATGTCATTTTGAGGATTCCAATCAGCTTTGTGTCATTACAAAATCCGCAGTATATGACGTCATTATGACATCATTTGGACCAGGAGGTTCTGTGAATGAACAGGGAGCTCTCGGGTCCAGACAAGATGGAGGGAAGTTAAACATTGTTCATTTGCATAAATACTACAGATTTTGTAATGATAGGTGTGGATTCATCACTTCCTGTGGGCAGAAACATGTTCATACCCACACCAGAATTTACTTATAATAAGATAAGACAATAATAAGATAAGACAAATATATCGAATCTCAACTGGCCTCTTCTCTGTTTTAGCCTCTATTGTTATTTAGGCTGATAAAACACCTGGATTAAAAATTAATTAATAAATACATTAATAAATCTTGCCTAGTGCAGCATTAAATGAAATAGCTGAAAACAGAACACAAATTATGTTTGTTTGACTGGACACTGGACAGCCAGCTCAGTCAGACCAGCTCAACACTATAGCTAGATCAGTGGTTCTCAAACCTTTTCACGTCAAGGACCCTAAACTGACACAAATTAGACCACAGACCCCATCTAATCAGATTTTGTCCCAGGGTCCCCCATCTGATATAAGATTGTTGCTTTTAGATCATGTTTTAGTACAGAAAGTATATGAAACCCATAGACAAAATAGTCATACATACATTCTGTCATTGTGGTACTTATGGAACTTGGTAGTATACTTGGTGGTATACTTGGTGAAAATAAATGATTTCGGCAAAAGGCTGGGGACCCCCTGGAACCCCCTCAAGGATCGCTGGGGGTCCCCGGACCCCCACTTTGAGAACCACTGCTTATACACTGCTGCTTCTTTTGGCTGCTTCCCAGATCATCCCGAGTCATGAGTCATTGCCTTAATCATTGTTAACAGCAGCTAGATAGAAAGGCCATTCTGCTCCACACTGGCCAGCCAGCCATCCATGATGCCATCCAGCCCCTGTTTGCAGGCGAGCCTGTGCAGATGCAATGGCACAGCAAAGCATGGTTCTTACCCCTGATCCCAACGCTCTCCCTCCCCAAAACAGCAGCAGCGGCGCCATTTTGCTTCCATGCGGAGTGACTAATGCCTGTGGCTAACATAATGTTCAGATGAACGCTGAATTGCTTGATGCCGTGCGTGCGTGGGGTTATTCGTGGTAAGATTGAACATATCCCTTTACAGTGACTCATCACTCCCATACGAAATAAAACGATTATGTGTCGAGTCATTATTTTTTACATTGACGACATGTTGGCCAATGCCAGCCTTAATCAACCATTTCATATACCGCCGGCACTCCAACGATGACAATGCTGTTTCACATAGCTGCATGCAACCCAATGATGTTAACGTCAATCAGTGTCGGGCAGTAATATATTACTCAGTGATGTTATTACTCTAATATGTTACCTTCCCCAGTAAACGAGTAGGGATTACAATTTACAAAACAGCAATAATATTACAGTGACTAATCCAAGTCACTTCTAGTTACTGCATTACTTTCTCCACCGCTGGAACAATGCTAAAACAAAGTGTGGGGCTATGTCTGGCTATGCTAAACAAAGTGTGGGGTTATGTCTGAAACAATGCTAAACAAAGTGTGGGGTTATGTCTGGCTATGAAGAATGCTAAATAAAGTGTGGGGTTATGTCTGGAACAATGCTAAACAAAGTGTGGGGTTATGTCTGGAACAATGCTAAAACAAAGTGTGGGGTTATGTCTGGCTATGCTAAACAAAGTGTGGGGTTATGTCTGGAACAATGCTAAAACAAAGTGTGGGGTTATGTCTGGCTATGCTAAACAAAGTGTGGGGTTATGTCTGGAACAATGCTAAAACAAAGTGTGGGGTTATGTCTGGCTATGACCGCTGGAACAATGCTAAAACAAAGTGTGGGGCTATGTCTGGCTATGCTAAACCAAAGTGTGGGGTTATGTCTTGAACAATGCTAAACCAAAGTGTGGGATTATGTCTGGCTATGAAGAATGATAAACAAAGTGTGGGGTCATGTCTGGCTATGAAGAATGCTAAACAAAGTGTGGTGTTATGTCTGGAACAATGCTAAACAAAGTGTGGGGTTATGTATGAAACAATGCTAAACAAAGTGTGGGGTTATGTCTGGCTATGAAGAATGCTAAACAAAGTGTGGGGTTATGTCTGCTATGAAGAATGCTAAACAAAGTGTGGGGTTATGTCTGGAACAATGCTAAAACAAAGTGTGGGGTTATGTCTGGAACAATGCTAAACCAAAGTGTGGGGTTATGTCTGGCTATGAAGAATTATAAACAAAGTGTGGAGTTATGTCTGGCTATGAAGAATGCTAAACAAAGTGTGGGGTTATGTCTGGAACAATGCTAAACAAAGTGTGGGGTTATGTCTGAAACAATGCTAAACAAAGTGTGGGGTTATGTCTGGCTATGAAGAATGCTAAATAAAGTGTGGGGTTATGTCTGGAACAATGCTAAACAAAGTGTGGGGTTATGTCTGGAACAATGCTAAACAAAGTGTGGGGTTATGCCTGGAACAATGCTAAACAAAGTGTGGGGTTATGTCTGGCTATGACCGCTGGAACAATGCTAAAACAAAGTGTTGGGTTATGTCTGGCTATGAAAAATGCTAAACAAAGTGTGGGGTTATGTCTGGAACAATGCTAAACAAAGTGTGGGGTTATGTCTGGCTATAAAGAATGGTAAATAAAGTGTGGGGTTATGTCTGGCTATGAAAAATGCTAAACAAAGTGTGGGGTTATGTCTGGAACAATGCTAAACAAAGTGTGGGGTTATGTCTGGCTATAAAGAATGGTAAATAAAGTGTGGGGTTATGTCTGGCTATGAAGAATGCTAAACAAAGTGTGGGGTTATGTCTGGAACAATGCTAAACAAAGTGTGGGGTTATGTTTGGAACAATGCTAAACAAAGTGTGGGGTTATGTCTGAAACAATGCTAAACAAAGTGTGGGGTTATGTTTGGAACAATGCTAAACAAAGTGTGGGGTTATGTCTGAAACAATGCTAAACAAAGTGTGGGGTTATGTTTGGAACAATGCTAAACAAAGTGTGGGGTTATGTCTGAAACAATGCTAAACAAAGTGTGGGGTTATGTTTGGAACAATGCTAAACAAAGTGTGGGGTTATGTTTGGAACAATGCTAAACAAAGTGTGGGGTTATGTCTGAAACAATGCTAAACAAAGTGTGGGGTTATGTTTGGAACAATGCTAAACAAAGTGTCGGGTTATGTCTGAAACAATGCTAAACAAAGTGTGGGGTTATGTTTGGAACAATGCTAAACAAAGTGTGGGGTTATGTTTGGAACAATGCTAAACAAAGTGTGGGGTTATGTCTGGAACAATGCTAAACAAAGTGTGGGGTTATGTTTGGAACAATGCTAAACAAAGTGTTGGGTTATGTCTGGCTATGCTAAACAAAGTGTGGGGTTATGTCTGGCTATTATGTCAAATAACTGCATTGCCAGAACACAATTAGCTTTTTGCCCTATAGGCAAATAAAAAAGTATGTAGTTTGGTTGATTGTTGACTCCTCCTGTAAGGTTAATTATTGTTCCAATAAGGTGGATTCAGTTCAAAAATGAGCTGGCTAAACAGGTTGTATGTCACTTTTTCGGAAGGGGGGTAGCAAAAGTACCGGTAGTATGTAATGAGTAATGAAATTACTTTTGATACCAAGTAATAAGTAAATTGATTTTAGTACTTTTTAATAAAGGAGTAATAAGTAGTGAGTAACTTATTACAGTTCCTGAACACTGATCATGCTGCAGAATGTGATGATTGGCAGTGGTTAATAGCTCTTCCTCTTTTCATAATGGTATTTTGTGACTAGATTTATAAGCAGACTAGCAAATGGGGGGGAGGGAGGGGGGGTGATGGATGTGAACAACAACAGAGGATGCATTGGTAGACTCAAGCACTCTGGGCACCACCACACCGAGGTAGACAAACCAACAGAAAGGCTTATGGTATAACTCAACGCAAAGTGGTGCATACTCATGACACTGTAGATCTGCTATTTCTTATTGTTATCGTCTTACTACTGTATTATATCTGATGATGGTTAGCCGTTATGGAGGCCTAATACGTACAGAGTGTCCACAGCACAGAAGTTCATGCATGACGAACTCAGGGAGAGAGATTTCTCTCAAATTCTCACTCAATAAGAATCCATTTTGGATTTTGAAGGACTTAACCTTCACTGTTTTACATATGGATTTTCTCGCTCTCACTGCATCCATTGTGTCACGCCCATATCCTCCATGTGTATAATCCACATAAACACTACCTCTGGCCCCAGAATATATTCCTATATTGGTCGAAACCATCAAGTTTTAGACTATAACCCTCTTCCAAATGTGCAGCTAATAGTGCATCTTATGGCAGGTATAGAGAAACTGCACATATTCAGCTCTTAGTTGTCTATTGTACAGGGAGGCACTTTCATCAATTCTATGAGGGTTCAAGGCACTAGAAACTAATTTGAGTTATTCTATGAAATTTGTTCCATAATATTTTCTTTCCCTTTACAGTATATTCTCCTGAAACCATAAACACTCTGAGTTCAAATGCAAAATGAAGTCACAATTCACATAATGATTATTCAGATGTCTAGTTCGAGGAAGGTCCATGCGCTCCCATTATCAAAGCCTTAATAAATCAAAAGAAGGGGTGCAATTATGAAGTGTATTTTTTTTTAGGAATCATTAGATATGTCTACTCTTATTTTGATAGAGCAGATTTGTCCCTTCCGGCAGTTTATACAGTAGTTCTGTCATGCACCATATCCTGTCGTTAGCTTGACAATAATGAGGACAATCGTCCACGGTTCCCAAGGTCCCGCCATAACCGCAAGCAATGTAATACTGACGTCATGCACTGAGTATACTAGGATACATAGTACCGTAGCTAATTAGGCCATAATGCTTAGTATTTTTGACATGCCATAAGCTTCACAAGAAGTGTTCCTGTTCCCGTATGTTTTAACATTCAGCACTTAAAATGCTCTTAAATAATTGACAACTTAAACAATAAATAAGCAGTGCACTTTTGGTGAAACCAAATGAGAGAGGAACATCTCAACATTGGGATCCAATAGGAGAAGATGAACGTCAGCGGGGAAAAAAACAATAAATGAAATTAAATGAAATCAAAACAAAAATGAGGTAATGTCTTGTGCATGCCAATATAAGAGAAAAGACAGTCTCAACATGCATTATTCCGAGCTTTATATAAAGGTGTGTTGCATGGCATTGTACAGGGAACCTATAGCCTGTAGCAGCAGTGCAGATGTCCTCCACAAGAGACCGTCGTGGCCTCAGGGGAGGGGAAAAAGAAAAGGAAAAGAGGCAGCAGCCTTCATGTTGTTCCTGCTAAGATGCCTGACAGGATATTGCTCAATCAGCACCTGCCTTCCTCACTTCCCTGGATGTGCCTGTCATTCATCCATTCAAAAAACACCATTCATCCAGGGCGCGAGTCATTCATCCAGGGCGCGAGTCATTCTTGCGCACAGGTTCTTCAATCTCAGTTGGGCTTTTTTTTTTTTATCATTATTATTATTTTAATTTCTTTTCGATATTGAGTTTTTCTGAAAGTTACGTCTATTGCCAAATAAATTTCTGTCGTTGATCATTTGAATTGTGATGAAATAATGAAAGGAGAACTTCACCTAAAAACAATGCTTATTTATGTTGTACGTGATCTCAAACAAAGAAGAAAAACAAAGAAAACTGTAAACTGTTTTGCAGGCATTCATTTAGTTTGACAGTTATTGAGAGTTGATTTGAGTTAAGGTGTGGACCAGTGATGTCATTCGTGCATGAATGACATCACTTTTCCACAAC
This sequence comes from Poromitra crassiceps, assembly GCF_964638095.1. NCBI lineage: Eukaryota > Metazoa > Chordata > Actinopteri > Beryciformes > Melamphaidae > Poromitra > Poromitra crassiceps. The sequence goes on from NC_139624.1 coordinate 19,280,005, forward strand.
TTAACTCAAATCAACTCTCAATAACTGTCAACATAAACGAATGCCTGCCAAACGGTGTACAGTTTTCTGATATATGTATGAGATTATGTGCAAAATAAATGAGCAGTGTTTTTCAGTGAACTTCTCCTTTACGCCTATACCCCCTATGGATTTGCCATATGTGCGTCAAACTCTTTTTCCTCATAGTCTTCACACATTTTCAAGTGTACTAAAGCAATGCAAAAAGAAATCATCAATGAAGATAATCAAGCATTCAGATATTTCTACAATATTTACACTTGTGCCTCGTTGTCCCCCGGTGGCCGGAGCTTACACATCAGTCAGCATCTTGCCCTTGTTGACACAGTTCTGGCTGGGGGCAGTGCAGTTGGCAGTTCTAAGATTTGCTTCCCTAAAATTATCAATGCTGTTATTCATGTCCTCGTCTATCTCCATGTATTCAGACTTGCTGACCACCGAGGAGCTGCGGCGGCTGGAGTTGGTGTCGGACGCCAGGTTCTGGTTGCTGACGTTCAGCAGCTGGGCCTGCTCCTCTCCCTCCGTCTCTCTGTGGTAGAAGTAGTTGAAGTTGGACACGATCACGGGCACTGGCAGCGCAATGGTCAACACTCCAGCGATGGCACACAGGGAGCCCACGATCTTGCCCCCGATGGTCACGGGGTACATGTCCCCGTAGCCCACGGTGGTCATGGACACCACGGCCCACCAGAAAGCATCGGGGATGCTGGTGAAGAAGGACTCCTTCTCCTCCGCCTCGGCGAAGTACACGGCGCTCGAGAACAAGATCACACCGATGAATAGGAAGAAAATAAGCAAGCCCAGCTCGCGCATGCTGGCCTTGAGCGTTTGCCCCAATATCTGAAGTCCCTTGGAGTGTCTGGACAGCTTGAAGATCCGGAACACCCTCACCAGACGAATGACCCTGAGAATAGCCAGGGATGTAGCCTGTTCTCCGCCCCCCTTGCCCGCCTCCTTGCTGTCTTGGTCGTCGGCCAGCTCTGTTCCGAGCGTGATGAAATAGGGGATGATGGCCACGATATCAATCGAGTTCATCATGTTCTTAAAGAACGCTGCCTTGCTGGGACAAGCAAAGAATCGAACTATCAACTCAAAGGAGAACCAGATGATACAGAGTGTCTCCACAACAAAGAAGGGGTCTGTGAGGATATTTGGTTTGTAATACATAGTGATGTTCCCCACTGTGTGCATCCGGCCAGCAGAGTCCTCTTTCAGCTCTGGCAGTGTCTCCAAACAGAATATGACTATTGAAATAAGAATAACCATCACTGAGACAATTGCGATCCCCCTGGCAGGCCCGGAGCTCTCCGGATGCTCAAAGAGGAGCCAGATCTGCCTCTGGAACTCCTTCTCCGGTAAGGGCCGCTCCTCCTCCCGGATAAATCCCTCGTCCTCCCGGAATTTCTCCATGGCCTCGGCCCCGAGTTCATAGAACTTGATCTCCTCTGAGAACATATCCAGCGGCACGTTGACCGGTCTCCTCAGCCTGCCCCCAGATTGGTAATAATAGAGGATCGCGTCAAAACTCGGGCGATTCCGGTCGAAGAAATACTCGTTTCGCAACGGGTCGAAGTAGCGCATCCTCTTCTTGGGGTTGCCCAGGAGGGTCTCGGGGAACTGGGCGAGGGTCTTGAGCTGCGTCTCGAAGCGCAGCCCGGAGATGTTGATGACCACCCGCTCGCAGCAGTCGTGGTCGTCGTGGTCGGGGGGGTAGTGGTCCTGCGGGTGGCCGGGCAGGGTGGAGCTCTCGTCCATGTTGTCTGCTGACACCACGGTCATGGTGGAGGTGATGTGGGCTCTCCAGCCCGGGCGGAAAGGGTCCTATTGAGGCTCTCGCTCCATCCTCTCCTAGCTGACCATTTCCCTCAGCGATGCTTCTGTTTTCATCCCCTCAGCGATGCTTCTGCTTCATCTAGCACCTGGAATGATGGAGGAAATAAAACCGCATCTTAGAGCTGCAACCATTAGTCCATGAATCACTTAGTCGGTCGACAGAAAATTAATCGACAACAAAACATTTTCTATGACCGATTAATCGTTTAGACACATTTTCCAGAAAAAAATACTAAAATTCTCTGGTTCGAGCTTCTTAAATGTGAATATTTTCTGGTTTCTTTAGTCTTATGTCATTAAACTGATTATCAGTGCAGGTTGTGGGCAAAAGAAGACATTTGAGGCTGTCATCTTGGGCTTTGGATAGAAAAGTGATTGACACCTTTCACCATTTTGTGACATTTTATACAACAATCGACTTATCATTAGTAAAGAAAATAATCAACAGATGAATCGATAATGAAAATAATTGTTTGTTGCAGTCCTAACTGTCTGCATCTATTGCATGATTGTTTTTAGCCTATCTATTTGACCGCTTAGTCAGACAACGCTCTGGACACTGACATGCATAGCTCCTCTGACCAAAAAAAAAAATCATGTGCAAAATGACCATAGTATGAAGCATACAGTACTGTGCGCTGTAGGCTTTTTCCTTTTCTTTACCGCATACATCAGGAGCCTCAAGTTTGCAGCCCCGCCTCCCTCTCCCTCTCTCTGCGCACAGGACCCGCAGTTTCCCCTCACATCCAATGCATCTTTATCCACTCACATTCATGAGCAAACGTCTGTCCTGAAAGTAGCCTAAATAGCTACACGAAAAATTACCTGCGCTGACTTTGAGAGCCGATGCACAAGGAATGTCTTCTTGTTGTCCGTGCGAGCCGCCAGTCACCACCACAAGTCACTTATAATAGGGATATCACTTTACAGTATGAGCGTCTTTTGAAATATTAATAGACTATGTTGTCTTCTTGGTCAACAGCATCCACGGTATCCTCTTGGTGTAGGCTTTCAGCGTCGATTGGAGCAACAGCAAATCTCTTGATAGGCAATTTAAAATCATGCTGGAAGGAGAAGCGGCGGAGCAGGATGCAAACCTGCTCCAGAAAAGACAAGACTCTTTAGGAAAAAAATATAAAAAAAAGGCTGATGGATCCGCTGTCAAGCGCCCAGCAGCGGCGTGCCGGGCGGCTCTGCTGGTGGGACCGGGAGGACTGGACGCATGACGGGGGGAGAGAGAGAGAGAGAGAGATAGGGGGGGGGGTGGGAGCCGCCGCCTCAGAAATCCCGGCTCTCCCGTTTGCTGCAGCAGCCGACGAGAGGAGAGAGAGACGCGGTTCGAAAAGCAGCCACTGCTGGACGAGAGAGGCTCCGTCTCCGCTCATTTGGAGGAGGCATATTGCAGGATTTCATGTAGAGGAGAAAAAAAGCTAGGGAGGGGCAGGGGAGGGGAGAGAGAGAGAGAGAGAGAGAGAGAGAGAGAGAGAGAGAGAGAGAGAGAGAGAGAGAGAGAGAGAGAGAGAGAGAGAGAGAGAGAGAGAGAGAGAGAGAGAGAGGGAGGAGGGGGGTTTCGACGCAATGCAGACAGACTGTAAAACACGTTGCCACTAGTGCTCTCCAAACCACAAAAACAACAGCTAAATATGCATATAGGGCTGGGCGAGATGGTTGAAACTGAAATCAATATCAATTGTAATCAATTTTCTCCATACCAATATGACGATATAGTGTAACATTTAACATTCAAAAGCATGTTAAATAGGCTAATCAAATTCATGTGCATCTCATTGAAGCGAATGTCAGATGATGTCAAACAAACCTGACATTTTAAAATAATATTCCTACCATACCTCATTTTATGAGAGTTTTGGAGCGTGAGGAGGAGACATGAGCTGGACATTTAGGATCAAGTGATAGACAAACAGCCTATTATGGGGCTGGGGGAAAAGGCCTATTCACATTCAAAGACAATTGGAATAGCTATAGAGATAGTGTGGGGCCAAATGAGGAGACAATCTTTGATAGGACATGTTGCAGGCCTATTGACCTTCACTCACTGCATTGTAATGCTTCAGGCAGTTGGGCTCTTCAATATGGTCTCAGCATGGTTTGCGAGCAGTGTGCGAGCTGGTTTGTCCCGTGTGTGGCCTTGATAAGCTGCATGCATCTGAAACAGTAGGCTAGGCAGCTCTTACCCATCAGAGACAATAACACAGGCCTACAGCTGCCATTTACTATACATGTTACTATATAAGTGCTGAATAAAGGTTTAGGTTGTGGGTATATAGATACAAAAAAGAATATGAAATGTGTACGTAGCCTTGAATTGCTTTGAGGCATAATTTGTCCCTAGCTGCTGCATGTGAGACTTGCACTGAATTCATTTGAGCCTGGGAATGATCTCACCATATGAGTGGATTGGCTAAACCAGCCAATGTGACTTTGCATAATGAAATATTCAATACATGAAAAGAAGATAAGCAGAAGATCTTTGCTTCTATGTGCTGGACCTATGGATTGTCTTATTAATTCATGGTACTTGGCCTAGATGTGGAATACATAGAACGTGTTTAAAGGCTTAGAGAAAGAAGTACCTATATTGAGGTAGAACTCAGAAATCAGAGAGAGAGAGAGGAAATCCACAGGCTTTAGCTTCACAATATAGGCTAGATAATGAAATTGTATTAAAATAGACATGAAAAGTAATTTTGAAGCCCATGAGAGAAGTTCAGGATGGTAAAGATGAGATTCAGCACCGCGGAGAGCTCCGCGTCTTTAAACTTCACTGACATGAAGTAGTTTGAATAGCTGATTATGGACTCTTTGCTTGAACCACATACTTTTTCATTTTTCATTAGTTTTTATTTGTATTTAATTTTTACTTTTTGTTCTCACTTTCAGTTTTGTATTTAGTTTTTAGTTTCATTTTTTATTTTTAGTTTCGTTTTTTATTAGTAGTTTCACTGTTAGTTTCAGTCTTTCTATGCCTCCGCCAGCGATAGCCAGGCCGGAGGCATTATGGATTTGGGTTGTCCGTCTCTCGGTGCGTCCGTGCGTCCGTCCGTACGTCTGTCCGTCCAATGTTCGTTTATGCGATATCTGAGGAACGCCTTGATTTGGAATTTCATCAAATTTGCCTCAAACATCGACTTGCACTCAAGGATGAACTGAGTACATTTTGGTGTTCAAAGGTCAAAGTTCAAGGTCACTGTGACCTCACGAATGCCATTCCCAAGTTCGTTAACGCGATATCTCAGGAACGCCTTGACGGAATTTCATCAAATTTGCCTCAAACATCGACTTGCACTCAAGGATGAACTGAATAGATTTTGGTGGCCAAAGGTCAAAGTTCGAGGTCACTGTGATCTCACGAACGCCATTCCCCAGTTCGTTAATGCGATATCTTAAGAATGCCTAGACGGAATTTCTTCCAATTTGGCTCAGACGTTGACTTGGATGCAAGGATTAACTGATTCGATTTTGGTGGTCAAAGGTCAATGTCACTGTGACCTCATGACCGCTCCTTTCATGCTCGTTAGCGTGATATATCAGGAACGCCTTGACAGAATTTCATCAAATTTGTCTCAAACGTCCACTTGGATTCAAGGATGAACTGATTACATTTTGGTGGTTAAAGGTCAAAGTTCAAGGTCACTGTGACCTCACGGACCTTATTTCCAAGCTCTTTAACGCAATATCTCAGGAACGCCTTGACTGTATTTCTTCCAACTTGCCTCAAACATCCACTTGGACTCAAGGATGGACTGATTACATTTTGGTGGTCAAAGGTCAAGGTCACGGTGATCCCACGAATGTAATTTTTCAAGCTCGGTAACGCCATATCTCAGTAACACCTTGACGAAATGTCTTCACATTTGGCTCAAACGTCAAAGTCTCGACAGCTCACTTGTTGGCGGAGGCATATATCTGCGGTGCGGTCTTTCTAGTTTTCTTGTAATATGGGGTATTTGGGGGCAAGATTGAAAAAGGTCAGGACAAGTATTCTGTAAACTCAACAAAAAATCATACCATTAAAAAATCTATTCACTTACTGACAGATAAACAACCATCAATGATGTGTGTCACTCAGTGTGTTTGTGTCATTAACCAGAATCCACCCAAAACACTATACTGAAGAGGGTTATATGAAATAAATTGACACAGATGAAAATTAAACATGTTGTCTATTTATTTATTTATTTATTTATTTTAGTTAGTTTTGTAAACACACAATACTTTTTTTAAGCCTAATTAAAAAAATTATTTCAGTTAACAGAAATCTTTTTTCACACTTAACTTTTGTTATTTGATTCGTTTTTGTTGACAATAATAACCTTGGATTGAACAGTCTATTGTGTTTACCATTATGTGCTCTTTTACATATCATATTCCATATTCACATAACCATAATAAACAGTTTTGTCCAAAACATTGCATTTGTTTGTTCATGTATCACAGGTCATGATTTCTAAATCATCCTTCTTTCTAAATCCTGAAGATCAGACATGGCATCATCTGTGTTAGGAGGTAAAAGCTTAATAAGTGTAATAAAGTCTGAGCTGCTAACTAAACTCCCAAAAAAGGTTTTTAGTGAATTTTCTTGTGAAGTTTTAGTGAAGTTTGTATCTCTTCTGTGCGACTTCTCTTTGGCATAGAGAGATACAAACACTGTTTTATAATGCTGCTTCACAAAATCCATCTTCACTGGATCCAGATGGGCTGGTCGAATTGGACACTGATGAGGCCATATATTGTGGCCCGGCTTCCCCGGGAACTGGCAGGCCACTTCCCCTTGGCCAAGACGAGGCTTCCCTGATAAACTGCCAGCCATGTCTGAGGCCACGAGTTGGCTGGCATTGCCCCCACAACGGACCATAGCCGAAGACATATAGGTCCCATATACATTTAGGATCAACACAGCACAGAACCAGAACATATTATCCAGACAGCAAAAAAAAAAAAAAAAAGGATGGCTAAGGCCTTGGAGGACCACTTTTATGACTTTTTGAAGCATACATTTATCAGAAAACGCTTCAAAGGTGGTCCTCATTTGTGAAGATTAGCTTGCTGAACAAAGTTGGCAATTTCATTACATTACATTACATGACATTACATTATGTCATTTAGCAGACAATTTTATGTAAAGCGACTTACAATATCACATTTTTGTCAACAGTACAGAAATCAACTATGCAACACAGCCAATGACAGCTAAGACCTTTTGATGGACTAGAGTAGCACTTGTAGAAAGTAGTTTGAGAAGGAATAAGTAACATTATTATTATTATTATTATTATTATTATTATTATTATTATTATTATTATTATTATTATTATTATTATTATTATTATTATTATTATTATTATTATTATTATTATTATTATTATTATTATTATAAGAGGGAGAAAGATGTTAGTTCAAGGACCCAGGGCCTAGGTGTAGCCTGTGTGTTTTTAGTCTCCGCCGAAAGATGGGCAGTGATTCGGCCGTCCTGACCAAGGGGGGGAGCTCGTTGCAGCATTGTGGCGCCAGGGACGAGTCGTGATCGGGACGAGCAACTTTTGAGCCCACGTAGCGCTGGAGGGGCGAGGCGATCTGGACAGGTGGAGGAGCGGAAGGAGCCGTGAGAGGTTTGGAACATGACCATGTTGCAGATATAGACGAGCTGTCTGGTGTACTCCATTTGTTGTGTGAAAATGTGCCAGTGCTACACCTACTTCCTGTAATACACGTATAGAACAAACACGTGCTCCGCAACCAACATAGAATCAGACAGCCTGCACGTTAGGCCCGAAGGTTTTAAATGAGACACATATTGTGTATACAAGGAAAAATGGCTTTGTGCACCTGTGATGAGCTTGTTCAGTCATGCATGTACAGCCAATCTGCACACATGGCGAAGTCTAATCATGAGCCACAGCCCTCGTCATCCTCGATCCATATGTTGTCGTGACCTTTGACCTGAGAGATTTAATGGGCCAGGTTTGAATCCAGTTTGACTTTAGATGAGGCTACTGTAATGTCTCTCTAAGAATGTACCCACCCAATTTAGAAACGTGTAGTTATCCGGTAGGTAAGAGCATATACTTAGTTATCAGTGCAAGCATGCAAACATCTGAAGCTGAAACTTGAAAAGGAGACCCAAGAGAGCAACTGAGATGGAGCACACAGTGCTGGAAAAGGCTCAAATAATGAACAAACATACATTTGAGCCGTGTTCAAAGTGGTTCAATCATTCACTCACTCACTATGCAGTATTTATGATATAGTGAACTATATGAACTATATGGGGAACGATCAAACAAGTTTTGGACACTATCCTTTGGTAAACACGGCCGTATTGCATTATGGTATATGGGAGAAAATGGGTACATTCGCTGTTCACTAGACATTGCAGTGCATTGTGGGAAATTTATAGTGGACTATAGTGAATCAAATTAACAGTTGAGAATTCGGACACTAGTAAAAAATGGCGAACACACTAAAGTCCAGGGACCGGTTTGAGCAGATACACATGACTTCACCAAACAGCCTTAAAGCCCACGTCCAGTGTATTTTGTAATTTTGAAGATATTTCATGTGTTGTTGAGTCATGATCTGGCCTGTTGATTAGCCACACTGTTCGCCATTGTATTTTTTGACAGTTAATCAAATGTTGTGATCAAGTTAAATTAAAATGGTAGGATGACATATGATTCAATGGAATGCTATATTATACGTCATGTCAATCTGATTCTGACTGAGGACGAGCTGGCTTGTTAACTAACTAGCTAGCTATTAGCTACGTTAGCTAAGCCAACTGCCTGCTGCTGTACCACTTTGCTGGGCTCAAAACACCACTGAGTGACCAAAACGTTTGCTGTTAACCGTTTGGAGTCACACTCTTTCCAATTGGAAACCAGCTTTGAAATCCATTGGCCGGTTGTTGAACTGAAAGCAATAATGCAGCTTTCAGCTAAGCTAACGTTATAACCAATAAGATACAGATCATGTGTCCACAAACAACCAATCAGCATGCAACATCCAAATTAGGCGACATTCATCTAGATTGTGATAGAACCTCACATGCCACAACCATCTAGAGGGCGCTAGAAACCCTAAACAGAGTGAACACAGGCAACACCTTATCCAGATGGCGCTAGAAACGCCTAAACACAATTAATGCACAGTAGGCGGGACTTAGCAAATTACATGAGCAAATCAAAGGCAATAGAGAGCCCCAGGAATGAGTCCGGAAAACTAACAACAATCGATGCTAACACTTCCGGGTTCTTCACTGTTTTCGCCTATGGGATTTTTAAATAGGTTTTTGGTGCGATGCTTCAAATAAGGTCTCTGGGCAACGCAAGCTTAATCAAACGTGAACCAGTGTTCAGCGGGATAATCTTCACACATGAGGACCACTTTTATGAGTTTTTAAGCTTTTACGTGCCGTTGAAAGGGCGGCTAGCTAGCAAACGGCTAAATGAGACTACACTGTTGAGTCGACGGGGATATTATACGTCAATAACGTCATCACTTCAAAGGACGAACACGGAAATTCTCTTTCCCTCATCTGGTTCAGCCCAGGGTAATCAGTGCACAGCAGCGCACACATCAACAACACTCCAGGTTGAGTGGTGACGTGACGGGGAAGCCTATGCGACACTTGTGTGTAGTTCTGGATTAGTTTAGCACAAGCTTTTTACTTCTAGGGCTCGCATTTACTCATGAAAGTGGTCCTCATGTGTGAAGATTATCCCGCTGAACACTGGTTCTGGTGCGTTGCCCACAGACCTTATTTGAAGCATCGCACCAAAAACCCATTCAAAAATCCCATAGGCAGAAACAGTGAAGAACCCGGAAGTCCGCAACTTCCGCATTCCGACTACAAAAATACGTTATCCCTGGGGCTCTCTATTAGATAAACTAAGGAATATACATTAAAGGAATATAAAACTGGGGAATATATATATGTTTGTGTCGGCTCTGTTTCTTTTATATGCTCTTGCTGAAAGCCTCTTGGCCAGGTCATCATTGTAAATGAGAACTGGTTCTCAATTGATTTTACCTGGTTAAATAAAGGTCAAATAAATAAATAAAAATATATAGACATGTGGATTGGAGACTTTAAATAGCCCACAGAATGTGAGTGTCTCTCGATCTGTGTTAGTGTTGGACTGGCAACCTGTCCCAATGCATGCTGGGATAGTTCCCTGCGACGCTGAAATGGATGCAGGCTGGTAGAGAGAATGAATGAATGACACAGTTATCCAGCTCTGCAGAGAGGCTCTCTTGCTTGGAGTTTCCAGTGCATCTCCAGTTTGAAACTGTGTGTATCTGGGTCTTTGTCCCATACAGCAGTCAAGGCTTTGTGTGGGCCTAAAGGCAGCCATGTTGGCCTGCACCACTCACTCTGTGCTGCACTCTTCATGCAAAGAGCAGCGGAGAGGAGAGGAGGAGGGATGCTGGCTGCTGCATCGCCCCCAGGGCACCACTCAGCCTGTCATCTCCTGCTTAGTGCTCGTGCCTGAACCAGGCCCAACAGACTTCTGAGATTACCTCTTTTCTACGGGCCTCCTCTTCTTGCTGCAACCCAATCGCCAGAATAAAATGTTTGCATTGTATGTTTCTCCAATCCACAGAGACTTGCTATCTCAATGTGAATTTGAAACAAAACATCTGCCTTTTATGTTTGTAAAACATGGCATTTGAAGTTTTCTGCGATGCTACAATCTCAACGTACGTTTGAAACTAAGCAGTGGTTAATTTGAAAACCTTGTCGCCTTTCCAACCTTAAATGCAAATGAAATAATGTCTTAGACTGTTTTCAATAATGAAGACTACCTCTCTGGTCAATGTCTGATTAACCATCCTATTCACTAATCCATTGTTCCTTTCCATTCATCTCTCTCTCCCCTGCAGCAACGCCCTGTTCAGGTTACATCAGCCATTCATAAATATGCAATATAATATACCCTGTCCCTATCCAATCAATGTCTCCCACGCTTTCCCTCTCTTCGGCTGCTGGCCAATCACCTAAATGAAGTTCCATATCAGTCTTCTCGTATTCTGCAAAGTTGTAACTCACCTTGTGTATCACCCATAGCTGCTGAAATCCTGCGTAGCAGTCGATTCGCCCCACCTCTTCCCCTGAACACCACCAATGTCATGGCTCCAATAGAACTCCCTATGGGGGTTCTCTATTCCAGGGGTTCCCAACCTTTTTTGTGCCGCGGACCGGTAGATAGATGGAAAAAAAAGTCGTGGACCGGTTGTCAATTTTAATTTAATTTTCTTTCTTTTTTTATATAAACATAGGCTATAATATTATAGGCTGTGTGGTAGTTGAAATATAGTTTCAAGTTGACTTTATTTATGTTTGTAGTTTGTAAAAAAAATAATATATATATATATATATATTTTGTTGTTGTTGTTGACTGGACTCGCGGCCCGGTACCAAATGCGTTGCGGCCTGGTACCGGTCCGCGGCCCGGTGGTTGGGAACCACTGCTCTATCCTATAAATCTCTGACGCCCTCCTCCTCACGTCTCAGAGGAGCGTCATCATACCATGGAGTCATACGCCAAATCTAAGTGTTGTTTGTTTCATCATTAAAGTTTATTGTACTTTCCTTCTAGTCTCATTATTGAAACAAGTGTAACAACGTTGGCATGTTTAGGCAAGTAAAACCATTTGGTTAAAGTTATGGTTTGGTTTTGGTTTTGGTTCGGCTTGAATAACAAAAACATTAGATGTGACTCACGGTTGAAATGGAGTTTTAACGTAGGTTCAGACAGGATGATCTTGATCCTCACCGGTTCCCCAGTCACTGCACTACTCCTGCTTGCTCACCTGTTAACCTGTCAGCTTCCTGGTGATAATTGAATAATCAGTGGTTGCCTCCTAGTTTCCCATAAGCCAATAGCATAGCAGCACATCACCTCATACACCTTTGCTCACCTGCACTGCTAGCCTATCACATTGTGGCACTCCCCTTAGGTTGCTGTGTGCATAAATATGCTTTTTTGTGTCTCATTCAGTCTCTCTAAACCCTGCTGGTTGACGCACACCCACCACCTCCCCGTCTCCGCCAAGTTTCCTTGATCCATCAGTCATCAAGAGAGGTTACACCAGCACCAGTATCCTGACTCCACAGGGGGGTATAAATGGCTGTGCGGTTTCGAGCTGACCCAGCTTGATCTCGAATATCTCCCTGTGGTGTCAAGCTCCAAAGACTAACTAACTTTTCTCATCATAATATTCTGTAAAGATCATTCATCATCATTATAATAAAATCATTGTTTATTCATCAAGTCTCCTGATTGAAATGTAGACTTTGGAAACGCTGTGACCATGACTGGGATCGAACACAGTTTATGTATCTAGAGATGTGATAGGCAACGTGTTTTGGTTCAGAAACATGATATTCTACTTATCTGTGGATTGCAGAAAACTATGCCAACATTTTATTCTAACAACCAGGCTGCTCTCTCTCTTTCCCTCTCTCCATCCCCCTCTCTTATTTATACTCTCGACAACATCATCATCATCATCATCATCATCTCTTCATACGCCTCTTATCCTTGGGCTCTCAGCTTGGCAAAAACCTCAAGAGAGGAAGGGAGATGAAGAGGAGAGAAAATCAAATGTAACAAATATGTATTAAGTTAAGCCCAAAATGCTAATGCTAGCTCAAGAGACTCACCTGTTTCTGCCTGAGTATGTTAGTACAATCAGCAGTAGGCACAATAAGCAGCCTTTTACTCCCAGGGAAGTTTGAGTGCGGTGATGGAGATAGCCATGCTAATTGATTTGTTCGTTAAGGGACAGCCTTAACGAGCTATTAATCACTATTGACACTGATGTGCATCTCTGCGTTGATAATCAACGACGTTGACAAATCAAGCGTTAACACTAGACAGGCCGGTCTAAGAGAAGGTTGAAGGGGTAAATATATATCGTAATTATCGTAGTCGATCATCATTACTGTCGGTATAATATCGAGTAAGGATGTTATTGAGGGGAAACTCTTAGCTAATGCTCTGATAGTTGTAGAATATGATTATACAGAACAAGACATTAATGAGTGCTTTATAATGACCAATAAACAGCCAATTTGCTCCTAATATGCATGTTAATAAGAAACTTGGCGAATGTGTGTACCTTAATGTAAAGTGTTAGCCAAAACAAAAGTATATATATATTTGTGTCTCCCACCAGTGACATGATGTCTTGGATGTCAAAGCAAACGGGGGAGGAAGGGGGGGGGGGGGAGGAGCGGAGGAGGTGGGGAGTTCAAAGCAGCAGCTGCAGCAACGAGAAGTTATGAATGTAACCCCCCCCCCCCACACACACACACACACACACACACACACACACACACCGTCCTCATTCATAAACACATAGGTTCCTTATATAATGCCTATGATGCCTATGCAGACCCCCCCTCCCCCCTCCCCCCCGTGTTTTCTCCGCCGCTATTTATAACCCCCATAGCATGCAGGGAGAGAGCGTGGCCAAGTCATGCAGTGCCCTTCAAGACCAACACACGGCCCCTGGGCCTGCCCGGCCCGACTTCAGGGAGCTATTATTAGACACGCGTCATGTCAGAGCCAATGGAGAGAGAGAGAGAGAGAGAGAGAGAGAGGGAGAGTGACAGAGAAAGTGACAGATGGGGGAGGTGAAGAAAACGGACAGAGAGAACATAGTGGTGTTGATGGTAGAGGAGGGGTAGTGAGATAATGTAAAGTAGCTCCTTTACGGGCTAGGCTAGGTGTGTGTATAGAGACTGGGAGGATAGGAGGCTCTAAGTCTAAGCAAGGTGTGGTCCATCAGCATATATCCTGCCAGGCCAACACACCCGATTTTAGCGGGAGTCGCCCTATTTCTATCCCTTCTTCCCCATGTGCTCCCTAGTGGTAATTTATGCTGTTCATCTCCACATTTCTAGTGATAAATGGGTGTTAAGTTTACTGTCTCTCAGAGGCTGCAGCAGCAGGCTTACTTTGAAAGCCTGGTATCATATGAAACTGGAAGACGTACGCATCCATTGGTAGCAACCATGTCATGCTAGCTTGTCGGGAAGGGGAATAAATAATGCTCCAAAGTTAGGCTAAAGCGAGGGAGGAACCATTTTCAAAGGGGTCCCTTGACCTCTCACCTCAAGATATGTGAATGAAAATGGGCTCTACGAGTATTGTTGGAGCATTGTTCGATAGGGTAGTGCGAGCATTTTTCCATAACGCAGTATGATTCAGAACAGCAGATCACATCACTGAGGGATCCGACCCCGTGCAGGTGGGTTGCCAGGGAAAGCACGGGGTGGGGGGTGGGGGTTGATGCAGGTATGCATCAGCCCCTGAGAAAACCATTTGACACAGAGTGACGGACAGCAAAGTCAATGATCCAGGTTTAATTGAGCAAACCACAAGTGTGTGAAAGACAGTGTGCAGTGCTTCTGCATACAATATAAGACATAGTGGTTGTAATGCTGACTATACCTAGGAAGTTCATAATGACATTAACAGTTTGGGTACAACTGACTGATACGGGTCCCACCAATATTCCGTGGTGTCAGCCAATATTCATTGTATCTCAATTTGATATTTTCCATAACAAAAAGTGTGTATTTCAGCATTTCCCCCACGATCGTGTTGCTGGCAGGAACGCCTCTGAAGAGTCTCCATTGAAAGTATATACATTTGAATTTTTGGTTTTTATGTAGCTGTGGTTAGAGGTAAGCAACACTGACTGGCCAATATCCAATATTTCAGGGATTCACAACCTTTTTTCAGATCAACAACCTGTCATTTAGTCCACATTAGGGCTGCGGACACCCATTTGATCGGATTTTGTCTCTTGGACCCAAATCTGAGGATATTGTTATTGTCAGATATGATTTTGTCCAGAATTCAAGTAACATCACTGATGATGTCACTGATTGTGTCACTGTTGACATTGTGATAGCATAGCTGTTACATCTGACATGTCTGCTATGTACTACTACATTCTGGGATTAAATCATTCTGATTTTAAAATCTGACTTTAATCTCCAAATTCTGACTTTATTCTCTTCTGGGATTACAGTCATAATACTGACTTTTTCTCAGAATTCTGACGTTAAAGTCAGAATGCTGACCCTTTTCTCTGAATTCTGACTTTAATCTCAGGATTCTGACTGTAATCTCAGAATTCTGACTTTAAACTCAGAATTCGCATAGGCTACAGAAACTTTATTCTCAGAATCCTGATTTAAACTAATGAGTCAAATACATGTGGCCCGAATCCTGTTCCATTTTAAATTGTGTGTGGTGTTAAAAAATAAAGTTCCTACAGTATGTAATGTAATGTTCCTACAGCATGAGTTGGGGTCCTATCTTGGTACAGGCGGTATCCACTTTTTGCGCTTGCGCACTTGTTTCAAAAAAATATGCAGAAATATGTGGGGCCTATACGGATTTGATCTGAATGAACCAAGGAATCCGGGGAAAGTGGGATTTTGATTGTGGCCCATAATGGTTCAGAAGTTATAATGTTAAGTTGCTATGGGGGTCTGGGTTTGCCTGAGTAGTGGAAATGTGGTTGTTCTGGGACATTATAGTGTGGACTGACACTAATGCATAGTCCATCGCATTGGTCTCCGACCGGTGTGGGACAAAAACACGTCTCCTGTGTGTAGCCTACCTTGGGTGCTGTCACTGGAATGTAAGTTGACGCTGGCCGTAGCAGAGGACAGTGTAAATAAAGACACGTCAGCTGACCACATCAATATCCAAAGGGCCGTTTCATCATCATAACGTTGACCTAAATGGGACATCTCATCAATGGGCTAATCAATATGAACACTTCAGATGGCAGTCAGCCAGCTGGCGGAGTGACAGTGATGCTACAGGAGCAGGCTGAGAGAAGACAAGATGGCTGGCAGGCTTTGACAACTATTCAATGT
>NC_139624.1:19300782-19305782 GCF_964638095.1 Poromitra crassiceps
TTTAATAATAATAATAATATTTTAACAACTTTTTAAAACAAAACATGAACAAGACAAATAGGCTCAGGCACAAGAAAGAAAAAAAAAGAAAAAAACCCCATACATAATATTGTTGACATTCGGTATTCCATCACGCTACCAGTCACATTATGGTGCTTATAGGTTTATAGAAGATATTATGCCCGGGATCCCATGCAAGGGGTCCATGAGAAACCCAGGGTTCGAGTTATGGGGGGACCTATGGGGTCTTGGACCCCATAGCTAGAGTCTGGGACCCCATAGCCAATAACACCTGTGGGACCCCCACAATAAAGCTTTTTTTTTTTTTTTTTTTTCTCTCTCTCTCAAATAATTTATTTTTCAATGTAAGAATTAAATTATTTATGTTAACTAGATAAATAGGCTAAATAGAAACATGTTTTCAGTTTTCCAAAACTACCATGTGAATTGTTTGTGTGAAATAGGCTGCATTTCACCTCCAAGCCACCATGCGTCGCCCATGAGCGCGTGTTCTACTAACGCTACTACAACCCAGCTGGTGGAGAAGAAGCCAAGGTGTGTGCAACATCACGTAGCTAACAATTCATCTTTACTTTTAGCTAGTAGGGTTACCATGCCGCCTAAAAAAAGGCTGAAGCCGCCAACGGGGTTTAGAAGCCTCGATAACTTCGGTTTTGGAAAGAGACAAAAAACTGCTACTGAAGTTGCTACTAGCTCTGCTGCCAGGTCTGATAATGATGATGATGATGATGCGACAGCCAACGTGGATAACGTTACCACGGCCGCCGAACCTGAACCCGATGCTCCGACCAGCAGCACCATACACCTGGACCGCTCATCAGATTCTGAAGAGGAACGTGAATCGCGCGATGACGAGGCAGGAGAACCGGATGAGGACACGGGGGATGCAGGTGCTGCTATTGCACAACCACCACCATGCTGGGGACCCTAGCATGGCTAGCAGCCTTACCGCACTGTTGTTCGTGGACCTGAATGGGCCTCCTATCAACAAATTCGACCCTCTCCCATTCATACGATCCTGGATAAAGAAAGGACATCGGACTTCAACATCATGGGTTCCAGGACCACGACCAAAGCCTCCTGAAAACAGAGCACTTTGGTCTATCTTCTCTGCATAATGGTAAGAGAATGGCTTTTACTTTTTACTAGGCTATTTATATATATTTACTCCCCCCCTCCCCTGCCTCTGTTTAAGCATAATGTATCTATAGAAAAATGGCAAAAAACAACATTGGCTGTGACTATCGAATAACAAACAGCGCTGTCCAGACTCCAAGTGCTGAAAGATTCAGCACTTGGAGTCTGGACTACAAAAAAACGACATACCGTATATAAATAAACTATATAAATAAACGTAAAATGTGCTGTCCTACGACAGGCAGACAGACAGAACCGAAGAGAGATCGAGTGAAGAGGAAGACTCAGCTGCAGGGAGCGGGCGTGATGTGGAGAATGCTCTTCTGGATTCTGGACTGACACAAGACACTTTAGAGGTGGCAACACTGCAGATGGTGTTGCTGTAGGAGAAACAACTGAGGAAGACAAGAGAGCACTGAACTGAGACTGAACTTAAACCGAATACATTAAATAGAGCTGAGGAAGACTGAAGAATGCATTTATTACTGTTGTTTACTTGATGTCATGTTGCTGCTTATTTGGTGACATGCTGCTGGTGTTTTGATCAATGTGTAGCTTTTTGAGACCTGGAGAGGAGAGGAGATGACTAGAGAGCAGGAGAGAGAAGAGACCTGGAGAGGAGATGACTTGAGAGCAGGAGAGAGAAGAGACCTGGAGAGGAGAGTAGTCTAGAGAGCAGGAGAGAGAAGAGACCTGGAGAGGAGAGGTAATGACTAGAGAGCAGGAGAGAGAAGAGACCTGGAGAGGAGATGACTAGAGATCAGGAGAGAGAAGAGACCTGGAGAGGAGAGTAGTCTAGAGAGCAGGAGAGAGAAGAGACCTGGAGAGAAGAGGTAATGACTAGAGAGCAGGAGAGAGAAGAGACCTGGAGAGGAGAGGTAATGACTAGAGAGCAGGAGAGAGAAGAGACCTGGAGAGGAGAGGTAATGACTAGAGAGCAGGAGAGAGAAGAGACCTGGAGAGGAGATGACTTGAGAGCAGGAGAGAGAAGAGACCTGGAGAGGAGATGACTTGAGAGCAGGAGAGAGAAGAGACCTGGAGAGGAGAGTAGTCTAGAGAGCAGGAGAGAGAAGAGACCTGGAGAGGAGAGGTAATGACTAGAGAGCAGGAGAGAGAAGAGACCTGGAGAGGAGATGACTAGAGATCAGGAGAGAGAAGAGACCTGGAGAGGAGAGTAGTCTAGAGAGCAGGAGAGAGAAGAGACCTGGAGAGGAGAGGTAATGACTAGAGAGCAGGAGAGAGAAGAGACCTGGAGAGGAGAGGTAATGACTAGAGAGCAGGAGAGAGAAGAGACCTGGAGAGGAGAGGTAATGACGAGAGAGCAGAAGAGAGGAGACATGACTGGAGAGCAGAAGAGAGACACGAGACCTGGAGAGGAGAGGAGACTGAGACTTATTTTTGCAAGTATTTACAGTTTTTTGTTCTAAAAAGATGCTACTGAATAATGCTGCTGTTAAGTGCAATTTGTTTTTCGTTCATGTTCTTGATTTCCTGTGCACATTTGTTTATACAATATAGCCTAACATTATTTATTTATTTTTATTTATACAAATATTCATGATTTTATGTTTTCTCTCAGAAACCAGGAGATAAATACAGTATAAATGCTGCTGTTAAGAGCCATACAACTATTTATTTTTCATTCATTTTCATGTTAGTTTTTGATTTCTAAGTGCAGAGTTAAATAAATGTTTATTTAAGTTCAGCAATTTCTCATTTGTCAAATTAAATTGTTGTATTTTATCAGATGTAAAATACGATGGCATATATCGGAGGTGAGTGAGAAAAGGAACAAATATTGATGAGTAAGACTGAATAATGACATCACACAACAGTCTAATCCTAATGTTAATATAAAATTGAGATATTCCTCTAAATCTGGCTTCAAACGGCCACAATTTGGGGCAAAAAATATTTCTCCGACTCCCTCCGGGCGCCGCCGAAAACACGAAACACGCCAATTTTTTTCCGGCGGCGCCCTTTGGGCGCCACCGAATTTGGGGGACCCCATAGCTCTCAAGGGATAACTCGAACCCTGGAGAAACCAGCCAGTCACCCGTTGCCCCCAACTTCAGTGAGATAGGCCAGAAACGGGTCCCAAATAACTTCCCAAGTGAGTTGGTCCTCAGGAACCTAAAGCTTAATTTATACTTTAGAAAGTGTCGCTCGATCATGGTCGCAGACAAAAAAGAAAGTGTCCCTCATGGTGTTGCATTTATACTTCAGTGAATGTTCGCCTTGGTTCAACGGTCACGTGACACTCGAACGCTATAAGCAGACAGCCAAGAGAAGAGAGGGAACGCACAGCGAAACCACCTCGGACGCAAGATGTAACGTACTTGGTTGCAGCCGCATATAAACGACACACAACCACACAACTCACCTCTCTCTCTGGGAAATTGGTCACAATGTTCTTTGTGATTTTCACAAAGTCATACATCAAGGACAGGCTGATAAAAATAGCGTGGACATGTTCATTCATTTCAATCGAGCGAAAACCAAAACAAGGAAGTCATGCGCATATGCTGTCTGTATAGCCAATCAGACTATAGTCGTGTTTCCATTACCGTCAGAAATGCGCAAAACCTAAATATCGCAATAGAAAGTGGGTAATGGAAACACGTAAATTTCGAAAAACCTCCCAAATATCGCAAAACGTTTTTGCGCTCTCATGAGGTGGTTTTTCAGACGTGTCGATATAGCAGTTTATCGCAAAAGTGTAATGGAAACGCATTTTTCGCATTTGCATGTCATGTGACCCATCTTCTCCTTTGGAAAAGGAGCGGAAAATGAGGGAGAAAGAGTTCGATAAACCGTGGCAAAACCTCCGCAGCAAGTGGAAAACTTTTAAGCAACGCTACCTAGCAAAAAGACGAGTGTTGTGCAAAAGCGGAGCTGAGGAAAATAGATCATGTTTAATGACAGAAACGGTCCATGGTGACAGGCTGCCTGTCTGTGTGCGCGCAGTTGTAGGCTACCTTTTTTCCTCTGCCTCTCGCGCGCTCACTGCATTCACTGCAGCCAGCAATATGTTGCCACTCATTTTCTTTTGAATTGATAATCAGGCTCGTTTATATGCGTTGTAACTTCATGTGGTGATTTGCATTGACCATTGGTTGGATTTGAGCATGCAGGGGACGGGATATGGGGCAGATCCCCGTGCGTAATCACTGTGGCAGCTGCTGCAACGGGGAATTACGTTCAGGTGTGTGTGCCGTCACTCGAACTCAACTTCAATGGAAACGCCTACAAGTCGCAATTGTACATTGTCGAAGTTGTAGAAATATCGCAATTATTTTGCGAAAAACTGTAATGGAAACACAGCTTATGTGACGTAGTCAGCAACACTAGACATTTCACTAGGTAGCAGACACTGCTCATCGTTCCCATTTCTGTCGGCGACAGTTTCAAAAGTGTCGCCAGACCAAGCATAAATTGGGCTTAAGTCTCTCCATCTGTATAACAGAGGGAGCGCGTCATCATTCAGAAACCACACCCAAAATGGGGGGAAACAAAGACTACCCCCCCCCAAATCCTGGCGTTCTCCTATGTCGCATGCATGGTCGCGTGTTGCACACAAAGATCATAGGCTATATAAGTTACAAGTTATAAAGTAAGTTATAACTTACTTTACTGACAGTAAGATCCACATTTTTCTTCTCGCCAATTCTCAACGGCTTCCTTGTTTTCCTGTGGAGTACAAAAAAACTTTAATAGGCGATTTTTTACATTTGTTGTCTGCGCAGCCCACCACACAACAGCTTTTAGCTATGTTTAATTCAAGGAAAATGACGCTGGTGTGTGGGAGTGAATGGAGAGCTTTCCCCCGTGATGGGCGTGGC
>NC_139624.1:19310782-19348282 GCF_964638095.1 Poromitra crassiceps
AGGAAGTAATAAAAAGGATAATAACGACATTTAAAAAAAACAATTCATGGAACCTGTTAAAAAAGCAGAGTGCCGCAGTGCCACAGAAAGCTAAAATAATGCTCGATAAAGTGCTTAAAAAGTATTTAAAAAAAAGAAAGTGCTAAACAATTTTTTTTTTTTTTTTTTTAAGTGCTTTTTTAGTGATAAAGTGCAAAAAAACCTAACTGGTGTTGACCCTTCTAGCACAAAGTGCCTGTGCTCTTGAGGTAGAGTTGAGGTGTCGGACAGCCTCAGGATATGTACTGTTTTTGAAGCGAGATGTCCTACACCTCCTAAAGAAGGCCCAGAAGAGGCTGTATTTCCTCAGGCAGCTGAGGAAGTTCAGACTGTCAAAAACTATGATGGCTCGGTTCTATACAGCCATCATTGAGTCTATCCTCACACACTCCATCATCACCTGGTTCCCTGCTGCAGCTGCAAAAGATCTCGCCAAGCTGCAGCGGGTGATACGCTCTGCGGAGAGGGTGATTGGCCGTCCTCTGCCCTCCCTCAAGTCCCTGCATGACTCCAGGGCTTTGAGGAGAGGGAGAAAGATCATGGCCGACCCCTCCCACCCTGGCCACGGCCTCCTCACCCTGCTCCCCTCTGGGAGACGGTTGCGGCTGCCGAAGGCTACAAAGGTCCGCCATAGACTGAGCTTCTTCCCCTCAGTCGCCAGGCTGCTAAATGCCTCTGGGTTCCCTCCCACCCCTGCCCCCTAGGCAGTGTCACCGGACATTTTTGCACTATGTTCCTTAACTCTGCACTTTATATCTATACCTCCTGCACTGTGCTATGTTTGTGTTGTTGTCTTGTTGTTATATGTGGAAAAGATTAAGGAATGCGCACACTGTCAATGTCAAAACAAATTCCTATGTGTTTTACACAATGGCAAATAAAGATATCTGAATCTGAAATGAATCTGAATACACCTAATGCTCTGGAGCCTCCTACCAGAGGGGAGGGGCTTAAAGAGGGAGTAAGCGGGGTGCGAGGGGTCTCGCATCACCTTCTCCCCCTTTCGCTTGATGCGTGTGGCGTATAGGGAGGCCACAGAAGGAAGGTCGCAGCCGATGATCTTTGACGCCGTGCGTACTATTCTCTCTAGCCGAGCCTTGTCGTGCTCGCTTGTGTTGCCGTGCCACACAGACACTGAGAAAGTGAGGACACTCTCAACAGTGGCTCTATAAAAGCAGAGCTTCCCCTCCTTGGACACTCCAAACCTCCTGAGCTGTCGCAGTGAGTGGAGCCTCTGGTGGGCCTTGTTAACACATTCACTGCCAGCCTTTTTTTTTTACTGTAGGTAGCTTTTGCCAGAGGGTTTTTTTGAGGATTCTGGCTCATTTTACAAGAGCCAAGGATAATTTTCTGCTTGGACTTTGTGAACAGAAAGTTCACAAAAGTACTAATAGAATGTGTGCTTTCTCTGTCTAAAAGAGTTAGTTTGTAGAGTTAGTAGTTATGTAGATATTAGCCGTTGAGTACAGCATGGTTTCAGCGTCTGAGACAAAAAGCTGAGATAATCGCAGTTTTGTGAAATTCAATCAAATAGTCACTTTAACCATTTATTTTTGGCATCAGTGAGACATCAGACATAAACAATATAGTTCTGAACAGTAATTTCCTCCATAGCAGCACCCGCACCCCCTCTCCTTACAACTCCTCCCTCCGTGGGCGTGTCTGGTGGATTTCAGCAGCGTTTGTCAGTCACAAGCCAGTCTCTCCTGCCTGTCTGAGCAGTGAGCAGCAGCCTCCCTCTCTGGCGGCCCCTCGTCGGCGAGCGTGGATGTGGCTTAATCCGTTCTTGGATTTTCGGTTGAGAGCTTTGACGAAGCCTTGTGTGACTCTAGGCTTTATGCTGCGCGCTTCAAAGTGTGCTTTCCACCCAGTCCACCTTTGGAACCCCCCACCGCCGTGCGCCCGTGTGAAAGGTTTTCGCCTACAGTATGAGAATGAGGCTCGTTCGCTTCTGGGTCCTCGGTTGAGCTCAGCTGGAATGCGTGCGTTTCTGGCCAAACAACACTCAATAGTCTGAGCACCGTCGCCACTCAGTGGGTCGGCGGAATGGATTGCACACGCCCGGCGGCTCTAACAGTATAATAGAAGATGCAAAAGGGCCAGATCAACGATCCACCGTCAAAAAAAAAAAATCGATTCTGAAAACGTGTTAACACGTTGTTGGCAGTCAACAGCTGGATTCTGAAAACGTGTTTACACGTTGTTGGCAGTGAATGTGTTAATAATGAGGTCGGTGTTGGCCTCCCATTTTAAGTTTTCACAAATGGTTGTGCCATTGAGTGCTATATAAATAAAATGTATTTTGTCAAATTATTCTGTGTGGATTGAGAGATACAATGTTTTTAGAAACACGCTATGATTGCCTAAAATTCCTGTGCAGTGCACCACCATATATTATTAGATGCTAAACCTGTCAACCTGCTCCCACCACCCAGATCTCCCTACACACCCCTGGAACCCCAACTCTACGACCTTCCTAACCCTAGCTATGGCCCCTCTTCCCTAGCCCCGCCCACTTCACTAAACATCCATGAGTGAGTGAGTGCGTGCGTGCGTGCGTGTGTGTGTGCGTGTGCGTGTGTGTGTGTGTGTGTGAGAGTGAGTGAGTGAGTGTCCTGACTATGCACCCTCTGACCCCCGCGGGCCTGCTGGCCAGCGCTGTGGGAAAACTCTTGCCTAGTGCAGCTTGATGCACTGCTGTAGACGAAGCATAGCCATTAGCTGTGAGACCGCAGGTTCAAATCCCATGTGCATCGTTCTTCATACTGAAAACACTCCTTGACCCAGAAAGCAGCAGCATCGGCCCTCCACCGATTCAGCCCTATAGAAACAGCAACAAAGTTGACAATAACCACAGTTGAGTGAGCAGAACGTGTTCAAACCTGCTCTGAATAAAAGGCACTGCTGTGTGAATAAATAATGCTGATGCTAACTGGGCTACATTGCACATGCAGGCTTGCAAAGTCTGTGAGCCAGAGAGTAGACAGCAGTGCCCCAGTGTTACCCTGCTAAAACACACACATGCTCAGCTCTCACTGGAGCATTACACACAGCTTTTTTTTTACTCCCGGCTAGAGCAGTGTGAGATGTACATTTTGTAGTTTCAAATGGTTGGTTTGAGAAGATGCATCTGAAAATGATTTTGAGTCGCTTAGGATTGTTTATCATACCATCCAGGGGCGTACACGCCTTTTTCAGTTGTATCTGCAGAATGTCGGCATTGTACTGTATGTTCCTGCAATCCACGGATATGTAGAATATCTCGTTTCTAGATATGTGTATCAATGTTCTACACGTCTTGTAGGCGCAGGTTCAGGCTCCCCAAATGTAGCAGTTACAGATTCCTGCGCTCTTTTATCCCTGAGGTGATTGAATGCGTCATCTACATGCACTTTAGGTATGTGTGGTCTCCAGTGGGCTATACTGCAGCTCAGGGTTTTACAGAGGAAGCTGCTGAAGCCATCCTGAAAGCTGTAGTTCCTCGAACGGCCACTTGAGGCTGGACCCGGAAGCGACGTTCCCGTTCACCCCCATGTTAAAATGCCCCACTTTGTAACAGTGATTAAGTGATGTTTACAGAATGGACCGGAACACGGTTTTGTCCTATATAGCTAATTTCACCCTAGAGAGGCCACAGAAAGTTCTCTCATGTCTCCAATCTTAACTGGGATTAGCCAGTAATCCAAGGACAACCATTCCATTTGAAGATGGCTATAGTGGCCACTAGTCATTAATCTAGTAGCATCAGCCACACCATGACAGTGTGACTGTAGACGTTCTTTGATAGGTCACGCCACCTAGGAGAGAGCCTAACGCCCTTG
This sequence comes from Poromitra crassiceps, assembly GCF_964638095.1. Taxonomy (NCBI): domain Eukaryota; kingdom Metazoa; phylum Chordata; class Actinopteri; order Beryciformes; family Melamphaidae; genus Poromitra; species Poromitra crassiceps. The sequence goes on from NC_139624.1 coordinate 19,314,643, forward strand.
TGTTTGCATACGGTATTTATTTTGGGTTGCAGGGTCTTTAACAGTGGTGAGCAGCAGTATAAATGTAGCCTGCTTAAAACCATCTGGATCCGTGAACTGTGTGTGTGTGTGTGTTTGTTTGTGTGTGTTTTGTGTGTGTGCGTGCGTGCGTGCGTGCGTGCGTGCGTGCGTGCGTGCGTGCGTGCGTGAAGATATGACAAGAGTCCGGGAGCAGAGGTTACAGGTTGCATTACAGAGAGTGGCATGTGTGAGACAAGAAGACAACAAAAAAATCAAAAGAAGAGGGAGGAGGGGAGAGAGAATACAGTGTTAGTGTTGTAGCAAAAAACAATATGTCAATATATTTTTTGGTGCGCACCAGAGTTCGATTGATGCATTCACACCTGCCCAAACGAACCGCATCATGGGGGAAAACCAACTCTAGTGTGATTCACTGTTTATCTCTGTTAATACTGCAGAGTGGTCCTTTTGGTTTTCAATGTGCATTTGTTTGACAGTGTGCTTTTGTCATATTTTATTGTAGTGTTTGGTGTGGTTTAAACCACGACGGACTCCTCTTATACTAGGTGGGCTAAGTCCCTCGTATCATCGATATATCCTCCATTCCTAATAACTTGTGTTTGGTTAGTTAGTATTGATCATTCTACCGACTGAACATTTCTTATGCTGTTCACATCTTTTTATCAGATTTATTTTATTGCATAAAATAAATCTATTTTGTATTTGGTATCTCTCTCCCGTCTCTGATTTAACTTGTGGATTCCTGTGCGGGGTGAAACCATATTGGTGGTTACTCTGGTTTAATACCAGTCTTGATTTCATACCAGGTATTCTTTGGGTGAAAGTCCTAAGGTGGCGTTGTCAACATTTTAATACAATTGGCCGAGTTACACTCTGGCTCGGTTACATATGTTAATACTGTGTATATATGTCAATATCTGAATCTTTCTATAATATTTTATCTCTTTAGATTCTTTATATCTTATTTGTTTATGTCTCGTATACTTGTTCTTATCAATGTTAAACGAGCACCAACCACACCAAGACAATTTCCTAGTAACATACCTTGGCTGCCAATTCTTTTATTTGCCAAGGCTTGGCAAATAAAATAATTGTGATTCTGATTCTGATTCAAGCGAACCAAACGAGTTAGGTGTGAAAAAAGCCCTTAGTGAAAGTGTCTGTAGGTGTGAAAATGCCCTAAGTGAATCAATCAACCAATCAATCAATCAATCAATCAATCAATCAACTTTATTAATGACACATAGCCCATAGAAAAAATATATAACAATTAAAAGATAGCACTCAGGAGCACAGTAGCGGAAATAAAATAAATAATACTATAAGAGGCACTTATAACATTTCCACATCTCACAGAACTAACACCTGGATTGGTCAGCAGCACGACAATGGCATTTTGAGAGACATTCAAACGACAACTAAACTTGTACGTCAAGTGTCTCAAGAGCGCCTGAAAAGTGTAGACTCCTGCCGTACAGAACAGGTCACTAGCACTCGTCCACCTGTTTTTTTTCCAGCAATATCCTTATACAGTCATTATACGCAACCTGGTTTTTGAAAGGTTGCTTTTTTTTATTCACCCACAAGGGGGCAGTATAAATAGGAGTGCAGTATGCCCTAAAGAGAGTCATCTTTACATCATCAGAACATGAATGGAATGTCCTTACCAACATGTTTGGCTGTACATATAACAGACAGCGCTGTATACATGTCATCATCATCAGACATTTGGTCTGTAATGAAGTGACCCAGATATTTGTCTGTAGCTGTGAAAATGCCATAAGTGAATGTCTCTGCAGGTGTGAAAACGCCCTATGTGAATGTGTCTGTAGGTGTGAAAACACCCTTAGTGAATGTGTCTGTAGGTGTGAAAACACCCTTAGTGAATGTGTCTGTAGGTGTGAAAATACCCTTTGTGAATGTGTCAGTAGGTGTGAAAACGCCCTAAGTGAATGTGTCTGTAGGTGTGAAAACACCCTTAGTGAATGTGTCTGTAGGTGTGAAAACACCCTTAGTGAATGTGTCAGTAGGTGTGAAAATAGCCTTAGTGAATGTGTCAGTAGGTGTGAAAACGCCCTAAGTGAATGTGTCTGTATACAGTAGGTGTGAAAACACCCCTATAGTGAATGCAATTTGTCTGCAAGGTTGTGCATAACCAGGGTTTAGTTTGTTATGTTGGTGTGATGTTTGTTAGGCGAATATTTTACTTCACCATCTCTGGGTGTCAAAGTCCACAATCCACTGTAAAATATTCAAGCATGGAAAGTGATCTGTGCTTTTGTGCAGGCTGAGGGGCAAAGCAAGGCGGACTTCCCTCAAACAGAAAGTGAGGTGATTTGTTTTCTGGGTCCTACCACTGTCAAACCTAGCCAGAGGGGGGAAGCAAGCAAATACAATACAGTACATGTTGGCCTACTTGGAGTCTGTGTGCACATGCATAGACGGCAGTGTTAGCTAATTATGCTTAATTGGCTTAATTGGAAAAGTTGACGTGCTCTGTTGGGTAGGCTGCTGATGCATTTTCTCAATTTGCGTGGACCACTTATCACCGGCCACCCCTCGCTTTTGAAATGGTACAGCCTGCCAGAAGCCCTTTCAAAAATAGATTCGAGAATCCCCTCAAAGAAAATGGCTGTTTCTAAAAATAGCACACAGACACACAAATACATGCACACACATGGTCACTCACTAGCAGCATGTGGGGGTTTCCCTTCCCAAACATTGCGCTTGATAATTATACAAAACATATTGGCAAAATCTAAATTTGGGTCACTGGATATAATATAACACCAAATATTTGTTAATGAAAATCTACAGTAGGTGATAAAATGTATAACTAAAGTGCATTTCTTAGTTCAGTATTTTATCAAGTGATTATTCTATATTATAAATACATTCAATCTTGCTTGTGATTTGGGTTTGCATTGACGAGTAAACTATTTTCCATACAATATAATGGAGATAAAGAAAGAGTTGACAGCCTTGTTATCTTTGTGATAAACCAATCAAAATATATCTCATTGTAAAATGACATCTACTCCAGAAAAACAGGAGATGCAATTCTGAATATCATAACAAGGTGCTAATGGAACTATTCATTGCATGTTTGACACATTCATTTCCATAAAACATACATCTATCACAGACATCCATCAGTTATGAGAGGTGTTAATAGGATTTTCAAGTGAGTTTCTTCAACCTTGTTAGGAACAGTATTTGTAGAGATTCCCTAAAGATTTCTGTGTGCCAGTACAATCCCTGCAGATTTACACATTCAGTTTCATTACAAAGTCTGCCCACATGCTACTGTAGACGTGTGCTGCAGATGATATGGAACGATGGTTTCTTTATGAATTACACTCTACACCAGAGCGTCACATGGTGCTCACTGCTCAGTCTGCCTGTGGCGCTTATGTAACAGCCATCTTTCTTCTTTCTTCAGTGACTTCCTTTCATAAAAACAGACGTTGTTCTGTTGAACACAGTAGCAAGAGTGGGCATATGAATTACTGTGTACAGGGGTACCACTATATATATATATATATATATATATATATATATATATATATATATATATATATATATATATATATATATATATATATATATATATATATATATGTATATATATATATATATGTATATATATATATATATATATATATATATATATATATATATATATATATATATATATATATATATATATATATATATATATGTACATATATATATGTACATATACATACATATGTATATACATACATATATATGTATGTATATATATATATATATATATATATATATATATATATATATATATATATACCGTATATATATATATATATATATATATATATATATATATATATATATATATATATATATATATATATATATATATATACCGTATATATATATACAGTATATATATATCTTGTCATTATTCAATCTGTGATCTCAATCTGTGATCATCCTGTTATTTAACAATATTACTACATTGATGACTTGACAACAACCAGACCAACACAAACCAATAATACTGTACAGTATAGAGTTCAACAGTCACGTGACGTTCCGTGGAATCTCCTGGTCTGGGAGAGAATTTCCCATTCATTGTCTCCATAGACATTTAGGCAAATCTTTATATAACGAGTTTTAAGGCTGGAACCAAGCCAACCAGTCACCTACTGAATCGTGAGTGACCATAAAACATTTCACTTGGAGCAGAAAACAAAAGATGAAAAGCAGGGGTGCATCAAATTTCAATGAATGAGGAATTCTCTTCCGGACAAGGAGACGTCACGGAACGTCGTCACGTGACTGTTGAGCTGTATACAATCATGGGTACATTTGATCATTTAATGTCCCGCTCGGTTCACACAATGTTTCCTTGTTTGTTCAGGTTTGATAGATGGAGTTTATAATGGAAAGATGACCAAATGGCCTAATTGATACTCTGTAATACATGCGATTTAAAATGTGGCAAAGCATACTTCAATCACAAAGTAAAACTACTCACTTCAAATTGGCTGCTGAAAAAAGTACACAGAATGCTGCTCATTATTTCCATTCTTGGCAATATCAATATTTTTACATGTTGTTTTTGCACAGCAGTATAAGATCTGGAGGTTGGTAAACATTAATATACCTTTTCAAATCATGACTCATATTAATGAATAGTTTAGCAAATAGTAAAGTGTTGAATTGAATAGAGTGAACAACATGACTTGCCCAAGAGATAGTCAGAACACTATGAGGAATCCTTAGCATGTGAATGGGAAGTCATGTAGTAAGCTTGTGCTTTTTGCCTTTGCAGTCTTCACTGACTTCCAGACAAAGTTGTTCATGTAATGGACCTGTTTGCTTGCAACTTTAGAGTCACGCCTTTTGAATGAGGCCTGGGGAGGCAGGGGAGGTCAGCTGATGTAGGAAACAAGCTATCTGTTATCCTTGACAGCACTGTCAAAGACGGGCTTCCATTGATGAAAGATAATCCACAACTGTGACTGGTCTCTATACCAGTATCTGTTTTCTCACCATATTCACTCAACTTTGTAAGACCCGAAAGGAAACTAAATTATGTTTATTTTATTTTTTTATTTCAAGTGTCTGGGATGCTGGATGATGAAGTGCAGTGAAATCTCTTTCAAAAATGATATGCATGCCTGTTTTATCGAACGTCCCTTGTTGAGGACATCTGCAGGACTTCAGGTTCATGTGAAAAGACCTCCAGTAGGCATGGAGGTGCACTCCTGTCCAAAAATGCTCCACCCCTTGGGGGGCATCGTCATGTGACCGTTACCCTCCTAATTATCAAATTATCAAAGCATATTCATTTGACAAGTCACTCTTTCCACATATTCATTTAAAGGGACCAATACAGTTGAGCACAGTTTATTTGTTAAACATACGTGGTAGAAACATAAAGCCTTGTTAACTTTAATACATTATATCATATGTTACAAATAATTTACAACATTGCAATACATTAAAAAGAACGAAAAGGCCACATTAAACGTAGTCACAACTATTCAGGATGACGTTATTGTGCATATACGTATGTACGATTCCAAGCCATACATATATACATTATGAAAGACGTGTTTATTCTCTATGAGAACTTTTTTCTGTTATTTTACTTATCATACCTGTCATACATTAGACCACACGGTTACTCAACTGAACAAAAACATAATATCACTTAAGATTCAGAACACAGCGGACACAGTTTGAGGTTTCACAGACAGACATGTTTGTTTTGTAGCTGTTTTACAACAACAGTTAGCATGGAACAGCATGAGGCAAGCACAGGTCAGTGAGTGGTTACAGGACTGATCTCAAATACATGGCAACACACACCAGTCTTATTTTCACACATGCCAGTGAGGATCATCTGTATTTATTTATTTATTTATTTATTTATTTATTTATTTATTTATTTATTTATTTATTTATTTATTTATTTATTTATTTATTTATTTATTTATTTATTTATTTATCTATCTATTTTTACAATCAGTCTTTTTCACGTGGTCTTGTTTCACTCATCTAATCCTTTTAGTGTTGTAAACAGTAATGGGATCTTTCAGTTTAGCCTGAAATTAAAAATTCTGTGAGCTTGGGTTTATAAGGAGATCAACGATTTAACACACCAGCCCCCCTCCTTTTTGTTATTTGACATTTGTAACATTCAAATGTTACAAATTTGTGTATAACTCCCGTTTGATTTTAGAAAAAAATACAACCTTCTAATTCCCAGCTCAAGATTTGGTTGATGAGCTTTTTAATGAACAATTGATAGGAAGCAATACATTTGGAATGTTCCAATTGATATTAAATACAAACACCTGTTGCAGCATCCAGTCTAAATAAATGTATTATTTTTTATTGGAACTGAACTTAGTCATCAGTAATGTAAAAACAATGTGGTACATTGTATGTTGCATTCGATAGGGTCCTGAAGGTTAGGGTTCCATAAAAGATGAGGGATCTCTACTAAAGCAAATGGCATGGCTTCACACCAACTATAACATACAGTGAGTCAGTGACATGCATACAGTACAGTACATATACCTTCTCTCACATGGTGCAGATGAACAGTTGTGGAACCACGCACGTCCTATGGATGTGCACATTAAGGTTTGTAAATAACAAATGATGTAAACAACAGCAGACTGCATCACAATCCCAACATTGTTAACGAGCACAATCAAAAGCTTTAGCCTTATGAGCCAATAATGACAAAGTCAAGTGGAAAGGGCAAGGAGCACCTGTACTGTGTGCGCAGCCCAGGCACCAGACTAAAATGTCAGCATTGTATGTTTCTAGAATCCACTGAAATATCAAATATGAACATTTCTGAAGGAAAATAGGTCACATTTCATTTTTCTAGATACGTGAATAATTAACATTGTACAAGTCATAATGACAGTCTGAGGCTTAAGTAGAGAGTAGGGTGGGAGTGGCCGACTGTAGCGGCGTTCCCGACTTGTAACTTTCTCGTCATGAGAGAGCTGGTTCAAATCCCGATCCAAACCATAAGGCTAACCCCAAACAAGTTGCTTCTGTTGAATAAACCCAACCGTTGGTTTACTTGCCTAAACGTAACAGGCAATTTGAGCCGTGCCTCCTGCGACACGTTACCGGGCTGAACCGGCAGCCACGAGTTGCGGTAGCCGAGGCTCCTGCAACTCGAGTCACAGTAACCAGGAAGTAGCGGTGGCTTCTCTGAGGCGGGGATAGTCTGGGGCCGTTAGTGAAGCTTCGGGACCTGGGGGTGTGACCAATGCGCGATGGCAGGAACCAGATGCGTGTGCGCCAGAAACATCTTCCGTGTAGCTAATGTTAGTTAGCTAGAGCCTGATAACACGAGGTGACAAAAAGTTACATAGCACATAAAACAAAACGATCCAATATGGCATCGCCGACACACCGGTCAAAACGGTGAAAGAGGATGCGACGATACGAAATCAGCGTTTCAACGGGGGAACGATAAAAATGCGGCACATATCCGGTTTACTGCCGCTTCCTTTGAAGCTGGGCGTGGTCTAGAGCGGAAAGACACCAAGAGGTGTAATGCAAAAATGATGGGGGCGACGCGAGGTTAAGGCAGGGGCCAAGGAGGTAGTCTCACGATGTCAGACCCAACGCCGTACCTGGAAGCCAAGATGGCGATCCCTCAAGATGCCGTGGGAGAAATCTGATTGGCTGAGCTGTGACGCAAGTTACGTCATACAGCGACAGCGTGCATCTGTTCTTTGCTGATGCACACATTCTGATTGCACCGCCCACGAGGTCCGTGGTTGGTCAATTCATATGTCTGTCACACATTCTTTTTTGTCTTGGGGGGCGAGCAATTTAACCACCCTTCTGAGTTGTGTTCCAGATGTAGATTTATCTACGGCTGGCTACTGCGAGACTACAAGGAAGGCGGTTATGCAAGTAACCAGGAATAGCCGTCGGTGTCGGTGCTGGAGGACCCAAATGTTAATATTTTACATTTCTGTGGATTGTAGAATGTACAATGCAACACTTCATTCTGGTGATTGGGTTGATCGTGCGACACACACAAAAGGGAAAAAAAGAAATGTAAGATGGAGCTCTCTACATTGTTTTTCATATTGTCAATATTGTCTCAAACCTGGAAGACTGCTTACTGTACATTCAATACATACACAATACATCATTTCTCTGTCTGTGCAACCAACTGATTGCATCTCTACAGTGCTAATCTAAATATACACTTCTTAATCTATGGTACTTCAGATGCATTTAACTGACAAATGATCATTAAGGCACTTGTTTATGTTTATGCACAGATATGAACAACCAGACAAGAACTGCACATCATATCAGCCTTATTGACATGATTATGGTGTCATGCATTATTGCTTATCGATGAACAACTGGTTACTGCATGTTTCTAAGTGCCTGCAGGTAAGGTGCAGCTATCTGTTTTTAACTATATAGCATTCCATAACCTACACTATTTCAGTAAATCTCTTCAAATCTACATCCTTTCAATCACAAATAGTACTTTGCATGCTAACGATTCTGCAGACGCACTGTTATCAGTTCATTTACTATGATCCAGAGCATGTGCAAATCATACAGCCATTCTACCATAGAGGACCAGATCTGAAATTCTTATGCACCCAGGATTTTACCTACTTGCATATGTTGCTATTCAGCACACCTCAAGAATTTTTTTGAAAGAAAATCCATTTTCCATTTTCCATATCATCCATATCGTCCTGAGGGAATCTGTGGGACCACACCCCTTCATTGGGCCATATATTACGCCCAGTGCAAGTGCAAGGGCAAGCATTATATTTGCTCGTTTCTCACACTCAAAATCTCTCTTTTCTTCTTTTAATGACCACTGGGTCACTTAAATACGTCCTTGATGTACTGACCCAGTGGTAATTAAAAGAAAAGGAAAAAAACCATTTTGAGTGCTAGAAACTGGCAAAGATGACGCTTGCCCTTCCACTGCGCATAAGATCCATAGCCTTTAGTATGTGATGAAGAAAAGGACACAGTACATGGCATGAAAGTGCAATAGGTTCTTCATCTCTGTATCATAAAATGGTCATAATATGTCTTCAGGGGTGTTATCGGGGTTTTGTTCAACTAGGCAACACGCGCGTTCGATTCCTGCAGCTCGCCGAGCTGGCCCTGCTACGCGACCTTGCCCGCAGCTCGGCTGCTGTGTGGCCTTGCCTGCCCTATTGGCGCGCGCACAATGTCTCCCTCTCTCTCTCCCTCAGTCTCCCCCCTCTCTCTCCGATCTCCCTCAGACTCTCGCCCCCTCTCTCTTTCCCTCTCCCACAGTCTCTCTCGTGACTTTGTGTGTGTGTGTGTGTGTGTGTGTGTGTGAGAGAGAGGGAATTTATGACATCACTGATGATGTCATCAGTGGGATTTATGACATCACTGATGATGCCATCAGTGGGACAGAAAAACAAACAGAGCCCTAGCTCCCATTTATATACTGATGATGATGATGATGATGATGATGATATATAGATAGATACAGTAGACAGATGTCAATGACTCTTTCAATAGATATTGCAAAGCTGTTCCTAAAGATTGAAGACTTGTTTTTGTTGGAAATGTTTACGGCACACAGAATCTGCATGCTCAGTCCTCTGAAGCAGCCACATGAAGACTGAAGCCTATAAGGATAATGATTTATTTTATCAAAAATAGATCACAATTGGAGATTGTCTAAAATCATCCAACTAAACATGACAACAATAACAGGGAAATAAAGTAAAACAAATAAAATGCATGTTGCTTCCAAAGCACAGTCATCACTCTCACACTCGTCTAAAGCACATCACTCTCACACTAGTCTAAAGCACAGTCATCACTCTCACACTAGTCTAAAGCACAGTCATCACTCTCACACTAGTCTAAAGCACAGTCATCACTCTCACACTAGTCTAAAGCACAGTAATCACTCTCACACTAGTCTAAAGCACAGTCATCACTCTCACACTCGTCTATTGCTTTCCTTATTGTGGCATCAAAATGGAAGGGCGGTGACAAGTTTTACATTGTGAGATTCCTCGTTCTCACTCGTAAAACCTGGGTTGTAGGACATCTAGTAGGGTCATCTGTGGCACTTCCGTGACCGTGGAGAGCGAAGGTCCGTTTCTCAATGGATTTGTCATCTAGGAGGGTTAATAAACAAATTTAGCCGGGGTGTATTTTTAAAAAAGGCGGGGAAAATATTTGAGAGACCAAAATCCAAAATGTCTGCCGTGGAAATGAACTTTTTAATGGTTTGACCTACAATGATGCACAATACATGGTTTCAGAGCTTATACTGGTCAAGGAATACATATTTGGTGTTTATATAATGATTTGACTTATTTTTGACCTTCAAATACAAGATGGCTGCCAATTTTGAGCTCTAAAAGGCAGTTTTTTCAAAATCGTCATAGAGCCTTCATATTAGGCTTGAATGACAGGTCTTCTCATGATGAGTTGAATAATATACAGTATAAGTACACAGAAGTAATCTCTGAGGTCAATAAAGTCAATGTTTGTGTGTAAACAACAGTTGCTGATTTGCGGTTTCCCATTAAATAGGGTAGGCTACTGAGAATATGATGTCCAGTTCATCCCATCACATTTTCATAATGAACCAAAAACAATTTTGCACTATAGCCTAACATAAAATAGTATTCTGTATGCAAAGCTAGCAAGGTTAGTTGCTTGAGCTGAATTTAAAGGTCAACTCAAAACAAACAATGAAATTAACTTTGAAATTAAAACTGAATCCTAGGCTATTAAATTTCATCAGTACACAGTAAAGGAAACTTGTCTTTGAACTCAGCTGACTGTCTAGTCCTAATCCCTGTTGTGCAATGTCCCTTTTCAGTGAAGTTTTAGTTTTTGTTAAGAGTATGGACTTTTAATCTTGACCTTGTTGGTAGGCAACGGCCCTTTTTCAGTCAAGCATTTTCAGATTAGCCCAGTCAGTCTGTGAAGCAGTCAGTGTCAGCACTTGCGCGAGCTCGCTTTTTCTCTAACTAATGTTAACATTACACACTTTAAGACACTTTGTTTGAGGATATAAAAGGAGGTACGGTGGTGTAGTGGTAAGCACTATCGCCTCACAGCTCGAAGGTTGTGGGTTCGATTCCCACCTGGGACGATGTGAACGCTGAAGGAATGCGTGCCCGTCCGCATGTCCTCGAGTGCCCACCGCCCGGGTGGGGTCGTCAAAAGGGCCTTTCTGTGTGGAGTTTGCATGTTCTCCCCGTGCCTCCCGGGGGTTTCCTTCATATAGGAACCCCCTTCACCAAAAACATGCAATATCCTGGTTGCTAATGTGGTTCCTCCTCTGGTCGTTAAGGGCGCCTGTTCAGAGGGAGGGGAACTGGTTGGAATAGTGTGAACCTCCCACGTGCTATGTCCTACCGGTGAAGCTTCCCCTGTCAGGTGAAAAGAAGCGGCTGGCTAACTGCCCATGTCTCGGAGGAAGCATGGAGCCAGTTTCGGCTCTCCCCAGATCGGCAGAGGGTGGAGTAGCAACCAGGATAAAGAAATTACGTTAGCACTAATGGGGGATAAAAATTGGATAAAAAATCGGGGGGGGGGAATATATAAAAAAGAAAAAGAAAAAGAAAACTTTGTTTGAGGTTATCAACGTTATTCACTAGTCTAAAGATAGTTCTACCATCAAGAACATATAAAACAAAAGCAAAAACTATTTTTATTTGCAGAAGTCATCATTGATATTTGGTGTTAGCTAACGTTAGGTAACGTTATTATTTTTAGCTAAAGTTAATGTTATCTGTCTCCACAATTCTGTCAACTGACATATGCATTTGCTTTTGAAAATAAACAGCGTATAACAGCAATATAATATAACAGTAATATAATAGCAAGTTGCTTTCCCTCCCAATGAAAGACAAAGCACACAATGTCCTATGAATGTGTCCTAAAATGTGACAAGCCTTGCAAGCCCACCGATACAATAAATCAAGGCAAATGGGACAGCTTACAATTAAAAGCCCAAGACTGGTCAGGACTTGATAAATTTGATGATGTTTACACCACCACCTCCTGGGAAGATGGGGCAACCAATCGGTACATGCATTCGTCATGTTATATTTCTATTTAATCTTCAGTTATGCTTAAGCAAGCCAGGCTGTTTATTTTCAAAAGCAAATGCATACAGTGGGCCCTATTCTCCCACAAGCCTTCGGCGCTAAAACGGGCCTTAAACGCAAAAAAACGTGCCTTGCGCCTGTTTTGGGACGATATCAATATGGCTTTAGGCTGCCAAATGCGCTTTAGGCCGAATGGGCGTGGCGCAGTCCCAGAATGGGCCAAAGTGGGCGTGTCGGCGCTAACTACCGGCGTACTGCTATCTTCGCACCTGGCCTACATTTAGCGCCTTGCGCCTTTGAAAAGCAGGCCTATTCAGTGGGCCAGTCCCTACCCTCTCTCCTCTGTCACCCTTCTCTGTGTCACTCTCTCCCTCTCTCCTACTGACAGGAGCAGGCATTGGTGTGCGTTTACCAGTTTATTGTGAAATAAATCCTTCCGCGTTGAGTTACTGTCACAAGCCTGTGTGACAACGCGTCCAGCCTGGGTAAAACAACTCCGTCCGTACCGCTTTGAGGCTGCAGGCAGTCTGACAGGCACAATACGACTGTCTCTCTCTGACTGCCTGTGAATGCCCCAGCATGCAATTGGGTACTCAATTTCGCTACTAAATAGCAACCAAATGAGGCGAAATAGATATAAAAGGTCGATCTAAAATAATGTGTAATGGTAACACAGCCTGCAATTGTAGAACATTTCAATATTGGACCAAATAAATCATCGAAATTAAAACACCACCCTAAGTGAAACATATATGTCCTCCTGGGCCTATATATATCCTTTGTCGATTTAACGTCATTTAGATAAGTGTCAGCGGAACGCGCTTCAGAACGGCTTCTACTGTCATGTGGTATACTGTGATGTCCGCTCCAATAACTTGGCCCAACTTCACATTTAGTTTTACAATAAAAACACATTTATGCAATGACTTTACATAATGTAGGGTATATTTATGTGCATCATTCTACCTGCAGCAGGGGAGAGAAAACGATATCGTTCTGAACAAACTTTCACCAATATAAAATTAATCTCATCATATAGGGATAGGCTATATTTTTGTAGCTGATGCCTTTAGAACATTATTTTCACTTTGATCTTGCTATAGTGTAGCGTATTTACATGCTTGCAGTATTAAAACTGCAGTTAGATTGGTTTGAGAAGCATAATAATATGGAATAATAGCCTATAATGCAGACAGACAGACTGGATGAAGGGAGGGGGGGGGGGGGGGCAGAGCGTTTGGCTTTCGTCTGGTTTTGCGGGATCACTGGAATTGGAGCTAAAAAGGCAAGCGTGCAATTCGTTTATTGCAGTTATCCAATGAGCATGACGGTGCATAATTTTACGCTTAAAAGGCGTGGTTGTAATGGTTGAGGCTGCGTCTAGCGCCAGCACGACGATATCAAGTGCGCTTGTCCACGCCCACTGATTTGAGCTGCGCCAGGCGTTCGGCCTAGAAACAGCGCCGATGCAACGATAGGGACCAGTATGTCAGTTGACAGAAGTGTGGAGACAGATAACATTAACTTTAGCTAAAAATAATAACGTTACCTAACGTTAGCTAACACCAAATATCAATGATGACTTCTGCAAATAAAAATTGTTTTTGCTTTTGTTTTATATGTTCTTGATGGTAGAACTATCTTTAGACTAGTGAATAACGTTGATATCCTCAAACAAAGTCTCTTAAAGTGTGTAATGTTAACATTAGTTAGAGAAAAAGCGAGCTCGCGCAAGTGCTGACACTGACTGCTTCACAGACTGACTGAGCTAATCTGAAAATGCTTGACTGAAAAAGGGCCGTTGCCTACCAACAAGGTCAAGATTAAAAGTCCATACTCTTAACAAAAACTAAAACTTCACTGAAAAGGGACATTGCACAACAGGGATTAGGACTAGACAGTCAGCTGAGTTCAAAGACAAGTTTCCTTTACTGTGTGCTGATGAAATTTAGTAGCCTAGGATTCAGTTTTAATTTCAAAGTTAATTTCATTGTTTGTTTTGAGTTGACCTTTAAATTCAGCTCAAGCAACTAACCTTGCTAGCTTTGCATACAGAATACTATTTTATGTTAGGCTATAGTGCAAAATTGTTTTTGGTTCATTATGAAAATGTGATGGGATGAACTGGACATCATATTCTCAGTAGCCTACCCTATTTAATGGGAAACCGCAAATCAGCAACTGTTGTTTACACACAAACATTGACTTTATTGACCTCAGAGATTACTTCTGTGTACTTATACTGTATATTATTCAACTCATCATGAGAAGACCTGTCATTCAAGCCTAATATGAAGGCTCTATGACGATTTTGAAAAACTGCCTTTTAGAGCTCAAAATTGGCAGCCATCTTGTATTTGAAGGTCAAAAATAAGTCAAATCATTATATAAACACCAAATATGTATTCCTTGACCAGAATAAGCTCTGAAACCATGTATTGTGCATCATTGTAGGTCAAACCATTAAAAAGTTCATTTCCACGGCAGACATTTTGGATTTTGGTCTCTCAAATATTTTCCCCACCTTTTTTAAAAATACACCCCGGCTAAATTTGTTTATTAACCCTCCTAGATGACAAATCCATTGAGAAACGGACCTTCGCTCTCCACGGTCACGGAAGTGCCACAGATGACCCTACTAATCCCCAACGTTTGCAAGCCTGAACTCTGTGCTTGAGAATGAAGCATGGACATGGCCTCCAAGGCTGAAACAATGGACGTTAGAATGTGTGAATACCAAGTGCAGGTTAATATATGGATGTTTTACAAGTGCCCACCCAAATATTCACTGCCCTGAAGCACAGGCAGTGCAGCAACTGACCAATTTGCCTAACCGAAGCAGGACATTGTTAAGGAGTTGATATAGCTACACTCAGAAATATATGTATTGTACATATGAAGACTATATTGATCACCACAACCAATATCCAATCACAGCTCATCAGTGCCTTTGATAAAATAATAATAATAATAATTCTCCCTTGGCTTTACTGTATGACATGTTTATATAACACAAAGCAGGATCATAGCCCAAATTGTGATATCAATGAATGAAACAGCAGGGCTAATGCTAAGGTTCGACCAATATACGTTTCCCCCCCACAACGGATTCAATATACGGTACTGTATTTTTTCCAACATTCAATTTGACCATTTTCATGCAAAAAAAATCAAAATATTCACAGTTCCCCACAGAATTGTATTTTTTTCATGTTGGAAGAACCTCTGAAACAGCACTTAGAACATCACATGACACCAAACCCAGACTAGACGTCCCCACGGGTCCAAAAACCCATGCCCGGACCAAAAAGACCTGGAGATGGTACCCAGAACCGAACCGGACCACTCTATTATTAGAAAGCTGAGACCCGAACCCGTACAGAGCTGATAAACGCCGGACCCAGAGCTGACCTGACCCGCAGTTGCTTCTTTTGAATGGACCTGAGACCCGGCCGGGTCCAGTCGGACCCTTGGGTATTCGGGGGTTCAGGCATACCCGAAGACCTCTAACATCAGCCAAACTAAAAATCAAACTACACACCACATACATCTTTCCCAAAGATGGTTTCTGTCATTTTAGATAGTTCTTATCACGCTGATCTATGTTCAAGTGCTAATTTTTCTGATAAGTTTGTTTTTAATTAGTTATGATATAAAAAGGGCTGATTGACAGCTGTGACAGCCACTTGCCAGGTCCATTTGTTCGGGCCCTAATGGCATTTCAATGTCAGAGATCGGAGAAGCGCGGCAAATGATACCGGACCCGACCCGGACACCAACCCGACCCGGAGACCAAATACAATTAAATGCAGTAAAATGGTCTGGTTTTACTGTAGATGAGATCAGGGAGGAACCTCCAACATTTGATACTGTATTTAATTTAATTTACAGGGTGATATTGGCCTGGTATATCAACATATTGGTAAACTATAGTTAGTCCATTAAGCAGACAGTCATGATATGGAAGCTCAGATGGCAGGCAGACCTGAGCCAGTAGCATTTCAAGCTTTTTGGACTTCTCTAGATTAGACGGCAGTTTACAGAGCGATTCAATTTGTTTCACTGCACCAGATAAGTTCAGATAATCACAGAGATGCATTTGAAACCATTTCTATGAGCACGTCCGATGACAGATAGACCAACCCCATAGACAACATTCAGATAGTGGAGGGACATCGTTTTGAGAAGAGCAATGTCCTTCAGGTGTTAAAGCTTCTGTAGAAATGAGTGGACACTGAGGTAGATGTTATCGATAACAGTTACAGCATTCTGATCAGACCCAAACACAAAACCAATCAGAAACATTCAAATTATTCAAAGAAAATCAGATGTCGAATGCCTGCAGCAATAAATGCATTTCAATTGTATTTTCCTGCACCAACATTCTTGGTTTTGGTGTTTTTGGCAGGCAGCCGTTTTCATTGGCGCTGTCCGCTGCTGTGTTTTTATCAAGGCAAAAATTGAAAAAACACAAATCAAAACACATTAGCAAAAATGTTAAAAATCTAAAAAATAATTCACCAGTTTAAACCAATTCCTCTCCATATAAAACATATATGATACTTTAAAAAAATATAGATTTAACAACTAACTCTACCAGTCAAACAGAACAGGTACATTTTATTTCAAGAAACGTTATACCAATGAGCAGTTTGTTGTTCCCAAGTTTCAGATGAGTGGTGTTGGATGGGTTTTGAGCTGTCAACACAAAAGTAAAACTTGTTTTCTCCTGTTTACATGCTCTACATAAACATACATATGTTTGGTATAGAACATGATTTGCAATGTACAGACAGAACATACTCGCCTGTATGCTTCTCTATAGCAAGGGGAACACTTTCCCAAAGAACATCTAATCTTGAATACATGAAGGATTCCATAGCCAGCACATCTGTAAATATACCTAGTAGATGATTCAAGTAACTTCTCTCCTACCCCGGTTCGCTGCCTCCGTCCGACTCCTAGCTTTGCTCCACGCAAAGTCAATCAGAATGTCATATAGAGTACCGCAGGGATAATGTATTTTGTAGGCTTACTCAGAAGTGCCTGCATTTCCTGGTTCCTTGGTCTAAATTAAAGTTTATGTAACTGCGAACTTCGTGTTCAGCAAGATCATCTTCACAAATGAGAACCACTTTTATGACTTTTGAAGCGTAAATGTGATTAGAAAAATCACAATTTTCATAAAAGTGGTCCTCATTTGTGAAGATTAACTTGCTGAACACAAAGTTCACCATTTCATAAACTTTTGTTAACCACAGACCTTATTTGAGGCATTTAACCAAAACTCCCATTGACTTTTAGACCAAGGAACCGGGAGTGCTAACATCCAGGTCTTTGGGACTCACTTGCGGTACTGTATGAGTTTGTAATGGGAAGGCATCTCGTAGCTCTGTCTGCAACACATCTCACTTAAGCCCCATGGCACACCAATCAAACGTCCAACAACTGGGCTAAAGGATTGAACATGTGGAATCTGACCATCTCCAAACAAGGACAGACAGGCATGGCACACCAAACAAACAACTGTGTTTCTTTGTGTTTGTTGTAGAATGTTTGATTGGTGTGCCATGGGCTTTAAATCCTAACTTGTTTGGTCAGGGCCCCTTGGCGTCACTTGTTAACACACTGCCCATTTCCCCTAATTTCTCAATGCCACGAGACCATTGCCAACACCATAGCCAACAACCTGTGTTACCGTAATGCTTAGGCAACTAAAACAACTTGGTTATGGTTAAGGGTTATGGTTTGGGTTCAGCTAAAATAACAAAAATATTAAACATGACTTACAGTTGAAATGTAGACTTTGAACCACGGTCTCCGGTGTCGAAGGCAAAGGCTTACACCCATCCTCCACCCCGACCACAACACCCATCCTCCACCCTGACCACAACACCCATCCTCCACCCTGACCACAACACCCTTACACCCATCCTCCACCCTGACCACAACACCCATCCTCCACGCTGACCACAACACCCATCCTACACCCTGACCACAACACCCATCCTCCACCCTGACCACAACACCCATCCTTCACCCTGACCACAACACCCATCCTCCACCCTGACCACAACACCCATCCTTCACCCTGACCACAACATCCATCCTCCACCCTGACCACAACACCCTTACACCCATCCTCCACCCTGACCACAACACCCATCCTCCACCCTGACCACAACAGCCATCCTCCACCCTGACCACAACACCCATCCTCCACCCTGACCACAACACCCATCATCCACCCTGACCACAACACCCATCTTGTTCCGCTCATTTGCCGTTGATTCCAGACAATGTGGGAGTTCTATAGAAGTCTATTGGACTACCCCGCATGTTGTGGGAGTTCTATAGAAGTCTATTAGACTACCCTGCATGTTGTGGGAGTTCTATAGAAGTCTATTGGACTACCCTGCACGTTGTGGGAGTTCTATAGAAGTATATTGGACTACCCTGCACATTGTGGGAGTTCTATAGAAGTCTATTAGACTACCCTGCATGTTGTGGGAGTTCTATAGAAGTCTATTGGACTACCCTGCACATTGTGGGAGTTCTATAGAAGTCTATTGGACTACCTGCACGTTGTGGGAGTTCTATAGAAGTCTATTGGACTACCCTGCACATTGTGGGAGTTCTATAGAAGTCTATTGGACTACCCTGCACGTTGTGGGAGTTCTATAGAAGTCTATTGGACTACCCTGCACATTGTGGGAGTTCTATAGAAGTCTATTGGACTACCCTGCACGTTGTGGGAGTTCTATAGAAGTCTATTGGACTACCCTGCACATTGTGGGAGTTCTATAGAAGTCTATTGGACTACCCTGCACGTTGTGGGAGTTCTATAGAAGTCTATTGGACTACCCTGCACATTGTGGGAGTTCTATAGAAGTCTATTGGACTACCATGCATGTTGTGGGAGTTCTATAGAAGTCTATTGGACTACCCTGCACGTTGTGGGAGTTCTATAGAAGTCTATTGGACTACCCTGCACATTGTGGGAGTTCTATAGAAGTCTATTGGACTACCCTGCATGTTGTGGGAGTTCTATAGAAGTCTATTGGACTACCCTGCATGTTGTGGGAGTTCTATAGAAGTCTATTGGACTACCCTGCACGTTGTGGGAGTTCTATAGAAGTCTATTGGACTACCCTGCACGTTGTGGGAGTTCTATAGAAGTCTATTGGACTACCCTGCACGTCGAGAAATTATAAAAAAAAAGGGTACACTGTGCATTTAAAAAGTGATGCCAAGGCATTTTGACCGAACGTCAAATATTTGACGACTCGGGCGTGAGAACGGGTTGCTTCTTATGGGAGTCTCCGTGTTTTTCGTCAAGGGGTGGGAATAGGCGAAGGGAAGGTGGGTGGGAATAGGAGAAGGGAAGGGGGGTGGGGTCGTCCTCTGGCAGGTGTGTTGTTAGCTATGAATGGTCACCAGGGGGCACCGTGAGGGGTTTATGGAGGCCCACAGCGGCTCACTCGCTGGCTTTAACCTCGGGCTGTTTTGGTTTGACACGTCACCATGGAAGGAAGGGAGGGGAGAAGGGCTGCTCATCATTCTTCCCCTGAAACAAAACAACAACAACAATATATTAACAGTAGACAGTTTGGTTACAGTAGTCTCCTTTATGTCTGCCTCGATCCGTAGGTACATTTCAAAAAAATCGTTTGTATGTGCTATATTGTTGTAGGCACGTTACCCAAGTGGCAGTGAAAGGTAACTTCTGAACTTTCAGTAATACAGAGAAATCCATTTTTTTTTGTTTTTCTTGTGTAAAACAAGATTTCCTTGCCTCTGATTATAAAGGACTTGGGCATGATGCTATAAACATCATGGAAGTCTCAAAACACGTGCCCAGATAAAGCCACACCAACCATGCAAGGAAAAAGTGCCTCCAAATAAGCCGTTTTGACTTAGATGATTTTGTGACATCACAAAGTAACACTCTGTAATGATCACAGCTTGGGGTACATACGATGATATCACGTCCACCTTGGGGGAGTCAGAGTTCACCTTCACCGTGGTCAGAACGGGAGTCGCATGTCGGAGCCGGTGGCTCAACCTTTATGTTTTTAAGCCTCTACTGCTAACAAACTGAAACCTCTACTGCTAACATACTGAAACCTCTACTGCTAACATACTGAAACCTCTACTGCTAACATACTGAAACCTCTACTGCTAACAAACTGAAACCTCTACTGCTAACATACTGAAACCTCTACTGCTAACAAACTGAAACCTCTACTGCTAACATACTGAAACCTCTAACTGCTTTACAACCTAATATTAAAACTACAGCTGAAGCAGTTTCATCTGCTGTTCATCCTTCTTTCTCTGACAACCACCGGAGACCTCTCCAAATCACTACAAATGGCGACCGAACAGGGATTTCATTTCATTTGCCCACTTAAGCCTCTTTTAGACTGGCCAAAAATCCCACTAATATCTACAAACTAATGGCATTTTCTTCAGTCTAAAAGTTTCCAAGCCGGGCCATTTACCCGATAGAGCGACCCTACAAATGAGGTGGGTTTTTACGCGGCAGCTCTGCTCCGGCTGGCGATATAAATCTTGGCGGTGGTCCAACCCGTGATTTTCCGACCCTGCCTTCCTGCCTTCTTGAGTTGTCGCCCCTTTTCCAGCGTGAGTCAGTGAGATTCAGTGATTCCCACAGCCTGAAATTCGCCTTTCTTAACAGTTAATACTTTATATTGACGGAATATGCAGAGAGAAAAAAGTGTCTCTCGTCATGCACCCCACAAAGCCCACGAGCCCAGTCCCAGGCGCATAGACTGCGCCAAGTCAGGTGTGTTTAGTCAACATCCATTGCGTTTGGGTACTTAAAGTGTCTTCTATCCAGGGGGCACGGTGGCGCAATGGTAAGCGCTGTCGCCTCACAGCTAGAAGGTCCTGGGTTCGATTCCCACCTGGGACGCTGTGAGCGCTGAAGGAGTGCGTGCCCGTCCGCATGTCCTCGAGTGCCCACCGCCCGGGTGGGGTCGTCAAAAAAGGGCCTTTCTGTGTGGAGTTTGCATGTTTTCCCCGTGCCCTCTGGGGGTTTCCTTCATATAGGAACCCCACACCAAAACATGCAATATCCTGGTCGCTGAAGTGGTGCCTCCTCTGGTCATTAGGGGCGCCTGTTTGGAGGGAGGGGAACTCGTTGGAATAGCGTGATCCTCCCACGTGCTATGTTCTACCGGTGAAGCTTCCCCAGTCAGGTGAAAAGAAGCCGCTGGCTACTGCCCATGTCTCGGAGGAAGCATGGAGCCAGTTTCGGCTCTCCCCAGATCGGCAAAGGGTGGAGCAGCAACCAGGATAAATAAACTGAAATTCGCACTAATAGGGGATAATAAATTGGATAAAAAAATCGAGGAGGCGGAAATATATATATATTAAAAAGCAAAAAAAGTGTCTTCTATCCTGCCACACTGTAGCTGGCCTCCTAAGCATTGCTTCATAAACCCTTGTGAATACCAATGCAATGCATGCATAACAATCACACATATTATGCACATACTACACAATACACATACACACTGCAAACATGTACATGTCCTGTAGCTCTCCTGTTTACACACATTAATACACACTCACAAATAATGTGAGTGTGTAACCCACAGGGTTACAAGTGCACTCACATTCATTTGCGTGTTTGCTCCTCTCTTACTTTCCCAATCTTTCTAACACACACACACACACACACAGACACACACACATGACACGCACACACACACACACAGTCACAGGGCTGCCTACATACTCCACGCCATCTCCACCACCACAGGCACATAAGGAGGATGCAGAACGAGGACAGGACAGAGCAGCTGCAGCAGGCATCACTTCCTTTTCATTGCTTCCTGATTCTCCGCACAGAGCAGCCAAGCTGTTGCCAGGCAACATTGAGAAGCTCACTAAAGCAACCAAGAAAACCCAGCAAACATTAAAGTCCCTGGAAACCAAACATAACATTAGGTTTCAAAATCATGAAAAAAATAAGCAGTATTCTCTGCTCTGAAACTGTGGGTGCGTCGTGTCTGCTGAAGTGCCCAGTGCGCCGCACTGAAACAGATCTCTGAATGTGCACTTCCATGAGAGGCTAGGTAAGTCCACCCTAACGAGCCTTTATCCACCTACTGCACAGTAACTGATATGAACATGTGAACAATCATCATCATCATAATCATCATATCATCATCATAAAAGGGAGTAAGTGGGTTCTGTCTGTCTGTTTGTTTGTTTCAATTTTTGTCCCACATTGGATGATGTCATCAGTGATGGTCACTCGAGCAATTGTGATGTCACTGATAATGTCACAATGTCTATGACATGCGAAGTTGAGCAATTGTGTGCTGAGTGATCGAGCATCAGTGATGCAATAGCGCAGGCGAGGCATTCGATGATGTCATCAGTGATGGTCCCTCGAGCAATTGTGATGTCACTGATGATGTCACAATGTCTATGAGGTTCTATGAGCTGTTTGTCCTGAAGTCTGTCTGTGCCTGTCTGTCATGAAGTCTGTCTGTGTCTGTTTGTCTGTCATGAAGTCTGTGTCTGTTTGTCTGTCTTGAAATCTGTGTCTGTTAGGACTAACACGCTGTGGGCCACTTGAGGGTTCAGCACAGATTTCCTCAGCAGTGACAAAGACGCTAACAATAGCTGTCAGATTGAAACCTGTCCTGTCCACAGCAGTGTCATCCAAGGAGACACCTGTTTACCTCATTGCATTCATTGCATGCGCTCGGCCAGGACAAGTAGGCAGGAGGGCCATCTTCAGAGGAGATGTCACTGAACCTCCCGGGGGAATGGTGGCGTCACGGCGTGCGTGGCTTAGCGGAAGCACTTAGTGTGGCACTCGTTTCTGAAGCCGCGCTACCGCCGTGCCTTTCGCTCTGGTTGGAGATGTGACGTTACGTTATGCAGCCATGGGCTGAGTTTGAGTTGTATACTTTGGGGGGGGGGGCATCAGAAGAAACAAATATATATACACGTTTAAGAAAATGCATTTAGGCTTCAAAAGTGTGGTGTGTGTGTGTGTGTGTGTGTGTGTGTGTGTGTGTGTGTGTGTGTGTGTGTGTGTGTGTGTGCGTGTGCGTGTGTGTGTGTGTGTGCGTGCGTGCGTGAGTGTGTGCGTGTGTGTGTGTGCGCGTGCGTGCGTGCGTGCGTGCGTGTGTGCGTGTGTGTGTGTGTGTGTGGTGTGGCCTGTGAGGTACAGCATCGTTTAAAGCTTATCTTCTGCCTGGAGAGAGAAAACACGCTGCTGAGTCCTGCACTGTCACCAACCAGCCCATGCAGAGACACAGATGGAGCGCTGAGAGAGCTGCAAACAGCTCCTCTGCTGGCTGACTCCTGCACTGCACCAAGCATCCCACAGACACAGAGGGAGCGCTGAGGTGAGAGAGCTGCAAACAGCTCCTCTGCTGGCTAGATGATGTATGTGCTATGCATTGGCACGTTTTAATGTACAAAGCCAGCCTCAGATCCAGCACTTGGTGCCAAGTGTGGGTGGGGACTTATTTTGGCCCTTGGTCCTGGAACGACCTGCAAGTTCCACTTAAACCGGATTGTCTTATTTCCGTGGCTAATTTCAAACAAACATCACTGAGGTCCTGCTCACCATTAGCTGCTCCTGTCCTTGGACCTGGGCTTTTTTGTATATGGGATACTTTTAATTTGTTTCAATTGTTCTCCATGTTGTATGAATTGTTTGTGTCATGTACTGACATGTGATTTTTTTCTGCCTTCTTGGCCAGGTCATCATTGTAAATAAGATTAATTTCTCAATGCTTTTTATCTGGTTAAATAAAGGTTAAATAAATAAATAAATTCTGCTGTTTTCAGACTGTTTTCATGTCCTTGGTACTGCCACTTTGCTACCCAAGACAAGTTTCATCACATCAACAATACGTTTGTGGAATCCGCTTATAGTGATCACGGTTATAGTGATCAACCGCTTATACTGATCAAAAGGTTTGGTCAGCTCAGCCAAGTCACCTCAGCCATGTTGTGTCTAAAAGGCAGGAAGTAACACAGGTGCAACCGAAACATTAAGGGCGGCCCCAGCACTGGAACACCTAAATGGATTGAAAGTTGGAAACCCTCATTAATGTTTGCTTGCACCTGTTTTACTTCCTGCCTTTTAGACACAAAATGGCTGCTGACGAAAAAGGTCAAGGATCCAGCAATTTATTTTCCCATAGACATTTCGTAAAATGCTTATAAAAAGAGTTTTACTTGGTCAAACCAAATGGTTCAGCTATATTTAGAATCGGGAGAGACCATAGAAAATTTCA
Source organism: Poromitra crassiceps (assembly GCF_964638095.1). Classification (NCBI taxonomy): domain Eukaryota; kingdom Metazoa; phylum Chordata; class Actinopteri; order Beryciformes; family Melamphaidae; genus Poromitra; species Poromitra crassiceps. The sequence continues at coordinate 19,339,091 of NC_139624.1, forward strand.
CTCAGACCAAATTTAAAAAAAACATAGAAAAAATATTTTCTTTAAACTCATTTCGCATTTTTTTTTACGTTTTGGTCCGAGTGAAATGTTATGTGATCTCTCCTGTTTCGAAATATCTCTCTCCCGTTAGCACAAGTAAAACTCTTTTTATAAGCATTTTAAGAAATGTCTATGGGAAAATAAATGGCGGATGAAAATCTCTGGTATAGTGTTGAAGCAGGAAGTGACGTTCCACTTTGGCTCTCTATACAACAGCAGCAACCAAACACTCTGTGTTCCAGCAGCGGACACTGCCACCTAGCAGGTGGAACGCGGGACTGCACCTCCATGTGACTCATCCCTCACAAAAGGCTGGAGTCAGATATTAATTAGAAAATCTACCAGCTGATTTGTCCTGCACAGCAACATGGCTGTGCATGTCTGTCTGTCTGTCTGTCTGTCTGTCTGTCTGTCTGTCTGTCTGTCTGTCTGTCTGTCTGTCTGTCTGTCTGTCTGTCTGTCTGCCTGTCTGTCTGCCTGCCTGCCTGCCTGTCTGTCTGCCTGTCTGTCTGTCTGTCTGTCTGTCTGCCTGCCTGCCTGTCTGTCTGTCTGTCTGTCTGTCTGTCTGTCTGCCTGCCTGCCTGTCTGTCTGCCTGCCTTTCTGTCTGCCTGCCTGCCTGCCTGCCTGTCTGTCTGCCTGCCTGCCTGCCTGTCTGTCTGTCTGTCTGCCTGCCTGCCTGCCTGTCTGTCTGTCTGCCTGCCTGCCTGCCTGCCTGCCTGTCTGTCTGCCTGCCTGCCTGCCTGTCTGTCTGCCTGCCTGCCTGTCTGTCTGTCTGTCTGTCTGTCTGTCTGTCTGTCTATCTGGGCATTTAGCCGACAGCAGATTATCAGCCTCCTTGATAAGAGCAAAGCAAAATGTGGGGAGGGCAAGGAACATAATTTTAATCCAATGAACAGGGAACAGACAACCCAGTCGCCAGAATAAAACGTTGACATTTCATGTCTGCAAAGCAGGGACACGTACAATACGTAGAATCTCAACGTACATTTGAAACAAAACATCTCCATTTTACGCTTCTAAAACGTGTCAGTTTGCAAACCTATATAATCTCAAAGTAAATTTGAAACACGATGGCAGTTATTTGAAAACCTCGCTGCCTTTCCAATGTTAAACGCAAATAAAACGCCATTTTCAAGCTTGTTAACGCGATATCTCACGAATGCCTTGACGGAATTTCCTCAAATTTGCCTCAAACATCGAGTTGGACTCAAGGATGAACTGATTAGATTTTGGTTGTCAATGGTCAAACGTCAAGGTCACTGTGACCTCTCGAACGCCATTTTCAAGCTTGTTAGCGCAACATCTCAGAAATGCCTTGACGGAGTTTCATCAAATTTGCCTCAAACATCGACTTGGACTCAAGGATGAACTGATTAGATTTTGGTGGTCAAAGGTCAAAGGTCAAGGTCACTGTGACCTCTCGAACGCCATTTTCAAGCTTGTTAGCGCAACATCTCAGAAATGCCTTGACGGAGTTTCATCAAATTTGCCTCAAACATCGACTTGGACTCAAGGATGAACTGATTAGATTTTCGTGGTCAAAGGTCAAGGTCACTGTGACCTCACGAATGCCATTCCCAAGTTCGTTAAAGGGATATCTCAAGAACGGCTTGATGGAATTTCTGCCAATTTGGCTCAAACGTCGACTTGGGCGCAAGGATGAATGGATTACATTTTGGTGATCAAAGGTCAAGGTCACTGTGTCCTCTCCAACGCCATTTTCAAGCTTGTTAACACCATATCTCAGGAATGCCTTGACGGAATTTCATCAAATTTGCCTCAAACATTAACTTGGCCTCAAGGATAAACTGATTACATTTTGGTGGTCAAACTTCAAGGTCACTGTGACCTCACGAACACCATTCCCAAGTTGGTTAACGCAATATCTCAAGAACGGCTTGATGGAATTTCTGCCAATTTGGCTCAAACGTCGACATGGGCGCAAGGATGAACTGATTCCATTTTGGTTATCAAAGGTCAAGGTCACTGTGAGCTCTCGAATGCCATTTTCAAGCTTGTTAACGCGATATCTCAGGAATGTCTTGATGGAATGTCTTCGAATTTGCCTCAAACGTCCACTTGGACTCAAGGATGAACTGATTACATTTTGGTGGTCAAAGTTCAAGGTCACTGTGACCTCACACTCAATTTCCAAGCTCTGTAACGCAACATCACAGGAGCACCTTGACGGAATTTCTTCCAATTTGCCTCAAATGGCGATTTGGACTCAAGAATGAACTAATGGCGGAGGCATAAGTCCGCGTTGATCCAGAAAGGTGATATTCTACATATGGATTGCAGAAACGTGCATTGCCGACATTTTATTCTGGTGACCAGGCTGGAACAGAGCTACTGTAAGCAGCACAATGTGTGCATAAAGAGAAATGTTAGTTACATGTTAGTTAGGCTCTACAAAGAATAGAGTTCCTATGTTGGAATGAATCAACTTCATATTGGTGCATTAGTACAAATATAAACAGCACTCACCTCTGTGGGACCACAAAGGGACCAGCCTCCGGTATAATGAGTGGAAGAGTTGTCTGTCTGTCTGTCTGTCTGTCTGTCTGTCTGTCACGCTGGCCAGGCCAGAGGTGTGAACAGTTACTCCCATTCGTCAGCTCTGTGTCTATCGCCGTGGGGGCCTCTGCTATTAAATCCAACCAATAGGGTGGTGATGAGTAGGTGATGTTCATCTCACAGTGAAATGTCTCTTGGGAATATTAACTCCATCCGTGGTGACAGGTCCTTTGTGGTGGCTGATGAACTGCGTGGTCCTTTGTGGTGGCTGATGGAGTCGGTGGTCCTTGGAGTCCAGGTGAACGAGATGCTATAATGGCAGGTTAATTATGCCTGCGTGACCTCAAACAGAGGACCTGTGCCAATACAGCCACTTCATCTGATGAGTGTTGTTGGATCACCGGCTGCTCGGACAATCGTGCTGCTCGCCCATTTTGTTAGTTGTTAGTTTTCATTCGGACAAATGTCTCTTTGCAAAAATGCCACTTCTACGTGAACTAAGGTGCATGATACTAGACCTAAGACATGGCTCTACAGTACATATACATATTACTGTATTTCACCATGAACACGCCATCATATGGTGTATATTCATTTTCATTGGTGAAATAAAGCAACAAAGGCTTTTACAACATGGTCGGCTGTAGCCTTTTTCTCTACAATTTACTGTGCAGGTCCTCTTCTTCCAGTGGCAGACAATACAGACAAGTCTGGAAGGTTGCTATAGAAACTGCATCCATAGAGGTCTGCAGTCCCCTTTTTATCCACACAGTGGCGCTCTTGTTTTGGATGTGCTGCAGCTGCTTTTCTAATGCTCAGGCATTTTTACAAATATAGGTTACTAGGAGGATCAGAGACACTGCATGTTTCAGTGAAAAAGGATTTGTTATTTTTTACCTTACCAATGCAATGGTGATTTGCCTTTTTGTTTTGCTACAGACCAATAGAGGGAGCTTTAGCCTACATTGATGGAAAAGATAGATAAAACAGAAATGTGTTAATAGTTAGCGGTTTAGGTTTGGTCCTCATTATGACTGAATCTTATAGGGCAGCTAATTTCTGATGAAAAGTCCTACTAAACGGGCTGATTCACAATAGAGCTGCCAGCGTTGAAGCCTGGGTGGAAAATACATGAAGGTGAAAGGAGAGGTGTGTGTGTGTGTGTGTGTGTGTGTGTGTGTGTGTGTGTGTGTGTGTGTGTGTGTGTGTGTGTGTGTGTGTGCGCGTGCGTGCGTGCGTGCGTGCGTGTGTATGTGAACCACTGAGGGACCATAACACTGCCACCATTTGTCTTCTACATCATTCTGTGAATTTAGAAGAAATGGTTCTATATTCTCTCTACTAAAGCAAAATGTAAACCTTGGAACCCGTGGTTAGAGGAATAAATTACGCAGTCATAGTACAGTATGATAATAAAGTGCTACAATTGGCTAGGCTGATAATTATTTCTACGCTTTTGCTTCTTTTTCTCCAACCCCTCATCACCAACCAATGGCGCGCGTAATGGAAGACAGTTCCGTGGGGGAGATATCGTAAACCACGAGTACATCCGCTGCTTATGATATCCTACTAAATAATTTCTTTTGCATCTCAGTGATGCCAGAAACAACAGCCTGCCGGTCTACTGAAGCCAGAGCGCAGATTGGGGGATGTACTCACTGGAGAAAGAAAAGAAAACAAAATGTTTCTCAGCGCAGCGCTGACGCGTAACGCGAGCGGTCACACATCGGTAAGCTTCCCAGTGTATGTTTTGTGCGGGCTGCAGTTGGTGCATTTGATGGAGTCCACATCCTGCTCGCTGTCCAGGTAGTCCGATTTCGACAGCGACGGCTTGCTGTCGCTCTGTTTGAACTCGTCCAATGCGGGCTGCTGCTGCTGCTGGCCGCAGGTCACGTGCGTGTACTGGAACTGCTCCTCGTGCTCCGTCTCCCGGTGGTAGAAGTAGTTGAAGTTGGAGACGATGACAGGCACGGGCAGCGCGATGGTCAGCACGCCGGCGATGGCGCACAGGGAGCCCACGATCTTCCCGCCGATGGTCACCGGACACATGTCTCCGTAGCCCACGGTGGTCATGGACACCACCGCCCACCAGAAGGCGTCGGGGATGCTGGAGAAGCCCGAGTCCGGGTCGTCGGTCTCGGCGAAGTACACGGCGCTGGAGAAGAGGATGACTCCGATGAAGAGAAAAAAGATCAACAGTCCCAGCTCGCGCATGCTGGCCTGGAGCGTCTTCCCGAGGATCTGGAGCCCTTTGGAGTGTCTGGAGAGCTTGAAGATCCGGAAGACCCGCACCAGGCGGATGACCCTCAGGATGGCCAGAGACATGGCCTGCTGGCCGTTGCCTTGGTGCTCGGCCAGCTCCAGGCCCAGCGTGATGAAGTAGGGCATGATGGCCACGATGTCGATGGTGTTCATGATGTTTCTGAAGAAGGCGGGCTTGCTGGGGCAGGCGAGGAACCGCACCAGCAGCTCGAAGGAGAACCAGATGATGCAGAGGGTCTCCACGATGAAGAAAGGGTCCGTGAACGGGTTGGGCTTCTTGGGGCGCGCCGTGCCGTTCACGGCCGGCTGAGGCTCGTCGTACGTCCTGCCGTCCTCTCTGAATTCGGGCAAAGTCTCCAGGCAGAAAATCACAATTGATATGAGAATCACCAGCACGGACACTATCGCGATCCCCCTGGCAGGTCCAGAGCTCTCCGGATACTCAAACAGAAGCCAGACCTATGAGGGGTAGAAGTAACAATTAGATGATACAAATCGATGTGATAACCAAAACCAATGTGATGAAAATGCATGTGAATTGAAAATCTGATTGATAAACTGACATGTGATTTGATTAAAATGATGGTGATTTGATTTTTAAAAAAACAGACAGATTAAAATGTCAGCATTGTATGTTTCTATAATCCACTGAAATGTCAAAATATGAACATTTCTGAAGGAAAATACGTCACATTTCACATTTCTACGTAAATAATTAACGTTATTCAGAAGAGACTCCTGTGACTCATAAACATAGTCTGACTCATATGTGAGTCAAACTAGGTTTGACCAGGTGAGTCAGACTAGTTTGAGCAGGTAAAACAGACGGTGTTTTGAACAGGAAGTCGTGACACAATGGGTCAAGTGGGCGGGGCTACATAAGGTGATGCGGTAGGGAGAAGAGGTGGGAGTGGCGGATCAGTAGTGTTATTTTCTGGTCATGAGAGAGCTGGTTCGAATCCCGACCCAAACCATAACCTAGCCCCAACCAAGTTGCTTTTGTTGCCAAAAGCAACCGAGGCTCCCGCAACCTGCTACCGGGCCGAGTCAGTCATTACGGTAACCAGGAAGTAGCGGTGGCTCCTCTGAGGCGGGGGCAATGGGGGCGGTTACGCAAGTAACCAGGAAGAGCCGGTGTCAGTGCTGGAGGACCGAAATGTTCATATTTTACATTTAAAACAGAACCATTTCTATCACTCACTTATCACATTCAACATTGCCACTTATCATTTAGAATGGTGGAAGTACCAAGCAGTGTTTCTATATGCATTCAGCATCAGAAAATATTTAGAAACTAACATTATATTATTGCACTACGGACACTTCATATCCAGGTCAATTCACACACCTGTGAGTAAGGCATATAAACAAAAAACATTGTTTGTGCTTAGCTGATAATGTCAGCACAACAGGAAGCACGGGGGACAGGGCGGACATTGTAGATAGGAACTTTTGAATACTACAAGAATATTGTATATGACTACTATTGGAATATTATAGGAATATACTGTAGAAATAAGGAATACTTAGATCCCTATTGCCAAATAAAATTCCATTGACTCTATCTCTTAGAGAGGACAGGACTATGAAGGGTGCAAAATTAATTCGTTCTTTAGCACCTTTACAAGGTAACAAGGTGGAAGGTTTGCCAGTATAGGCATGGTTGCGAGGGGGACGGAAGTGAATTGGGAGGGAGAGTAACAGAAATGACAAAAAGGAGACAGAAATTAGCCTATTCTTTCATCCCATCTGAATGTATCCATTCTTGGCAATATCATGTTTTTTTTCAGTTCACATTTCAATTAATGTGTTCAATTAATTAATTAATTAATCACATAAATGTATCAGTACATTTTTGTTGCTTCCACCCTTGCTCGCCTTAAATGATAAATGGCGATGTTGAATGTGATAAATTATGAGAATGGCTGTTTGTTTTTAATCAAATCACCACCACTTCAATGAAATCACTTGCGAGTTTCAGACAGTTTTTTCTCATTTATTTATTTATTTATTTATTTATTTATTTATTTATTTATTTATTTATTTACTTTCAATTTTATCATTTGATTTTTGTTACTTCCACCGCATAGCTACACACCTGCCGCTGGAACTCGTTGTCGGGCAACGGGCGCTCTTCCTCCTTGATGAAGCCCTCATCCTCCTTGAAGTTCTCGATCACCTCCTCGCCCAGCTCGTAGAATTTTATCTCCTCCATGAAGATGTCCACCGGCACGTTGACGGGTCTCCTCAGTCTGCCCCCAGACTGGTAGTAGTAGAGGATGGCGTCGAAGCTGGGTCGGTTCCTGTCAAAGAAGTACTCGTTCCTCAGGGGGTCGAAGAAGCGCATCCTCTTGCGCGGGTCGCCCAGCAGCGTGGCGGGAAACTGGGCGAGCGTCTTCAGCTGCGTCTCGAAGCGCAGCCCGGAGATGTTGACCACGACCCGCTCGCAGCACTCCTGGTCGGCTCTCTCCGGGTCGTACACGTCCTGGGACAGGGCTGCCAGTGCCACAGTCTCATCCACGTTGTCCCCGGGCACTACGGTCATCTTTCACTCCCCTCCCCCCCCCAAAGGGCGACCTCAGTCCCGGCTGGTGTCCCCCTCTCTCCCCTCCTCTCCTCCGCCTCTCCCTCCAACACCGTGCGTATTTTGGAGACCCAGTGAGTCCAGTCCTTACGTCCGCGGGCGCGTTGGTTTTGTTGACATGTTTCCCCCCATTTACCTTCCACACGCTGCTATGTCTGGACTGTTGGCTGTCACGTTCACTGCATTTTAAGCAGCCGATGCCCTCCCCGAGCTGACGTGTGTGTAGACGCTCTCTCACTATGAAGAGAAAACACGCGCACGCACGCGCGCGCACACACACACACACACACACACACACACACACACACACACACACGCGCGCGCGCGCGCGCGCACACACACACACACACACACACACACACACACACACACACACACATACACACGCTTTGTATGATGCGGCTCGTTATTAGCCTAATTATGCCTTATTCCTCTCAGTGGTTAAAGATGTAGATATGCTGCACAATTCTGGATACTTTGCGCCAAGTGTCGCGCGTAATAGGCCTACCTGTTGTCCTCAATGTGGAATAGGTTCAAGGTTATTGGACTAGTTGCTCATAATAAATAGACTAGGCTATTATGATGCGCATGTCCATATTTACCAATATGAATGATACACACGAATCACGAGCAATAGTAGCCGCTAGACAGTCAACATTATTGTTTATGTCTGCGAGGCATTTGATAGGCTAATTGGAAAGCGTGCAATTCCGGCAGTCCTTATAGCTAAACAGAGACATGCGTTTTGGATACAGAGAGAGTCGTTGTTAATTTGAGGGTGGTGTAAGCGAATGTCTACCTGTGGCTCAAGCAGCTGTCCTCCTCCATCCATCCCGACACAGAGGAGAGAGACTCTGCAATGTCACGCAGCTCAGACGAGACCCTGCTGACGCTCAGCCAAGCTGTGCCCGATGAGAGGACGCTCCGAGCCGGGGCACCCACCACCACCACCACCATGACTTGGCCTGGAAGTCATGATCAAACGCTGGAAGTGTCAGTGGAAAGAGCCGAGGAAAGACTGCTTTCAAAGCAGCGGTGCTCAAACATGGCTGAGTTGGCTCTCAAAAGGAGTCTGGAGGGAAGGTAAACACTCCTGCCCTGTGCAACAAGTCCGAAAGGCTGGAAATTAGGGAGAGTTCTGGGCTGGAGCACAAACCGGTGACGTCTATTCCTAAAATAGCTGGATTTCTCCCAGGGCCAGAGGAAAGTTTCTGTTTCCCATGGAATGCCTGGGGGAGCTGCGCGAGGAAAAACGAGATATTAAAATAGATAAATAAAAAATACCAATTTGCAAACCCAGTCCAGATAAGCAATTTTTAGGATTCATTCAGAAATGATTCTTGGACGTGTTTAAGCATGGGATATGCTTGATCAGTGGCTATAGCCTATAAAACATAAAGGAAGGCAAACATGACCTCCAGTCTGTCGTCAATCATCATCATCATCATCATAAGTCAAAAAGCCAGTAAAATCAATGATATATTTCCAGTAAATCATTTTTAATACCATTCCCCCTGAATACCATATCCCAACAAGTGTCAGGAGTTTGACGCTATGGCTTGCTAAGTAGCCTATACCAGTGTGTCCTCCCAAATGTTATTGCCTCTGAAACACTGACTAATTATGGGACAAGCAAACCCCTTCATTTTACCCCTGAAATGTCCTAAACATTAATTATCCATTAAAAACACTGCTTTAAAAAAGCACAGGTTATTATGATATTTTAAGGGATTTATCCATGGTTTGATGCAATAGTAATTAAGGGACTCTTTTTGCCTTTTGCATGAAA
>NC_139624.1:19353282-19430782 GCF_964638095.1 Poromitra crassiceps
TGAGTATAATGACTGAATTTTCATTTTTGGGAGAATTCTAAGAATTTGTTTGGTTTGCGATTGCTTACACCCAATGGAATACTGTCTGCTTATGGGTCATTGTCAATACTCAATACAACACTCAGACAACTATTGGCCTCCTACTATACAGCTCAGTTACAGACATGTAATGTAACAGATATTCTCAATGTTATTTGCTGTGATGCCAGCTGGGTTAAGGTGACCACTGCAGCAATCTGAGTGAGTGGCCCTAAGTGTGACAGAGTGAGCTGGGCGGGGCCTGAATACATGATTACTGTGTGTCAGGACTGACATGTCTTTATGGATGCATTAGGAGATTGCATGTGCCTTAGTATGAAGCATTCAATTCACGCCAAGTCCACTGCTCCATGACAAACTGCTGCACCTTCTCTCTCTGCACGGGTTAATGGCCATGGACTTCATTAAGGTAGACAAATGGGAACCTCCCATGAGGCAATTAGTCCAGCAGAATAACATTCAAACTGTTAGGAGGCAACGGTGGATTGCAGCGAGGACCTGCTTGAAGAATCTGAGCATCTCTCTGAAGGCATCTATGTCCAGTGCGCCATCATGGCCCACTGGAGAAATGCTGAGTGTGGATATTTGCAAATTGATGTTATGAGTAACTAGGAATAACCGCCTCATGGTCGTATGCCTCTGCCAAAGAGTCAAGTTGCAGTTTACATCCATGTCTGTCCAGACGCATACAAGCACAGATACCTTGAATCTCACACCACAGTGGTGTGGCCATCCAGCCTTATAGCACTTTAGGTCATGTTTGGGGGCACCCCAACATGGCAGATCATTTTCAATATGGAAAATGGTAATAGCCTTCCCTCCCACCAACCACATACCTAGCAACTCCCCTCGAGCCCCGACTCTCTACGACATTCCTATCGATAGCTACGCCCCCTTTCCCCTATAAGGACGGACAAACCCCATCTTTATTTGTCACAATGCACCAATGCATGCACACACACATTACACACACACACACACACACACACACACACACACACATGCTTAGAGGCGTTGTGAAATTTGTCCACATTTTTCCCATCCTGGCTCGTCCTCCTCGGTGGCGGTGGGCAGCTGCAGGGAAGGGCACAGGGACCAACTTCTTCCAACCGCCGCTGGTTAGACGACGATCTTCTGCGTGTTTTTAGTGGGGGTCCATATTGATGTTTATGGAGGAAACCCCAGGGGAGCACGCGGAGAACATGCAAACTCCACACAGAAAGGCCCCTTTTCATGAGATAGCCCACCTGGGCACCAGGCACCGAAAGCATGGGGAGACATACCCCAAGTGCCAACAGCGTCTGATATGATTTGATATCATTTACCACCCCTTAACTTGATATCATTTACCACCCCAGTAGAGATCAATTTGATAACCTATACCACCCCTAATTTACTCCTCAAACTCACATATTATTATATATTATATTTTATTGGTTTCAATGCACCAAATGGCTTCATTCCTCATTATCAAATTGTCCCCTCCACAGTTAGTGACAGGGCGGATTTTGCACCCCCAGTTAACAGGCAGAGTTAAAAAGCCTGTCTGTGGTGGAAATATTGGGGAAGTAGTCAACTTGCGGCCCGGGGACCAAGGGCAGGCAGGGTGCAGGGTGGCCCGCGGCCATCTCCTAATAAGTGTCGCGTTGGTTTTGATTGTGAATAAGAATCTGATTCACAATGATAACTAATGTGAAATAAAGTTTGGCTGAGCTCCAGTTAACTTGTCAAACACTGCTGTCCAACAGCTATTATTGGTTTCATTTAATTGGTTTTCATTTTCATTATTCATTATTATGATTTACATATTATTATTATTCTTTATTATTATTAAGCTATTATTATTATTATTAATTTATTATTATTATTATTATTATTATTATTATTATTATTATTATTATTATTATTATTATTATTATTATTATTATTATTATTGTTATTATTATTATTATTATTATTGTTGTTGTTGTTATTCAGTATTCATTCTATTGCTGTATTGCTTCAAGATGAAATTTGCCTGTTTGCTGACAGGCTCAAAAACTCTTTGCCCTCGTCAACCCAAAAGGCCTCAGTCAACTGAAATACATGCTGACATGAGTATTTTGAGAGTTGAGAGTAACACCTCCAGATAAGAAAGAGGAACCCCATTCTGTATGCAGACTTGATGCTGAGTTCAGTGGTAGAATTCTCGCCTGCCACGTGGGGGGCCCGGGTTCGGTTCCCGGCCAATGCACCATGCTGTAAGTAGGGATGGGAATCGAGAACCGGTTCTTGTTGAGAACCGGGTCCCAGTGAATCAATTCCTAGGAATCGTTAGCCAAAATCCTTAACAATTCCACTATCGATTCCATGCGCAATGACGTCACACGCTGCGACACGCACGCAACGCAGCCTTGTTTTGTTTAGACCGCAGCCACCGGTCTAGCCACCGTCTAGGCAGAAGCAAAACGATGACCACAGTGCCACTTGCAATGCTTGCAAAACCTCTATTTCGTCAAAGGGGGGAAATACTAGCAATATGCAGAAGCATTTGTCCACACAGCATGCAATAATTTTGGAGGAATGTCACATTTCTGATGTGCTACGGAGTGACGATAACGTGGCTAACAGCAGCGCGGCTAACGTTAGCGCTCCTCCAGACCCTGTCTATTGTGTGTTTATTGTTTGTGCCATTTGTTTCATTGCGTAAACCAGATTTCACCAATACTCCATTTCCATCCATTTAATTTAGAGGATGATGACGTTCAGAGTCAGACTGGTTCAGAGGCTGCAGCAAAGTACTTCTTGTGCTGCGCACTTCTAGCCCCATTCACCCAGGCAGGGAAGAGTAAAATGACCGAGGCGAGGGTAAACGAATGTCACCGAGCAGTGACTAGTTTGTCTGACATGCCAGCTAAAGTAAAATGTCAAAGTTGCATGTTGTCATTCTAACCACTAGTTCTGTTTCATTCATTCCCACTATATATTTTCTATAGGGAGATGACAAAGATGCTCAACCCAAAATACAAACCCCCAAACAAAGCCAGTTTAACAGACACTGATCCCTGCTTGGTATGGGATTGAAAAGAGCAATCTGATCTCAGAGCTCAATAACAAAAGAGCAATCTGATCTCAGAGCTGAATAAGAATACATAATTATAATGATAATAATATAAAAGAAAATTAATGTTAATAAACCCGTTTGTACTCTTTTTTTTTCCTTGCCCAATGAGAATCGATAAGAGAATCGATAAGGAATCGGATCGATAAGCAGAATCGAAAATGGAATCGGAATCGCTAAAATCTTATCAATTCCCATCCCTAGCTGTAAGGTCATGAACTTGTGTCTCTTTACACTGCTACAGATGATAATTCAGGGCTATGAGAATACATCTCCAGTATTAATGTTTAATAAATTGCAACATATTGCCATAATTGTTACTGTATTAACACATGAAGCGATGTATGAATATTGTGTGCAATTTGTGTCTTTCCCTCCAAAACAGCAACAAACAAATGCAAATGTTTAGCATAGTGAATCATCTTAAATGATTAAAGCAGTATTTATTTCTGAGTAATGTTAATAAAAGGCTAAATTTGCTGGCTAGCTTGTAAAAACTGTAAGGTCACATGTTTTTGAATTCAGGAGGCCAGAATTGGGTGACATTTAAGTCATGTGGGGGTTTGTTCAGAAACTATAGTCAAAAGCCTGTTTATTTCCTCCCACCCTCTCTGAAGCATGAAGGACCAGTCGCAAAATGTTGCAAGTGTGCTGAATAATGCTGAATAAGGGATTTAAGGGGTGTCTGTCTGTTTGTCTGTCTGTCTGTCTGTCTGTCTGTCTGTGAATGCATTTCCTGTCTCGGGGAAGTGTTACATACAGTTTGAACTGTTTCCTTTTTGATAGAAGTATTTCCTGTCATAGAGTGTCTCACCAAAAAGAGAAATGTCCTTTTTAAGAAAATCCCCCATAAAGCAATATTCCAAGCGGACACAAAAAGCAGAAGTGTCAACCGTTCAAGGAAAGTATATAAGAAAGCTTAAAGAGGAAGTCGCCAGAGAATCTCCCGATGACGCTGACAGCCGGTGACCTCTTGACAGACTCATCCTGCCGACGCCTCTACTAGAAATTCTCCCAGATCTGAAATCGTATTGTATTTACTTGACCTGCTCTGTATTATTATATACAATTTAATTCTATATAAAATAACATCTATATATCAGATTGTTGTCAATAACTGGTTCTTATCTGTCTGGATTCAAATTGGGCCATGCCTGAAAAGGTTGTATGGGCTCAGGCCCATACAAGAATAACATCTCTAAAAAACCTTCTGACTGTGGGACTTTTTGCACTTGTGTTAAGCTGTGCTAGGAGGATCAGAAAACCCTTTTATATCACGTCCCAGGTGAGAATTGAACCTTGGACCTTCCTGCTGTGAGGCAAGAGTGCGAGGCAAGAATGCTGGACAACTCTCCACAACCTTCCTATCCCTACCTACGGCCCTTTTTCTCAAGCCCCGCCCCCTTCCTTGAACCCCCACCCCACCCCTCCCACCACCCACATCTCCCTACCCACTACCTCTATCCACCTCTCAAACCCTGACTCTCTACCACCCGCCTTTCCCTAGCGATGGCCCCTTTCCCCTAGCCCCACCCCATTCCCTTACCACAACCCTCCCACTAGCAACACCCCTTAGCCACCTCAACCTTGATCTTCCACCACCAAAATCTAATCAGCTCATCCTTGAGTCCAAGTGGATGTTTGAGCCACATTTGAAGAAATTCCCTCAAGGCGTTCCTGAAATATTGTGTTAACGAGCATGGGACAGGTGTTCAGGAGGTCACAGTAACCTTGAACTTTGACCTTTGACCACAGAAATCTAATCAGTTCATCCTTGAGTCCAAGTGGATGCTTACCCAAATTTTAAGAAATTCCCTCAAGGCGTTCCTGAGATATTGCATTAACGAGCATGGGACGGATGGACGGACTGTTTAGGGGGGAGGGGAACTGGGAGGAATAGCGTGATCCTCCCACATGCTACATCCTGCCAGCGAAACTCCTATCTGTCAGGTGAAAAGAAGTGTCTGGCGATTGCACATGTATCAGAGGAAGCATGTGCTAGTCTTTGGGCAAACAGGGTGAAGAGCTGGACCCTCTTCTCTGTTGCAGCTTTAGGCTGATAAAACAGCTGGATGCCTTGTGCAGCTTTAAGGGCTTGGTTTAAGGCATGGCCCACCAAATTGGCGCCTGTGGGCTACCCTTTGTTTTGGCCCGCCATGGATTTGAAAAAGAACAAATAAATCTGAAGACCGAAGGCATCCATTGTTACCAACCATGCCCTAGCTTGTGGAGAAGGTGGCTAATGCTGCCTACACACGAGAGGATTTTCAAATCTTAACCGATTTTAAAAACATGAGAGACCACAAACATAAGGACAATTTCATCAGATTTTAACATTAAAATCGCCTGAACGCACACACTAGACGATTCGGCCAGACTGCGAGACCACACACCAGCCGTTTGAAGTACAGACTCACAGCGATTCCAGCAACTAGACTGTTTATATCCCACAAAACCGCAATTTTTTCCCACAGACAAGAGCAGATGGCTCTCCAAACATGCACCGAGCGGCGGGTCCACTACAAGCAGGCGGACACCCTCGCAAAATGAGCTAAAACAACGTCCTGTCTGAGAGCTCATATAACAGCATATCCGCTCCCTTGAAGCAAACAAACCGCTCGGCACATGTTTGGAGAGCCATCCGCCGCTGTTGCTCGTTTGTTGTGAGCGCTGCATTAACATCCGGGTATGACGCGTCGACGCGTCCCGGTCTGCTCGCTCTCATTGGCTATTGCGGGTATTCCGTCGGGAGACAGCCATCGTAAATATCAAACATGTTTGAGATGCCCGATTCGAGATCGGGCAGGCTCCGATTCAATCAATAATTTATTGACACCAGACACTTGACAATTATTTTGACAAAAAATAATTGTCCGAGGGGAATCGGGCATTAAATCGGGCCTTTTATCCTCTAGTGTGTGGGAAGCATAAATAACGCTCCAAAGTTAGGCAAAATTTTGGTAAGGGGAAAAACTGGCATCGCCTGACCTCTGACCTCAAGATATCTGAATGAGAATGGGTTTCCCCCCCTGCAAATTATTAACATGACTGTTAAGCTGATAAAAAGAGGAGTGTTTTATTATTTGGAAAATGTATTTTAAATTTAGAATACCTTTAATATCATGTAATCTCACATACCATGAATATTTATTTTTGGCCCACGACCATCCATCCAGATCAATTTTTGGCGCTTCATAGGAAATAATTTGGCCACCTCTGGCACCCGCCACCACCACCCCCCATCTGCCTGTTCATATCAAACCTATTTCCCAGCAAACGCAGAGGGTATATTAAACGCAGGCACAAAGCAGCGGCTCATTATCCTGTCTGGGTGCGGACGTGGTTACATGCGACTAAATGAGGAGGCCGGAGCTGCAGGTACAAATGACCACAGCTCAATCATGTTGCAATGCTGCTGCTGCTGCTGCTGTGAGAGGGATATACTGTATCAGTCAGCACAGACAGCGGAATAATCCTGTCAGAGAGGTGGGGAGGAGAGCAGGCACAGACCCCCCCAAAGCCCCTCTCTAACCCACCCTCCCACTCCAGAGAGGTGGGGAGGAGAGCAGGCACAGACCCCCCCAAAAGCCCCTCTCTCACCACCCTCCCACTCAAAACCTGTGGCAGGCTGGAGCTGCTTTTCCTGGAGCGTTTGTGTTGGGAGCTGAGCCCCATTTTCCATGCCTGGTGTTGAGGCGGAGGCGGGGCGGCTCACCCTCGTATCATCGCAGCTCTTCCTGGGTCCGGCATCTCAAACAAACAAATGCAGGAAAAGGCAGGGGGGCCTCTGCTATGGAGATGATTAGATGCAGATTATTTCCAAGAGAAGCACGATGGTACTGTAATTTACACCGCAAGAGATAAAAGATGTGCAAAAATCATCACCATCAGCATAGATCATGAAATCATTCTAGAACATAATTAACGTATAAATGCCACCTAACCAATTACAGGGCAAACATAATAGAAAATGTGAAATATTATTGCTTTAAAAACATTGAGGGTGATGAGAATTTCCCATTTCAAAGGGTCATTTAAAGCAGTAGCATTATTATAGTCTGGCCCATCTATTTGGTGCAGAATGCGGAGCTTAAAATGTGATTGTTATTCTTTGCACTTGGATAAAAAATGTCTGTCTGCAGGTCTTTTGGGACGTCTTCAGGTTTGTGCTTTGCTGTTTCAGGGAACCTTGAAACTGTCTGTATGCTGATCTTATTAAAGCAAATTGCCAGTGAGCTACTGTTTCAGATTGAGCTATTTTTATCTGTTGGCCCTATAACCATTCCCTCATCGCTCCAATCCTTCTCAACCATGTCTTAACTGAACTGCACTTAACCCTCATCGCTCCAGTCCCTCTCAATCATGTGTTAACTGAACTGAACGTTAACTGAACTGAACTTAACCCTCATTGCTCCAATCCCTCTCAATCATGTGTTAACTTAACTTAACTTAACTTAACCCTCATTGCTCCAATCCCTCTCAATCATGTGTTAACTGAACTGAACGTTAACTGAACTGAACTTAACCCTCATTGCTCCAATCCCTCTCAATCATGTGTTAACTTAACTTAACCCTCATCGCTCCAATCCCTCTCAATCATATGTTAACTTAACTTAACCCTCATCGCTCCAATACTTCGCAATCATGTGTTAACTGAACTGAACATTAACTGAACTTAACTTAACCGCATCACTCCAATCCCTCTCAATCATGTGTTAACTTAACTTAACTTAACCCTCATCGCTCCAATCCCTCTCAACCATGTGTTTACTTAACTTAACTTAACCCTCATCGCTCCAATCCTTCTCAATCATGTGTTAACTTAACTTAACCCTCAACGTGCCAATCCTCCTCAATCATGTGTTAACTGAACTGAACGTTAACTGAACTGAACTTAACCCTCATCTTTCCAATACCTCTCAATCATGTGTTAACTTAACTTAACCCTCTTCGCTCCAATCCTTCTCAATCATGTGTTAACTTAACTTAACTTAACTTAACTTAACTTAACTTAACTTAACCCTCATCGCTCCAATCCTTCTCAATCATGTGTTAACTTAACTTAACCCTCATCGCTCCAATCCTTCTCAATCATGTGTTAACTTAACTTAACCCTCATCGCTCCAAT
The DNA here is from genome assembly GCF_964638095.1 of Poromitra crassiceps. NCBI lineage: Eukaryota > Metazoa > Chordata > Actinopteri > Beryciformes > Melamphaidae > Poromitra > Poromitra crassiceps. Next base: position 19,361,550 of record NC_139624.1, read on the forward strand.
CCTTCTCAATCATGTGTTAACTTAACTTAACTTAACCCTCATAGCTCCAATCCTTCTCAATCATGTGTTAACTTAACTTAACCCTCATCACTCCAATCCTTCTCAATCATGTGTCAACTTAACTTAACCCTCATCGCTCCAATCCTTCTCAATCATGTGTTAACTTAACTTAACTTAACCCTCATCGCTCCAATCCTTCTGAACCATGTGTTAACTTAACTCAACACTCATCGCTCCAATCCTTCTCAATCATGTGTTAACTTAACTTAACTTAACTTAACCCTCATCGCTCCAATCCTTCTCAATCATGTGTTAACTTAACTTAACCCTCATCGCTCCAATCCTTCTCAATCATGTGTTAACTTAACTTAACCCTCATCGCTCCAATCCTTCTGAACCATGTGTTAACTTAACTCAACACTCATCGCTCCAATCCTTCTCAATCATGTGTTAACTTAACTTAACTTAACTTAACCCTCATCGCTCCAATCCTTCTCAATCATGTGTTAACTTAACTTAACCCTCATAGCTCCAATCCTTCTCGATCATGTGTTAACTTAACTTAACCCTCATCACTCCAATCCTTCTCAATCATGTGTTAACTTAACTTAACCCTCATCGCTCCAATCCTTCTCAATCATGTGTTAACTTAATTTAACCCTCATCGCTCCAATCCTTCTCAATCATGTGTTAACTTAACTTAACTTAACTTAACCCTCATCGCTCCAATCCTTCTCAATCATGTGTTAACTTAACTTAACTTAACTTAACCCTCATCGCTTCAATCCTTCTCAATCATGTGTTAACTTAACTTAACTGTCATCGCTCCAATCCTTCTCAATCATGTGTTAACTTAACTCAACCCTCATCGCTCCAATCCTTCTCAATCATGTGTTAACTTAACTTAACCCTCATCGCTCCAATCCTTCTCAATCATGTGTTAACTTAACTTAACCCTCATCGCTCCAATCCTTCTCAATCATGTGTTAACTTAACTTAACCCTCATCCTTCTGAATCATGTGTTAACTTAACTCAACCCTCATCGCTCCAATCCTTCTCAATCATGTGTTAACCTAACTTAACTTAACTTAACCCTCATCGCTCCAATCCTTCTCAATCATGTGTTAACTTAACTTAACCCTCATCGCTCCAATCCTTCTCAATCATGTGTTAACTTAACTTAACTTAACCCTCATAGCTCCAATCCTTCTCAATCATGTGTTAACCTAACTTAACCCTCATCACTCCAATCCTTCTCAATCATGTGTTAACTTAACTTAACCCTCATCGCTCCAATCCTTCTCAATCATGTGCTTAACTTAACTTAACTTAACCCTCATCGCTCCAATCCTTCTCAATCATGTGTTAACTTAACTTAACCCTCATCGCTCCAATCCTTCTCAATCATGTGTTAACTTAACTTAACCCTCATCGCTCCAATCCTTCTCAATCATGTGTTAACTTAACTTAACTTAACCGTCATCACTCCAATCCTTCTCAATCATGTGTTAACTTAACTTAACCGTCATCGCTCCAATCCTTCTCAATCATGTGTTAACTTAACTCAACCCTCATCGCTCCAATCCTTCTCAATCATGTGTTAACTTAACTTAACCCTCATTGCTCCAATCCTTCTGAATCATGTGTTAACTTAACTTAACCCTCATCCTTCTGAATCATGTGTTAACTTAACTTAACTTAACTTAACTTAACTTAACTTAACTTAACCCTCATCGCTATAATCCTTCTGAATCATGTGTTAACTTAACTCAACCCTCATCGCTCCAATCCTTCTCAATCATGTGTTAACTTAACTTAACTTAACTTAACCCTCATCGCTCCAATCCTTCTCAATCATGTGTTAACTTAACTTAACCCTCATCGCTCCAATACTTCTCAATCATGTGTTAACTTAACTTAACTTAACTTAACCCTCATAGCTCCAATCCTTCTCAATCATGTGTTAACTTAACTTAACCCTCATCACTCCAATCCTTCTCAATCATGTGTTAACTTAACTTAACCCTCATCGCTCCAATCCTTCTCAATCATGTGTTAACTTAACTTAACCCTCATCGCTCCAATCCTTCTCAATCATGTGTTAACTTAACTTAACTTAACTTAACCGTCATCGCTCCATTCCTTCTCAATCATGTGTTAACTTAACTTAACCGTCATGGCTCCAATCCTTCTCAATCATGTGTTAACTTAACTCAACCCTCATCGCTCCAATCCTTCTCAATCATGTGTTAACTTAACTTAACCCTCATCGCTCCAATCCTTCTCAATCATGTGTTAACTTAACTTAACCCTCATCGCTCCAATCCTTCTCAATCATGTGTTAACTTAACTTAACCCTCATCCTTCTGAATCATGTGTTAACTTAACTCAACCCTCATCGCTCCAATCCTTCTCCTTCTCGCAAAGTATATAAATTTAGGTTTGACAGTCTGGCAAAACTCATGAGAAAATCATTATTTTTTAGAGTGTATTTCTCCCGCGGACTGTGTGGGCGTGTCCTTTCTGCAGCAGGTTTTCCGAGAGAGAGAGAGCGCGAGACAGAGGGGGGAGGGAAACGGAGAAAGAGCTCAAGTTACACAGCACTCGCGAGTGTGTGTGTGTGTGTGTGTGTGTGTGAGAGAGAGAGAAAGAGAGAGTAACCTGCGTGTCTCTCGCTCTCTCTCACTAGTCCAGAGAGAGAGAGAGAGAGAGAAGAGAGAGAGAGAGAGAGAGAGAGAGAGAGAGAGAGAGAGAGAGAGAGAGAGAGAGAGAGGCACGACGGCACACAGAGTGGGAGGGAGACGGACAGGCTCCCTCGCTGTCCGTCTCCCTCCCACTCTGTGTGCCGTCTCTCTCTCTCTCTCTCTCTCTCTCTCTCTCTCTCTCTCTCTCTCACTAGGAGAGAGAGAGAGAGAGAGAGTTCTTAATAATTTCATACACTTCTTCAGCACTGGGAGGATCAAAACCAAAAAGTGGTGAAAATGTACCTTTAATAAAACTACATGGGTTCACATCAGAGTCCTTTATGCTAGATGCCAAGGAAGAGCTCACATTGACAAAAAACTCATTGAAGCCCTCAGCTATATCTCTCGGGTCACAAAGAGGTCCATCCTTTCCTAACATTTCAGGCAGTTAGGCTACTGAATCAAACATTCATGTTGTTATTCGTTACTTGCATTACATAAGTTCTTTAATTATCTGCAGGATCGGGATCTGGAATCTCGAGGATTTTCTAGAAAAAAAATCAAGCCTGCCTTTTCATGCACGTCGCATGCACAACAGCAGCTGACTGTAAAAAAATTTGCAGAATGGATAGGCTGGAGGGACAGGGAGCAGTGATGATTGCTTAGGTTTAAGCATGAGGAGTCGTGATTTGCTAAGGTTCAGGCCAATCAGAGGCAGGGTCATCCCTCTGGCTGGCCGAACCATTCTAGCACCAAGACGTTCATGGATTTTGGATATAGGACAAAAATGGCAGTTTAAAATTAAAACTTTTGAGGGGTGGAGATATCATAATGAACATTACTTCAAATTTGCTGCATGAAAGGACAGGAATGTGACAGTAAAGTCCAAACTGTGCCCAGACCAGAAACAATATAAAATCTCTCCAAGCACCTGCAAAGGCAACATGCTAACACAAAGCTAGTAGGGAAAGAGCCCCGGACTCAAGCTGAGTCGACCCCCCAAGGAAGCAGCCAAGGCTTGATAGGCAGAGTGACCCCCCTCGTTTATTCAGTGGTAGAGGAACTATACAACTACTGTCTTTAAATACATTCATAAAATGTATTAGCCTACTTTATTATTAAATACATTTATAAAAAATTAGGAACAATGAAATGTGCTAAGGAAATTAAATTGATTTGACTTTTTTATTATTACTCTCACACCCCTTTGGTTGCACATTCTGATTAGAAAACATCAAGTCTGTGTCATGTGAGGAAATTGGGAAAATCAGAATTGAGCCACTTTCAGCAGCAGTGTGAACACAGCCAAAATGCTTCCAGCTTTGTGTATTTTTGTTACATACATGTACGTACAGTACATTTCACCCGCGTTTATGATGTTTGAATAGCAGCGCTGATAACTCACCAACTATGTTTCTCTTGGCTGAGCGAGCTGTGCAGCGCATGCACCCAGAGCCCCTCCCGCACTGACCGCTGCACGCTTCTGTCGGCCAGGGTTCAGCCGCGCGGCGCATGCATGGCAGCCATCGCTAACTTTTAGCCAGGCCAGCATGTGGCCTATGCTAATGGGGCTAATTCAGGATCAACAGGTGGGGGTGGGAGGTGCAGGGCAGGACTCACTGGACTGACGGCTAACCCTGCTCTGAATGTCCGCTCGTAGCCTACTAAAAGCAAACAGTGTCCTGAAAAGTCCATTCTTATTTTTAGTGGATGACTTGGTTTACATAACGGGCCATGTGTATTAATAGCTCCATCGATCACTGGTGTACCATGACCGAACGCCCTGGGAAAGTTGGGATCAGAAAACATCTCATTGTGCCAGAAAGGCCAGCCTGCTCCGTGGTGTCTCTCCTGGCTGCCAAGACCACGTTTTCACCTCCACCAGCCAATCCCTCCGTAATGGATACAGCGATAGAGTGCGGCCTATTGATTTTCCACGGCCAGTTGCAGAGAGCAGAAGGGTCCATTTAATTTTCACCTTGACAGTTATTAGTTGATGTGCAGGTTGTTTTCACAACAGACCAACCTGGCTGATGGTGACGAGCTCACATTTACATTTGCTGAACATACTGTAACTGCACTGGCCGTGTACACATTAATATCAATTATGCTGCTAGAACTCTCAAGTATATCAGCCTGGTCGCCAGAAGAACATTTTGGAAATGTACGTTTCTGCAATCCATGTACTTAGACTTAGACTTAGACAAACTTTATTGTCATTCAGAATACAACAAGTGCACGCTAAACGAAATTTTGTTGCACAGGGTTAAAATAGGCACAGCCTAAAATAAAAAATATAGGGATAAAAGTGCATGTAAAATATATAACAAATATTGTAATATACTAAAAACAGCAACAACAAAAAAAGATAAAATGGCAAAGATGGACACTGGGAGAAAAGTAAAGTGCAGTAGCGGTAAAAGAGAATATCCTGAGGATATTATTATAAAGTGCAGTGAGTTCGGTTGTGCAAAAGTGCTTATTTTGAGTTCAGCAGTCTATTGGCTTGGGGGAAGAGATTGTGTAATGTAATGTAATATCATGTTTATGAACCAAAAATACTTTGCATATCACATTTCGGGATATGTGTATATCAGCGTTATACACGTCATAGAGTCTGCTATTGAAATAGCACGGTACCCATTAAGGGTGTTGCGGTCTGGGTGGATGGAGGGTGTAAAGACTTTCCTTTCACACCAGAGGGCCGTGTCCAAGTCCCAGCGTGTTCAAAGTCTACTGTACATTTCCACTGGGAGTCACATTTGACATTTTAGCCGAACCCAAACCATAACCCTAACCTTACCCAAGTTGTTTTACTTACCTAAAACATGTTTTATTTGTGATAAAACAAGGTTTTCAAATTAACTGGCGTTTTGTTTCAAATTTACGTTGAGATTGTGGATTGTGGATTGCAGAAATACACAATGGAGACATTTGATTCTGGTGATTGGGTTGCAAGTAGAGCGAAACAAAGAACATGACGAAATACTTCAAATGTAAAGTTTATACATGAGAAAAATGCCTGTCCATGTTGATTTTAATTTTGCATTTTGATTTGGCAACTAATGAAACAGTACCCAACCCAACTTCACTTTGGTACCAGCATACAGAAAAGATCTGCGCTCAGAAAATCTCTGTTGTTGAAGTCTTAAAACTGTGAGTGTTGCAGGTAGATAGTGAGCATGTTGTAGATTAAATAAATTGTGTGACATTAGATTCTGAAAGTGGTTTTGAAAGTGGGAGGCGGGCCTCCCCAGGGAGGCTTCAAACAGTTTCAGGGGAGGCTCAGTGAATGGAGTTATCGAAAGGAGGTCGCATAGAATAGCCTACATGTGTGTGACTCCCAGAGTCAGAAACAAACAAATTCCTTCAAACTGAGATTTGTGTGTCAAACAGCAATATCGGGCTATCTTGGCTAAATTATTCAATGCCTATATGGCATTAAATAACATAATCACGATGCCATAGATAGGAATTGAGCAAAACTAAGCAACACACCGGGGGGGGGGGAGGTTCCAGGCTTTGTCCGAGGACCAAGGGGAGGCCCGCAGTGTCAGACTTTGAAAACCCCTGGATTAGATTATACTTTGCTGATCCCTGTGGGAAAACTGGGCTGTTGCAGCAGCGAGTAGTAATTGGATACTGCAAAAAATAGCATATAAATAAGACATTCATGACATTATTGATTATTGGTTTTGTTAATTTTTTCCACATGCACTGTGAGGGAGCATTGCCCCATGGAGACAAGACAATGAACCAAACGACAGAACCAACTCATTAAAAATGACAAAATGGGGGTTATATATTCAATTGATAGAGAAAATTGACATCACATTAGCCTTTATTTGGACAATCACTAGTTATTAATATATTCATATACATTTCCATTTTAGTTACATATAGTTATGACACAGACAGACTTCATATTTAGATGACCTGTGTACATACACAGATAGACATCATATTTGGATAACCTGTGTACATACACAGACAGACGTATTTAGATAACTTGTACCTTACATTTGCAGCTCCTCTCTATTATTTAGATGACCTGTGTACATACACAGATAGACATCATATTTGGATAACCTGTGTACATACACAGACAGACGTATTTAGATAACTTGTACCTTACATTTGCAGCTCCTCTCTATCGCACACTGTGCCCTGTCACCGTGCCACGGTGCCCTCTACAGGGCCAGAATAACAGATAGGTTGAGTCTACAGAGTAGCCTTCAAGTGTGCGTCAAGACATGTCATCTGATGTGTGTCCTATAAGTATCTTTGACTTTCTGTTCAATGTGTGTAAGCCTGTGTATCCATCCGTGAATATACAAGAGTACATCTCTTGGCCAAGATCTATGTCAAATACATCATATCAGACGACTTCTTCTGACTCCTGGCTCCATCGTTTCATTTCAACTGGTTTGCTTCAAGTGGTTCACTGTTTACCTTTTGGCTGTGGAATTTCATTCTCTATCAACTTCCATAACATACTCAACTTAATTCCACCATTAAGTAGAAATATATGAATACAAATGTGCAGAAAATGTCCGGATTCCAGCATTAATATGTGTAAAATAGCAGCAAATAAAGTAATCATGTGAAAACCTTGTAACGTGTACATTTCTGCTTCAATTGAAGGATTAGGTTTCGATTTGAGAACATTCTGTGAACCTTATGAAACCTTTTTGGATCAAGTTGTTCTTTTTAGTTGAAAAGCTGCCATTTTGAAGATACCCGGCATCAACAATATGCACAGGATGTGTAAAAAGTGTGTTTGTTAACATTACAGTCACAGATACAGGGGGGCAGGAGGCAGCCAAGTACACAGTGTATTTACAGCAGGGGTGTCAACCATACGGCCAGTGGGCCAGTACCGGCCTGCCAAAAGGTCCGATCCGATCCATGGGGTGACATTGCGGTGTGAAAATTGCACTGAGGAGTTCTTCATTCCATTTTTTCAATAGAATGTACTGCTATTCCTGACTTGTCCACTATGTTGTAAAATAGATCCCACTTGGGTACATGTGTTGAGAGTAATATAGTAGTAACTTAGTAACTAGGTTACTTAGTAACTAGTTCATACTTTTTGCAGTAACTAACTTATTTGTTTGGAGAAAGAGTGGGATTTTTTAGAGTAGAGCAACAAAATGCAGCCCCTCCAAAAGCCTATAGGCTTTAGGAGACTATATTGAAATTTACATTGATATATCCCGGTTGTCATTAGTGGGAAATGCCAACATTTTATTCAATTGGGTTGCTTTATAATGGGGAGATGTACCCATCGCGTTAACGTCATCGCGTCACAGGGTTTTCGCTAGGTCTGATTTCCAGAAAGAAATAGTTTTACTACTAGACAAATGTGGTGGTCACATTTCAATAACTGTTACAAAGATACAAATAACCCGCTGCATCGGATTGTTGAAACACACATTTCAAAAGTCGCTATTTGCAAACATCGCTATTTCAATCATGAGAGACCAGTGGGTAAAATCTAACAAGCAAGCTTTATTCACAAATGGCATGGCAACTAATTTTGGCGTAATGACCCCATGATAAGATGTTGCTCCTCTTGTGGTGAGAGAGGAGGGTGAGGGCTGTCGGCTGAGCGTAACATTACCAGACGAGCAAGGCAGTCGAAAACTGCATTTGTTGGCGTGCACTTTTTAGTTTCATCACTTCACGTTCACTTTGCACATTCACTCAGTGTTTAGACAGATCGCTGGTCATGTTTCGAGCATCGAGTGTTGTCCTGAAGTATAACAATGCTTTAAAATGTTTCATGTTACTTCTCTCCGTCATCTCGCTGGGTCTCTCTCTCTCAGACAGACAGACTGTGTGTATCCACAGGCAGGCTCGTCTGAGCCCCCGCGGGCCCCACCTTCTCCTCACCCTCACAATACACACAGCACACACACACACACACACACACACACACACACATGAGGTTGCATGTAAGCACTGGAGTACGGACTGGCACATCAGTGGATCATCCTGCACTCGCACCAATGCGACTGCATGACATTTTTACCCGCTATAAAATAATAGTTACCCTCACACTCTAAAATAATGGTTACCCGCACACTCTAAAATAATGGTTGCATAATACAACCATTTTGGATATTCACATTTGTCATGGCAAATGTCATCTTTTCCTATGTTTTATACTCATTTGATGTACTTGTAATAACATTCATACTGTTATATTGCATTACCTATCAGTTAACACGCTAATATGTCTTTATAATACATGCCGTAAAATGTATGCACAAGCTAATACTTTGGCGCGTAAGTTCAACATGTGTACAGATGGAGTGAAGGTGTCTCTGTTTAGAGCAGGGTTACTCAACCTGCTTTACTCGGGGGCCACTCGGGGGCCAAACAAACAATCATATACTTTTTTCTTTTGCGGATTGTAGTTTTTTGGGGGTGTTATTTGAAGTTTAGTCTGACAATTTTGTGCACACAGGATATTTACTGTATTAGTTAAGCTAAGTTAGTTAGGTACATATACTGTAAGTGCCTGAGCGGCGAGCAGGCGGCAATATTTGCCAATTTAGCTGGAGCTCAGCCAAACTTTATTCAACCTTAGTTTTCATTGTGAATTAGAAAATGGTTGGGGGGCCACTCGGCACCCTACCGCGGGCCGCATCTGGCCCCCAGGCCGCAAGTTGAGTATCACTGGTTTAGAGCATACTGCACACCACTCTATACTGCTCACCTGTGGTCAGATGACAGGAGGTCAAGCATGCACAGACTTCAAGTGGCATATAATGATGCCATGAGAATATTGCTCAGGAGACCTAGATGGAGCTCTGCAAGCAGGGGCGGACTGGGATCATAATTCAGGCCGGGCATTAGATACCAAGCAGGCCAGGCCGATACGGGCTGACGCGCGTGCCGGCGTCCGAAGGGCGCCGGCGGAAAATTTGGGGCGTTTGAAGCTCAATTTGGGCCGTTTGAAGCCCAATTTGGGCCGTTTGAAGCCAGATTTGGGTCGTTTAAAGCCCGGTGGCCAGGCCAGGCCAGGCCACCGGGCATTTGCCCGACGTGCCCGATTATGCAGTCCGCCACTGTCTGCAAGTGAGATGTTTGTCACGGCAGGGGTTAACACCTTCCAGGCACTGTTGAGGAATCGGATGTATTTATCTGTCGACTGAATGTCTCACAGAATGTCATTATCAAGCTGTTGGTAAATCCCTGCTGTAGTGATGTCAGATATCAGTCACCTCGGTGGAGACACTGCTATATGTCGCTCTTATGAACACTCCACTATTTATTTGAATGTTGCTTTTTTTCCTACTGTCTGTAGGGATCCTTTTTAGTGTTGTATGTCTTTTTATATGGACCTTGAGTCTGGAATAAAGTTTTGATTGATTGATTGATTGATTGATTGATTGATTATACTTATTCTACATTTTATACTTATATCAATGGCATAGCTACGGGTGCGCCTGGGTCTGCAAATGCCACCCACACAGGCAGCTGGCACACCCAAACAGAAAGGGGGAAAAATTAAGTTGTTTGTTTGTTTATCTGCAAAACACATCAGCTGTCATGCACAGCCTGTCGGCTATTCAGACCAATAGCATTTTTGGAGCTGCCAACGTCTTTCTGCAATTCATTCTCTATGTAAGGACGCGCTAGACGTGCTCCTCTTTTAATGAACGCACCTGGCGTTTCAGCGCTGGTGGCGTCTGTTGTTTTTGGAGGAGCGCTGTGGGCGTTTTTAAGCTGAAAAAGTTGAACATTGAGGAAAAGCGCCCTGATCGTCTTTTTCACTCTTCCTACTGTAGCCTACCTTTTCTCCTCCCGAGGGATTTTCAACCTTTGTTGCTGCCAGAATTAGCAATAATCTGGCTTTCATGTTGACAGTGAACAACATCAAACAGACAAAACCAGCTGGTCACCGTCCATGTGGTCATTGTGTTCTGATCTGTAATGCACGCGACTACAGGGGGAAAACAAAAGGAGCACAAAAAAACACTCCGTGTGCTGTGTTTTGTGCACAATGGAAGCGCTCTCAACATGATTTTCATAGCGTTCTGACTGAAAAAAGCGCTTGGGTGTGAACGCTTGGTGGTGGACAGTGGAGAGACAGACGATGATGAAGATGATGCAGCCGAAACAATGACGTTAATAACAGCGGGGGGACGCAGCCAAAAACACACTGATGGTTTGTGCAGCAGCAGTCAGAGGACAGTGAGAACGCTACAGATCTCTCTGCAGTAGAAGAACCTGCATGCCAACCAAACTTGCGTTCTTTCCCGACTAGAACACTCATTGGAAAAAGTAGGTGAGACTTTTCTGAAATACCAAAGTGGTTTTACATGTTGCCAAAAAATACAATTTAATTGACTGCTTCTACCTGCTAATAATGAGTGCAAAAAGGAGCAAACATTGATGGTTATGGTCATATGGTCCTATCTTAATATTCCTCTAAATCTGGTTTGAAAAGGCCCACTCTTTCTTTTGGTGGCGGCCTTGCGGCCGCCACCGAGTGGTCCGCCCCCTGGCATACCCTGGCTTTCTGTGGCACACCCAATGAGCCAGGTCTGGCTACGCTACTGACTTATATTACACATTTTTATGTCAGTGTGTTGTGTGCATGATCCCTTATCATAAGCTCTATAATGTACCCAGCCTGTCGCAACCAGCTGACTCTCACCCAGTTGGGGTTTTCCATATAAGTTACAATCAAACAGCCAAGGCCAAACCATCCTTCTAATCATGGTCACAAGTTGCTTGGACCTGAAGGTCCTTCTCCTCACTCTGTATCTTGATATTGTCTGATTCATTGCCCTTATTGAGATCTTATTATTAGAATCATGTGGTCAGCCAGATCTGATGTCATGTTGTATAGGTCTGTATCCTCATTGACTGTAAGCCACTGTATTGTCATTGTCAAATAAGACATGTATTCAGTGAACCCTTGGACTTCCCCTGGTTCTGTATCGGATGTACTGTATACCCATATTTGGTCATTGTATACTCTTCATTGAGATCATGTGCTCTGCCCTGGTGACTGCTGAATATTGCTGTGCTGTCGATTCATTGCATTATCCCAATATCCCATGTGCATTGCTGTATTGTAAGGTTCTACCATAAGAGCCGTCCTCAGGCTCCAGGCTCTTTTGTCTTTTCCCTCGCACCCAGACGCAGTCTGAGTGAGACTGAACTGACCAAGACAATCTTTTGTACTTTGTTTGATAATAAAAAACCCAGCAAAGACATGTTTCACTTTTATTCAGTTCAGTGAAGATTCCTATTTTTCCCTGACAATATTTTTTGTAACTGAGTTTGGGCCGAAGTCGCATTGTCAGTTTTAAATGCCCTGTCTGTCTGCCTGCTCACTGTGGCTCCTCTGTGGTGCGGAGGTGCCCATAGCCCCGCCTCCCCGCACTGGTCTCTATAGAGCGACAGGGAACACACGTACAGACAGACAGACTCACACATAAGTGATCACATACAGTAAATACTGACATTTAAATGGACTAGTTACTAGTTACTTTAGAATGTAAAAGTAGCAGACAGCTTCAGATGATTGTCTGGTTTCTGATCCTCAGACGTAGTCCAGGGAGAGACGCATCCTCCCTGCCTGGCAAAAATGCTCCACACACCACAGCTGCAGCCAGAGCCCCAGAGACTAATGACCTTGAGTAGGCTATAAGCCCCAGAGGCTAATGACCTTGAGTAGGCTATAAGCCCCAGAGGCTAATGACCTTGAGGCTATAAGTATAAATAAGCCCAAGAAGCTAATGACCTTGAGTAGGCTATAAGCCCCAGAGACTAATGACCTTGAGTAGGCTATAAGCCCTAGAGACTAATGACCTTGAGTAGGCTATAAACTCCAGAGGCTAATGACCTTGAGTAGGCTATAAGCCCTAGAGGCTAATGACCTTGAGTAGGCTATAAGCTCCAGAGGCGAATTACCTTGAGTAGGCTATAAGCTCCAGAGGCTAATGACCCTGAGTAGGCTATGAGCTCCAGAGGCTAATGACCTTGAGTAGGCTATAAGCCCTAGAGACTAATGACCTTGAGTAGGCTATAAGCTCCAGAGGCGAATGACCTTGAGTAGGCTATAAGCTCCAGAGGCTAATGACCATGAGTAGGCTATAAGCTCCAGAGGCTAATGACCTTGAGTAGGCTATAAGCTCCAGAGGCTAATGACCTTGAGTAGTCTATGGGCCCTATCTTGGTACAGGCCTTAGACGCAAAAACTGGCGTTAAACGCAAAAAAGCGTGCCTTGCGCCTGCCTCGGGAAGATAGCAACATGGTTTTAGGCCCCGAAATGCGCTTTACGCCAAAGAGGCGTGGCGCAGTGCCAGAATAGGCCAGAATGGGGGGTACGGTGGCGCAGTCGGTAGCGCTGTCGCCTCGCAGTTGGAAGGTCCTGGGTTCGATTCTCGCCTGGGACACTGTGAGCGATGTGGTTGTGTTCCCCCCCATATCTTCAGTGCCTACTGCCCAGGTGGGTTATCTCGTCGTAAGGGCCTTTCTCTCTGTGTGGAGTTTGCATGTTATCCCCGTACCCCGGGGAGTATATATATATATATATATATTCCTCCGTATATAACCCCCCCACTAAAAACATGCAGAAGATCAGATCGTCATCGTCATCCGACCAGTGCCGACAACATCCGAAGTTGGTCCCCGGGCGCTGTACGAGAAAGCGACCACTGCTCCTGGCCTGCCCCTTGGAGGAAAGGACATGCCTGGATGGGTTAAATGCAGGGGACACTTTTCACCGGCCACCGTCAGCATGAGTGTGTTGTGGCCGCATGCATGTGTTGTGGTGTTCGTGTGACAATAAAAAAAGACGGGCTTGTCCGTTACGAGAGAGAGAGAGAGAATGGGCGTTTCGGCCTTAAATACCGGCCTAACGATATCTTCCCCCCTGGCGTTAATTTAGCGCTTTGCGCTTTTGAAAACCAGGCCTTATTCAGTGCGCCGTGGATATTCCATGCACAGCTTCTCCTCTGCTGATCTCATACTTTCTTCCCCTCTCTCTCTCTTTCTCACTCCCTCTCTCTTGCGCTCAGACAGGCACAAAGACCGATGAAAAAAAAGTTGTCATACCGTACATAGTAGAACAACATGACAGTTTTAACAACATGACAGTTTTTATAACATGACAGTTTTGAGCCCCTGTCATTCAGAGGCTGTTGCATCCTCCTCCCTGTGCAGTGGGGGAGAAGATATCATTCTGCCCAAACAAATGTTCACCAAATCTCCCAGCATGCATTGCGGTTATTACATTTCGACAATAAATAGCAACCAAATTAGCCTAAATAGATAGAAAGGTAGATAGAAATGATGTTTAATGTTAACACAACATGCAATTGTAGAACATGTCAATATTGGACCAAATAAAACATAAAAATCAAAACACAAGCCTATGTGAAACGTCATGTCATCCTGGGGCTATGACAGCGTAACGCGGTTCTACTGTCATATCCTACTGTGATGTCCGCTCCAATAAATTGGCCCTACTTCACATTTACTTTTACAATAAAAACACATTTATGCAATGACTTTACATAATGTAGGCTATATTTATGTGCATCATCCTACCTGTGCAGCAGGGGAGAAGAAAAGGTACCAAAACGATATCATTCTGGACAAACTTTCACCAATCTAATCTCATCATGACATAGGGATAGGCTATATTTTTCTAGCTGATGCGTTTAGAACATTCTTTTCACTTTGATCTTGCTATAGTGTCGCGTATTTACATGCTTGCAGTATTTAAACTGCAGTCAGATTGGTTTGAGAAGCATAATAATATGGAATATTATATATGAGACAGACGGGAATGAAACAGGGAGGGGGGGGGGGGGGTCAGAGCGCTTCGGTCGGATTTTCTGACCGGACTGGATCGCTCCGTGGAATTGGAGCTCAAAAGGGAAGCTTGTGATGCGTTTACTGCACTTCTCCAATGAGCAGGTAGTGCATAATTTTACGCTTAAAAGGCGTGGTTATAATGCTTAAGGCCGCCTGTAGCACTGACACCAAAATATCGAGTGCGCTGGTCCACACCCACTAATCTGCGCTGCGCCTGGCACTAAACGCAGTTTATAGGCCGATGCAACGATAGAGCCCCTTAAGCCCTAGAGACTAATGACCTTGAGTAGGCTATAAGCTCCAGAGGCTAATGACCTTGAGTAGGCTATAAGCTCCAGAGGCTAATTACCTTGAGTAGGCTATAAGCCACAGAGGCTAATGACCTTGAGTAGCCTATAAGCCCCAGAGGCTAATGACCTTGAGTAGGCTATAAGCTCCAGAGGCTAATGACCTTGAGTAGGCTATAAGCCCCAGATGCTAATGACCTTGAGTAGGCTATAAGCCCCAGGGGCTAATGACCTTGAGTAGGCTATAAGCCCCAGAGGCTAATGACCTTGAGTAGGCTATAAGCCTCAGAGGCTAATGACCTTGAGTGGGCTATAAACTCCAGAGGCTAATGACCTTGAGTGGGCTATAAACTCCAGAGGCTAATGACCTTGAGTAGGCTATAAGCCTCCCCAATAAGCAAATGTTCAAGTATCCCATGCAGGTACAATGATAGATAAAATTTGACAGTGTGTTTTCTCAGAACAAAAAGGGAAGCACGGCCATCTCCGTAAAAATTTGCAGGTGCTGGACTCAAAAATACACACCATAGAAAGAAGAGGAAGTCCGCACACTGTTGACGCTCCAGCGACCACAATTTTATTTAAGGCTCGTGTGAGCCTTAAATAAAATTGTGGTCGCTGGAGCGTCAACAGTGTGCGGACTTCCTCTTCTTTCTACAGTGTGTTTTCTCCCATACTGTGCCACAGCAACACTAAAATAATGTGTGCATTAATAAGATAATTGAAGCAGACTTTTAAAAGTAATGCAAAAGTTACTTTCCCTGACAAATTACTTTTATTATGTAGTAATTTTAAAGTAATTGAATTATTATTTTTTGATTGAAGTAACTGGAACAAATTCTCAGTATTCAACACTGGTGTATGCTACAGTTGTTACTCAATGATTTTGGCCACTTTGCTGCGGTACTGCTGCAGTACTGCCACAGCGGTAAAAGCGGGGCATTTTGTTACTTAGATGTTTCTTTTGTTCTTTATAAAGCCCCCCCCCCCCCCACACACACACACACATACACAGCAGCACCTTGGAAATGTGGCAGTAAGACGGCCAAATGAGATGGGTAACATCTGTACTGGACACGACACTATCAAGCGTTATGTTCATGCAGGAGCCGTCGGTGGAAAATTAAACATGTCTGTCAAAGAGAAGACAAGTCCAGACAAATGGACCAGTTCACATTTCTTCACTGAAATCAATCAGAAGCCAGTGTGCTCGGTGTGTTCACAGCATGACAGCGCTCAAAGAATATTATAGATTCTGTGCCACTCTCGGATGAAAAATGTGAAAAATACAACTCTCAAGAGCAACTGAGATCAGAGAAGATAAATGAATTGTTGGCGGCTTTGAGGAAGCAACAATCAAAACTAAATGTCGTGGTAGCTGAGAGGTCACTGATGCAGCTGTGAAAGCTAACTACCTGATTACTTCTTTACGCGAAAATAAATTGGAAAATGTTGAGGTGTTGTTGTTTATAGGTTATAATGCAATGCTTTTCTTTGTCTGGCCACTTGAGAGCAAATTGGGTGGCATGTGGCCGGTGAAATGAAATGAGTTTGACACCCTTGATTTACAGTATGGTATTGTTGGAGGCAGGGGCGGTTTTAGCATCAGAGCTTTGGGTGGGCTCAGCCCACCCAAAGGTCATGGACCACTGAACCCCTAGGGGGGTCCGGGGGCATGCCCCCCCGGAAGAAAATTTTGTACAGTTTCAAGTAAAAATGGATCAAACTGGTGCACTTTGAGATCAAAATGAAGAGACTAGATCTATGAAGAACTACACACATCAATATCTTCTTTACCGTTCTGTGGTTTTACAGCAATGAAAAAATAATTGTTTCCCTATATATACTATATATATTCTGCATACAGGTTACTATATGGTAGAATTATGTTTGCATAAATAATACCAAAATCACTTCAGGGGAGTTTCAAGTAAAGTAACATTTTGCTTTGTAGGCAAAACAAAAGTAAAATTAAATCAAAAGGGAACTTCCTAACTTATTGGCTGGAATAATATTCCGACAAGATAATAATATACTGTAAGCACTAAAGCAGGAGTTTGCAGTCAACTAGTTGAAATTAATATGTGGCAGTATTTGTGGGGGTCAAAATCTATGTAGGGTGTACCACCACAAATAGATCAGTGTATGGTAAACACTGACTATTAAATTGTGTGACTAGAAAGACACCAATAAATCTGAGAAAATGTACTTTAATTTTGAACAACAGCACTACAACGGTGGCATTACAAATGGTATTATGAAATTATTGTGTGAAAAAACAAGAATGCCACTTTTTTCATGAACTTTAAGCAGAAAATTAAAAAATAGTTTTAAAGCAAAAATAAATAATAAATAAAGATCATTTTAACATTGGCTCAACCAGCCCATCTTACTGACCACCAGGGGTCCTGGTCCTTAATCCCTTTTTATTACTCCCATGCCACTGGTACTGTACACAAACAAGGCTGTTTAAATATCTGCCTTGCAGTCCCTTAGAGCAGGGGTGTCAGACTCATATTAGGTAGAGGGTCGGATTTGTTCAACTGAGACCTCATGGGGGCCGGATTTTTTTTTTACTAAAATCAATTCGACTCATTTACTGTACCCATTTACTTCACAAAAGAAATACTGCTCTTTCCATTTCTCTTGAAACTGCCTGCATTCCGTGTCAACCTTTCTCTTTTTCGACAGCATCTTGTTCAGGGGCGGACTGGGATCATAATTCAGGCCGAGCATTAGATACCAAGCAGGCCAGGCCGATACGGGCCGACGCGCGTGCCCGCGTCAGAAAAATTTGGGCCGTTTAAAGCTCAATTTGGGCCGTTTGAAGCCAGATGTGGGCCGTTTGAAGCCCAATTTGGGTCGTTTAAAGCCAGATTTGGGCCGTTTGAAGCCCAATTTGGGCCGTTTGAAGCCCAATTTGGGCCAAGTCCAATTTTACAATGAGATGCACCCACTTTAATCCTGAATAAAGTAATAAAACCACTAGTAAACCAGTAGGCGGTGCCTGGCTTGTTGTTCAGTGAGTGGCCTGACTGCGGGCACAATTTTTTTTTTTTTTGCAGGCCAGGCCAGGCCAGGCCAGGCCACCGGGCATTTGCCCGATGTGCCCGATTATGCAGTCCGCGCCTGATCTTGTTGATTCTTTTGTTTTTTGGTAGGTAGCTGAATGCGCGATTCAATTCCAGCGTGGCATCATGGCGGCTTTGTTTACACCTGATGACCTACTGACATACTTCCTTGTAGTGCAGGTTAATTAACTTATGAATGAACTCTTAGCTTGCTTATTAGCCACACGTAGTTCATGATAATGGGGTGCGAATTTAATAATAATAATAATATATATATATATTTTTTTTAATATTCCAAAACATCTCACGGGCCGGATGAAACCTGCCCGTGGGCCGGATCCGGCCCGCGGGCCGTATCTCTGACATCCCTGCCTTAGAGGGAAATAACAAGCCTGTAAGAACTTTTATTGAGATACTGAACTAACATCACAGCAAGACATAAGTGATGCCATGCACGCATGTTAAGCTATCGTCATCATCACATCAGACAGGCTGTGTAAAGCAGCCACTTGCGATTCTGAAGGGCTTAATTTCATTCAGATAACAAGGGACCCGTTTGAAAATGTTTGTCACTTATGCCCATATGTTTCTCAAAAAACATCACATCCATTTACACCCGCTTACTGCGAGCTAGCATGACATGGCTGGCTGGTGCCATGGTAGCCTACCAACCTTCCTCCAGTCCACCTGTTTGTCTGGCAGGCACAGCGACAAGTTCTTTTGTTTAGCCTACGACAACGTTACGTGCTAATTTGCATATCAATATGCGCTAATTAAGTAACTACTAACGACTCTGACTGCTCAATGCTCACCTCAGTTTCATTGATCATGAGTGGGGAGAACGATTGTGTGGACTGTGGAGGACCACTTCGCTGCTGTACTGTGTGTGTGACCTGTGTGAAGTGATGTGGGATTAGGCAGATAGATGGAGGAGGGAGCGCCTGCGCAGCCGCGGTTCTAGAAACTTTTCGGGTGGGCTGAACCCCCCTAAATTTTTGTCTCAGCCCACCCTAAGAACATAGGGGGGGGGGAAACATGCACACAGCGCATTGAGTGTAGTCAGAAACTGCTACTAATGACCACCATGGATTTGGAGAGGGATTAAAAAAAAAAAAAAAAAAAAAAAAAAAAAAAAAAAGTTTTTTTGCCTCTATTTTTTTGGGTGGGCTGAGACTATTTTTGGGTGGGCTAAAGCCCACCCAAAAACGGCCTAGAACCGCCCCTGGTTGGAGGCTATCACAGGCAGAATGGTATTGTTAGAGGCTATCACAGGCAGTATGGTATTGTTGGAGGCTATCACAGGCAGTATGGTATTGTTGGAGACTATCACAGGCAGAATGGTATTGTTAGAGGCTATCACAGGCAGAATGGTATTGTTAGAGGCGATCACAGGCAGTATGGTATTGTTGGAGGCTATCACAGGTAGTATGGTATTGTTGGAGGCTATCACAGGCAGTATGGTATTGTTAGAGGCTATCACAGGCAGTATGGTATTGTTAGAGGCTATCACAGGCAGTATCCTATTGTTAGAGGCTATCACAGGCAGTATGGTATTGTTGGAGGCTATCACAGGCAGAATGGTATTGTTAGAGGCTATCACAGGCAGTATTGTATTGTTAGAGGCTATCACAGGCAGTATGGTATTGTTAGAGGCTATCACAGGCAGTATCGTATTGTTAGAGGCTATCACAGGCAGTATGGTATTGTTGGAGACTATCACAGGCAGTATGGTATTGTTGGAGGCTATCACAGGCAGAATGGTATTGTTAGAGGCTATCATAGGCGGTAAGGTATTGTTAGAGACTATCACAGGCAGTATGGTATTGTTAGAGGCTATCACAGGCAGTATGGTATTGTTGGAGGCTCTCATATGCAGTATGGTATTGTTGGAGGCTATCACAGGCAGTAAGGTATTGTTGGAGGCTATCACAGGCAGTATGGTATTGTTGGAGGCTATCACAGGCAGTATGGTATTGTTAGAGGCTATCACAGGCAGTATGGTATTGTTAGAGGCTATCACAGGCAGTATGGTATTGTTAGAGGCTATCGCAGGCAGTATGGTGTTGTTTGAGGCTATCACAGGTAGTATGGTATTGTTAGAGGCTATCACATGTAGTATGGTATTGTTAGAGGCTATCACAGGCAGTATGGTATTGTTAGAGGCTATCACAGGCAGTATGGTATTGTTGGAGACTATCACAGACAGTATGGTATTGTTGGAGGCTATCACATGCAGTATGGTATTGTTGGAGACTATCACAGACAGTATGGTATTGTTGGAGGCTATCACAGGCAGTATGGTATTGTTAGAGGCTATCACAGGCAGTATGGTATTGTTGGAGGCTATCACAGGCAGTATGGTATTGTTAGAGGCTATCACAGGCAGTATGGTATTGTTGGAGGCTATCACATGCAGTATTGTTGGAGGCTATCACAGGCAGAATGGTATTGTTGGAGGCTATCACAGGCAGTAAGGTATTGTTGGAGGCTATCACAGGCAGTAAGGTATTGTTGGAGGCTATACAGGCAGTATGGTATTGTTGGAGGATATCACAGGCAGAATGGTATTGTTGGAGGCTATCACAGGCAGTATGGTATTGTTGGAGGCTATCACAGGCAGAATGGTATTGTTGGAGGATATCACAGGCAGTATGGTATTGTTGGAGGATATCACAGGCAGAATGGTATTGTTGGAGGATATCACAGGCAGAATGGTATTGTTGGAGGCTATCACAGGCAGAATGGTATTGTTGGAGGCTATCACAGGCAGAATGGTATTGTTGGAGGATATCACAGGCAGTATGGTATTGTTGGAGGCTATCACAGGCAGAATGGTATTGTTGGAGGCTATCACAGGCAGAATGGTATTGTTGGAGGCTATCACAGGCAGAATGGTATTGTTAGAGGCTATCACAGGCAGAATGGTATTGTTGGAGGCTATCACAGGCAGTATGGTATTGTTGGAGGCTATACAGGCAGTATGGTATTGTTGGAGGATATCACAGGCAGAATGGTATTGTTGGAGGCTATCACAGGCAGTATGGTATTGTTGGAGGCTATCACAGGCAGTAAGGTATTGTTGGAGGATATCACAGGCAGTATGGTATTGTTGGAGGCTATCACAGGCAGTAAGGTATTGTTGGAGGCTATACAGGCAGTATGGTATTGTTGGAGGCTATCACAGGCAGTAAGGTATTGTTGGAGGCTATACAGGCAGTATGGTATTGTTGGAGGATATCACAGGCAGTATGGTATTGTTGGAGGATATCACAGGCAGTATGGTATTGTTGGAGGCTATCACAGGCAGTAAGGTATTGTTGGAGGATATCACAGGCAGTATGGTATTGTTGGAGGCTATCACAGGCAGTAAGGTATTGTTGGAGGCTATACAGGCAGTATGGTATTGTTGGAGGCTATCACAGGCAGTAAGGTATTGTTGGAGGCTATACAGGCAGTATGGTATTGTTGGAGGATATCACAGGCAGTATGGTATTGTTGGAGGATATCACAGGCAGTATGGTATTGTTGGAGGCTATCACAGGCAGTATGGTATTGTTGGAGGCTATCACAGGCAGTAAGGTATTGTTGGAGGCTATACAGGCAGTATGGTATTGTTGGAGGATATCACAGGCAGAATGGTATTGTTGGAGGCTATCACAGGCAGAATGGTATTGTTGGAGGCTATCACAGGCAGAATGGTATTGTTGGAGGCTATCACAGGCAGTAAGGTATTGTTGGAGGCTATACAGGCAGTATGGTATTGTTGGAGGATATCACAGGCAGAATGGTATTGTTGGAGGCTATCACAGGCAGTAAGGTATTGTTGGAGGCTATACAGGCAGTATGGTATTGTTGGAGGATATCACAGGCAGAATGGTATTGTTGGAGGCTATCACAGGCAGAATGGTATTGTTGGAGGCTATCACAGGCAGAATGGTATTGTTGGAGGCTATCACAGGTAGTATGGTATTGTTGGAGGCTATCACATGCAGTATTGTTGGAGGCTATCACATGCAGTATTGTTGGAGGCTATCACAGGCAGAATGGTATTGTTGGAGGCTATCACATGCAGTATTGTTGGAGGATATCACAGGCAGAATGGTATTGTTGGAGGCTATCACAGGCAGTAAGGTATTGTTGGAGGCTATCACAGGCAGTATGGTATTGTTGGAGGATATCACAGGCAGTATGGTATTGTTGGAGGCTATCACAGGCAGAATGGTATTGTTGGAGGCTATACAGGCAGTAAGGTATTGTTGGAGGCTATCACAGGCAGAATGGTATTGTTGGAGGCTATCACAGGCAGTATGGTATTGTTGGAGGATATCACAGGCAGAATTGTATTGTTGGAGGCTATACAGGCAGTAAGGTATTGTTGGAGGCTATCACAGGCAGAATGGTATTGTTGGAGGCTATCACAGGCAGAATGGTATTGTTGGAGGCTATCACAGGCAGAATGGTATTGTTGGAGGCTATCACAGGCAGAATGGTATTGTTGGAGGCTATCACAGGCAGTATGGTATTGTTGGAGGATATCACAGGCAGAATGGTATTGTTGGAGGATATCGCAGGCAGTATGGTATTGTTGGAGGCTATCACAGGCAGTATGGTATTGTTTGAGGTTATCACAGGCAGTATGGTATTGTTGGAGGCTATCACACTATGGTATTGTTTGAGGCTATCACAGGCAGTATTTTTATTTTTTTTATTTTTATTTAACCTTTATTTATCCAGGTTAGCCTCATTGAGATTAAGAATCTCTTTTTCAAGAGGGACCTGGCCAAGAAAAGCAGCATACAATTACACAAGTTGCAGACGCCACAACAAACATCTTATAACATTACAACACTACATGGTACACACACACATTCAGTGATTCATAAAAGCAAGTTAAACTATGAAGAAAAAAAACAGTTGCAACTTTCACCGTCCTCCCTACCTTTAACCATCGTTTTAAAAACATTTAATGAGACCAGCTCCTGCAATTTCAGGTCCTTCTGGAGCTCATTCCATGCCGTCGGTGCTGAGAACTGAAACGCCAATTTTTATCCTATCAGAGAATTGTTGACTTTTTTTTTTCAGATCGCGATGCCTTTAAATGACTATTTATTTTTTCACCCCGAATGAAACGCCTTTTTAGTATGGTATTGTTTGAGGCTATCACATGCAGTATGGTATTGTTGGAGGCTATCACACTATGGTATTGTTTGAGGCTATCACAGGCAGTATGGTATTGTTGGAGGCTATCACACTATGGTATTGTTTGAGGCTATCACAGGCAGTATGGTATTGTTTGAGGCTATCACAGGCAGTATGGTGTTGTTTGAGGCTATCACAGGCAGGTTGATAGTGCTCTGTACTGTTGACAGCGTTTGGCCCGTGGTCAGTCAGGGACAAGCTGTGTGGTGGAGGGAGGTGATTACAGCATGGCTGATAGGGCACACTGCTGTGCCTGTGACCAGGAGCAGTGCCAGCTCCAGGCCGGGCCAGGTGCTGGGGACAGGGACAGGCTGGGTCTGGACAAGAAGTGACTGGGGACAGGGTGGGTCTGGCTAGGTAATGACCGTGTGGATCAGGCCTGAACCAGCAAGGGCAAAACCATGACACTGCTGATCCAGGAACAGCCAGCCCCTGTCTGCACTGCAGCACCTTCCCATGATGGCAAAACTTACATTACATGTTCATTAGGTCATGTTAACTAATGTGCATGTTTACTAACATAAGTTAAAGCTGCATTCAGTGATGTTTTTGTGTTAAAATAAGTGTTGAATGGCTCAGCAATCACTGAAATAGAGTGTTTGGTCAGTCACTTGGAACCCCCAACCCCCCGCTGTCCTCTATCTCTCTCCTAGTGCTGCATGCAGGGTGGATGTATCTCTGCCACCATAACTCGTAGAGACTCAGGGATGGCGGTGTTAGATTCAGGGTGAAAAATATAGTCCTTTGAAGGCATAGCCTAGTGGTTGGATAGTGGGAGGTCAACGCCAATTTTTATCCTATCAGAGAATTGTTGACTTTTTTTTTTTCAGATCGCGATGCCTTTAAATGACTATTTATTTTTTCACCCCGAATCCAACGCTGCCATCTTATGTTGCGGAGATACGTCCACCCTGCCTGCAGGACTACAGGAGAGAGATAGAGGACAGCGGGGGGTTGGGGGTTCCAAGTTACTGACCAAACACTCTCAGTGATGCTGTCAGAATATAGAGCCATTTAACACTTATTTTAACACAAAAATATCGCTGACTGCAGCTTGAACAGCAACATTAACAAAGTGAACTCAAATAAAATGCAGCATAAACAACTGCATGAAGTAATGTTGTTCTACAGATGTTGGTCATTTACTTTGGCAGTGCTGCTGCAGTACTGCCACAGCGGTAAAAGGGGCTTTCTTCTTTTCTTTCTTCTTAGCAAAAGCAGCAGTGCTGTGGCAGTGTGGCAGCAATATAAGAACTCAGAACAAAAAGGGAAGCACGCACATCTCCGTAAAAATTTGCAGGTGCTGGACTCAAAAATACACACCATAGAAAGAAGAGGAAGTCCGCACACTGTTGACGCTCCAGCGACCACAATTTTATTTAAGGCTCACACACAACGTTTCAACCCCTTCGGGTCTTCATCAGGTATGAAGAGTGCAGACATATTGGCAGGTTAAAATAGGGAGCAAACAATCAAGTCCCAGCTGTGTCGGGGATAATGGACACACCCCCCCCATCTTAAGGGGACAGGCTACAAACAGTATAATGAGTAGAAAAATAGAAATTCATTCATTTTAGTGACATAATGTAATGACATAATGCAGCACAATACAGTTTTAAGAGGCAAAAGAGCCAATGGACTAATTATAGGCAGTACATGGGTGTTTTTGGGATCCCAAAAAAGACACATTAGGAATAGAGCAATCATTTACAGGCTCCAAATAGACATCACTCAAGGCCTAGATGCACAGATCAAATAAGTGAACAAGTACACAAATATGGTACCATAGGGAAGGCATAGACAAAAAGACAGTATAATAAAAAGAGAAAAATTAAAAGTTAAAAGACAAAAAGCTATTACAAAAAAGGTTTCACGTCAAACTCTTCATTCAGCCCATGAGGGGCCATGGTATTTAGTGTGTATATATAGAAGGATTCTCGTTGCAGTAATAATCGATTCTGATCGCCCCCTCGAAGGGGCCTATCTACCTTCTCTATACCCCAGTAGCGTAGAGAGGCAATGCTGTGTCCCATTTTCTTGAAATGAGCTGCTACTGGGTTTCGTTCATCCCCACACCTAATGTTACTTCTGTGTTCAACTGAAACGTTGTGTGAGCCTTAAATAAAATTGTGGTCGCTGGAGCGTCAACAGTGTGCGGACTTCCTCTTCTTTCTATGGTGGCAGCAATATAGCCGCACACACAAAAAAACATGTTTACCTGCAATGTAAACATGTTGACCTGCAATGTAAACATGTTGACCTGCAATGTAAACATGTTGACCTGCAATGTAAACATGTTTACCTGCCATGTAAACATGTTGACCTGCAATGTAAACATGTTGACCTGCAATGTAAACATGTTTACCTGCCATGTAAACATGTTGACCTGCAATGTAAACATGTTGACCTGCAATGTAAACATGTTTACCTGCAATGTAAACATGTTGACCTGCAATGTAAACATGTTGACCTGCAATGTAAACATGTGTACCTGCTATGTAAACATGTTTACCTGCAATGTAAACAGGACAAAATGGCAGAAATTAAAAGCATGTAATAATGGCAGCATGCTGACATTCTACACATGAAATAACCTTGGAGAGAAAAATAATGAAGCGGTCTCCTGAGACGGTCATGGATGGAGGTTACTGCTCCACTCAGTTGCTAGGCAGATCGAGGTACTGTATGGGGAGGACAGCCGTGTCATTCTGACAGTCAAGCATGAGAGCACACATGGCCAGTGCAGCCTAGAGCCTACTAGACGAGAATCTATTGTTTAGTATAAACCTGAACATTATGGGGTCATTGAACGGCACTGAAATTGACTTGGACTGAAACACCCGGCGTCCGCACCGCGGAGAGTCCTGCAAATCACCCAAATGTAATTCCATGGCTGCATTATGCCTGTCAGCCTCATCAGATGGATAACTGTGATAACTGTGGGCCCTTATCAGCTCAT
Source organism: Poromitra crassiceps (assembly GCF_964638095.1). Classification (NCBI taxonomy): domain Eukaryota; kingdom Metazoa; phylum Chordata; class Actinopteri; order Beryciformes; family Melamphaidae; genus Poromitra; species Poromitra crassiceps. The sequence continues at coordinate 19,387,599 of NC_139624.1, forward strand.
CGCCAGCCCACTATCAGGCAGCAGAAACAAGGTCTGACGCCAAATTAATTCACAGCCTCTTCCCCCTCGGGGGGGGGGGGGGGGGGGGGGGGTGCTTAGCTTACCTGCCATGCCAGACTGGCGGTAGCCTTAGCAACCCGGGACTGTCTTCTCTCCAGCCAGATGCAGAGCAGCAGAGATTGACCTGTCACATCCCATCACACACACGATACGTTTGTGCAGCGATCATGATGTTTCCACACCCCATTATAGTCAAACGGGAGTAAGAGGGGGATCAAGGAGCAGCTATGGTCAGCAAACAGGACATCACCGTGACAACGTCGCAAAACAATGGTGTTATACCTAATCAATATGTCTGTTGGACACTAAAGTCAAGTCAACTTTACCCAGGCAGCAGCAATATAACATGATAACACCTGGTAAGACATCGTCAGGCTGCAATCCTCCCTCACCGTAAAACATAATTCCTGTCTTAAGCCCCAGGCACACCAAGCCGACAGTGGCCGTCGGCCATGTCTGGGCATCTGTCCCCCTGGTATTTGCGGTGTGTTCCGCACCGTTGGCTCTAGTCTGCTTTGTCGGCGACTTTTCCGGCCGATTGGTGAGAGAAATCACTCTGATTGGCTGGTCAGGGGTAGAGAAATCACTCTGATTGGCTGGTCAGAGGTAGCGGGAGAGACGGCACACAAAATGCTCTGCTCATTTCCCAGCTTAATCTCATCTCATTAATTCCAAGCCACAGATATTTTCACGACGACGACGTGCCTTTGGGAAAGTCTCCTGAGCCTCTTGCTGCATGAGATCACCCATTTAGTGCAGTTTCTCCTTATTTTGTCACCGCCTCCTCTTCCTTTCTTCTTCCACAAGCAACGAGCCAGACCAGGGCTGACCTACGCCAGACGTCATTTGGAACTTTTTATCAGACATATTCTCGATTAGAAGTAGCTATATTATGAAGCCGTTTAAGTGAGAGAAATGGTATGCAAACGCTACTTTTTATTTCATGTTTCATGAATCAGGGCTCATGCAGGCGCAGAACATACGTGCTAGCTGCACGTCGCCTGTCGTGTTTGTGGTGTGTTCAAATGCAACTTTTTATCACCGACACACCTGAGACGTGAGGTGACGTATCGGTCTAGTTGGCGCTAGTCCTTTCAAGTGTTTTCGGTGTGTCAGCACCTTTAAAGCCCCTGGAAACCCAAATCCACAATAACATTCTAACTAATTGAGGGTCTTATGTGCATAATAGTAACTATCTAAAAGTATTAGACATCAGTTTAATCGAAATACTTATAATTATCGGTAATCCAGCTGTCAGTATGGAGCTAAGGTAAGCTAATCGCCACTACATAAGCTAGTCCAAACAATGCAGAAACAACAGCTACAACAACAGTTTTGTTGGAAGTGTGAACAAAATGTGGCCTAAGTGAAAGAGAAGATGTAGCCTAATGACTAAATGTGAAATATGTCTGGAAATGTGACTTGCTGTAGCTCGTTGAGATCACTCGATGTAGCCTACAGGTATGCAGCCTACATAGGCATCGAGCCCACTCATCTCCTTCAGTTTATGGACGTAACCCTCCTTTTTGCCCGGTCCATTTGTGAATGAATCCAGCTGGCAGCAGTAGGACACAAGTGGCAAAAATGACTTAAGCCAAAAATAAATGTTTTGAGTTTGTCACTCCACAGAAAAATGTGTTCTTAACCACCCAGCCAAATCTGAACGATTTAAAAATGTCGGCAAGTAAACTCTAAGCAGTATAGGCTCCTTGCACGGGGCAGGGGACGTTCTACTTCCGCATTCACAGTGCGGCAGAGTACTTCCTGTTCGATGTAACTCATTCATTCGTAACGTTATAAGAGGACGCAGGAGGAACTTGCGGGTCTTTCCAACTCATTTTGTTGAAGGACGTGATTGATTGATTGATTGATTGATTGATTGATTGAATTGGATGGTGGCAAAACCTGTGACACCTCCCTGCCAGGCGGCTGTTGGCTTGGTGCCAGCATGTTGTCCTGCATGCCAAGCGAAGTGTGAAATCCAAAGCACGAGAAGCTGCTCTGTGTGCTCTTTTCTTACTTGACTCTCTGGAGTTTATGGGACATGATGAGTCATTTTTCATCAGACAGATCAGTTGTCTGACATAAGTCAACAGCACTTTGCATTCATCATCTTAAACGCCACCGTTCTCAACTCATTATTTCAGTGGATTTGTCTAAAGTGCTTATTCATGCATATTCATTTCAAAAACTATTTGTGTGTGTGTGTGTGTGTGTGTCTGTGTGTGTGTGTGTGTGTGTGTGTGTGTGTGTGTGTGTGTCTCTGTGTGTGTGTGTGTGTGTGTGTGTGTGTGTGTGTGTGTGTGTGTGTGTGTGTGTGTGTGTATGTGTGTGTGTGTGTGTGTGTGTGTGTGTGTGTGTGTGTGTGTGTGTGTGTGTGTGTGTGTGTGTGTGTGTGTGTGTGTGTGTGTGTTGGGGGGGGCGGGTGGCTTGAACTTTCTAAATGCAGGGTGGCAGAGGCAGAGTAGGGTGGGGGGCTGCCATCCTGCATTTCTGAAATGTGCAGCTCTTGGTAATTAGCAGAGGACTGGAGGAGAATAGGGTGGAGGAGAATAGAGGACTGGAGGAGAATGGGGTGGAGGAGGGTCGCAGGAACGCACTGAAAACCCAGCAGACCAGACAAAGTAGTCTGGGTACCTTTCACCCCGCTTTTTGTCATGGGGGCGTAAACCACGGAACCAGAATGAACACCGGAAGGAAGTGCGCCAAACGTCTTTGTTGCCGTTAGCTTGACGTCTCTTTCCTCGATTAATTGTCTGATGCAAAGCTTCTGTATTGGCTTAAAAGATGTGAGATTGTGAATCCGCAATGTTTCTACAAGAACTTCTTCAAAAACCTCGTTCGGCACGTCCATCTTTTGTTTTGTTGTTTGCCGTTCTGATACGTTGTGTCTAATTGTCAAGTTAACGTAAAAGATGACGAGCTATATCCGCTGTTACTTCCTGTCTAGGGCGGGCTCTAGGCCGGAACCAGGCAGGGTGACAAAATCAATTGTGAACGGAGGCCAGGCTCTTTCTCGCCGAGAAGAGCCTGGTGACGCGAGGTTACACACAAAGAAAAGAGAAAAGGCGGCTTTTAGCTTTGACAGCTAGATGATGATAGGCTGAATGGAAGGATGTGTCTTACTCGGATTGGTTTAATCTAAACGTTACCGCCCACGAACAGTGACGCTAGATAGAAGCGGGAAAAAGGGTTGATTGATGACGTGGTGGTATGAATGAGTGGGCGTGACAACTAAAGTGTTTCTCCTTATAGTAGGGTCATCTGTGGCACTTCCGTGACCGTGGAGAGCGAAGGTCCGTTTCTCAATGGATTTGTCATCTAGGAGGGTTAATAAACAAATTTAGCCGGGGTGTATTTTTAAAAAAGGCGGGGAAAATATTTGAGAGACCAAAATCCAAAATGGCTGCTGTGGAAATGAACTTTTTAATGCTTTGACCTACAATGATGCACAATACATGGTTTCAGAGCTTATTCTGGTCAAGGAATACATATTTGGTGTTTATATAATGATTTGACCTTCAAATCCAAGATGGCTGCCAATTTTGAGGCAGTTTTTTCAAAATCGTCATAGAGCCTTCATATTAGGCTTGAATGACAGGTCTTCTCATGATGAGTTGAATAATATACAGTATAAGTACACAGAAGTAATCTCTGAGGTAAATAAAGTCAATGTTTGTGTGTAAACAACAGTTGCTGATTTGCGGTTTCCCATTAAATAGGGTAGGCTACTGAGAATATGGTGTCCAGTTCATCCCATCACATTTTCATAATGAACCAAAAACAATTTTGCACTATAGCCTAACATAAAATAGTATTCTGTATGCAAAGCTAGCAAGGTTAGTTGCTTGAGCTGAATTTAAAGGTCAACTCAAAACAAACAATGAAATTAACTTTGAAATTAAAACTGAATCCTAGGCTACTAAATTTCATCAGCACACAGTAAAGGAAACTTGTCTTTGAACTCAGCTGACTGTCTAGTCCTAATCCCTGTTGTGCAATGTCCCTTCTCAGTGAAGTTTTAGTTTTTGTTAAGAGTATGGACTTTTAATCTTGACCTTGTTGGTAGGCAACGGCCCTTTTTCAGTCAAGCATTTTCAGATTAGCTCAGTCAGTCTGTGAAGCAGTCAGTGTCAGCACTTGCGCGAGCTCGCTTTTTCTCTAACTAATGTTAACATTACACACTTTAAGACACTTTGTTTGAGGATATCAACATTATTCACTAGTCTAAAGATAGTTCTACCATCAAGAACATATAAAACAAAAGCAAAAACAATTTTTATTTGCAGAAGTCATCATTGATATTTGGTGTTAGCTAACGTTAGGTAACGTTATTATTTTTAGCTAAAGTTAATGTTATCTGTCTCCACACTTCTGTCAACTGACATATGCATTTGCTTTTGAAAATAAACAGCCTGGCTTGCTTAAGCATAACTGAAGATTAAATAGAAATATAACATGACGAATGCATGTACCGATTGGTTGCCCCATCTTCCCAGGAGGTGGTGGTGTAAACATCATCAAATTTATCAAGTCCTGACCAGTCTTGGGCTTTTAATTGTAAGCTGTCCCATTTGCCTTGATTTATTCTATCGGTGGGCTTGCAAGGCTTGTCACATTTTAGGACACATTCATAGGACATTGTGTGCTTTGTCTTTCATTGGGAGGGAAAGCAACTCGCTATTATATTACTGTTATATTATATTGCTGTTATACGCTGTTTATTTTCAAAAGCAAATGCATATGTCAGTTGACAGAATTGTGGAGACAGATAACATTAACTTTAGCTAAAAATAATAACGTTACCTAACGTTAGCTAACACCAAATATCAATGATGACTTCTGCAAATAAAAATTGTTTTTGTTTTATATGTTCTTGATGGTAGAACTATCTTTAGACTAGTGAATAACGTTGATAACCTCAAACAAAGTTTTCTTTTTATTTAATTTTTTTATATATTCCCCCCCCCCGATTTTTTATACCATTTTTATCCCCCATTAGTGCTAACGTAATTTCTTTATCCTGGTTGCTACTCCACCCTCTGCCGATCTGGGGAGAGCCGAAACTGGCTCCATGCTTCCTCCGAGACATGGGCAGTTAGCCAGCCGCTTCTTTTCACCTGACAGGGGAAGCTTCACCGGTAGGACATAGCACGTGGGAGGTTCACACTATTCCAACCAGTTCCCCTCCCTCTGAACAGGCGCCCTTAACGACCAGAGGAGGAACCACATTAGCAACCAGGATATTGCATGTTTTTGGTGAAGGGGGTTCCTATATGAAGGAAACCCCCGGGAGGCACGGGGAGAACATGCAAACTCCACACAGAAAGGCCCTTTTGACGACCCCACCCGGGCGGTGGGCACTCGAGGACATGCGGACGGGCACGCATTCCTTCAGCGTTCACATCGTCCCAGGTGGGAATCGAACCCACGACCTTTGAGCTGTGAGGCGATAGTGCTTACCACTACACCACCGTACCTCCTTTTATATCCTCAAACAAAGTGTCTTAAAGTGTGTAATGTTAACATTAGTTAGAGAAAAAGCGAGCTCGCGCAAGTGCTGACACTGACTGCTTCACAGACTGACTGAGCTAATCTGAAAATGCTTGACTGAAAAAGGGCCGTTGCCTACCAACAAGGTCAAGATTAAAAGTCCATACTCTTAACAAAAACAAAAACTTCACTGAAAAGGGACATTGCACAACAGGGATTAGGACTAGACAGTCAGCTGAGTTCAAAGACAAGTTTCCTTTACTGTGTGCTGATGAAATTTAGTAGCCTAGGATTCAGTTTTAATTTCAAAGTTAATTTCATTGTTTGTTTTGAGTTGACCTTTAAATTCAGCTCAAGCAACTAACCCTGCTAGCTTTGCATACAGAATATTATTTTATGTTAGACTATAGTGCAAAATTGTTTTTGGTTCATTATGAAAATGTGATGGGATGAACTGGACACCATATTCTCAGTAGCCTACCCTATTTAATGGGAAACCGCAAATCAGCAACTGTTGTTTACACACAAACATTGACTTTAATGACCTCAGAGATTACTTCTGTGTACTTATACTGTATATTATTCAACTCATCATGAGAAGACCTGTCATTCAAGCCTAATATGAAGGCTCTATGACGATTTTGAAAAAACTGCCTTTTAGAGCTCAAAATTGGCAGCCATCTTGGATTTGAAGGTCAAAAATAAGTCAAATCATTATATAAACACCAAATATGTATTCCTTGACCAGAATAACCTCTGAAACCATGTATTGTGCATCATTGTAGGTCAAACCATTAAAAAGTTCATTTCCACGGCAGACATTTTGGATTTTGGTCTCTCAAATATTTTCCCCGCCTTTTTTAAAAATACACCCCGGCTAAATTTGTTTATTAACCCTCCTAGATGACAAATCCATTGAGAAACGGACCTTCGCTCTCCACGGTCACGGAAGTGCCACAGATGACCCTACTATTAGGAGAGGGAATGAATGGAGAGTGAATGAATGACAACTGACAGGTCTCTTCTTATAGAATTTTCGCTAAGCTTCATTTCTGAGCGCAGTAAACTCCATCTGAACTGTGCTGGATCTGTGCTGTCATTGGGTCATTTTGTCTGAACTGTGCTGAATCTGTGCTGTCGTTTGGTCATTTTGTCTGAACTGTGCTGAGTCTGTGCTGTCGTTGGGTCATTTCATCTGAACTGTGCTGAATCTGTGCTGTCGTTGGGTCATTTCGTCTGAACTGTGCTGAATCTGTGCTGTCGTTGGGTCATTTCGTCTGAACTGTGCTGAATCTGTGCTGTCGTTGGGTCATTTCGTCTGAACTGTGCTGGATCTGTGCTGTCGTTTGGTCATTTCGTCTGAACTGTGCTGAATCTGTGCTGTCGTTTGGTCATTTCGTCTGAACTGTGCTGGATCTGTGCTGTCGTTGGGTCATTTCGTCTGAACTGTGCTGAATCTGTGCTGTTGTTGGGTCATTTCGTCTGAACTGTGCTGAATCTGTGCTGTTGTTGGGTCATTTCGTCTGAACTGTGCTGAATCTGTGCTGTCGTTGGGTCATTTCGTCTGAACTGTGCTGGATCTGTGCTGTCGTTTGGTCATTTCGTCTGAACTGTGCTGGATCTGTGCTGTCGTTTGGTCATTTCGTCTGAACTGTGCTGAATCTGTGCTGTCGTTTGGTCATTTCGTCTGAACTGTGCTGGATCTGTGCTGTCGTTGGGTCATTTCGAGCAATTCCGTGAGGAGAGCGGAGGTTCGTTTCTGTTTCTATTTGTCATGCCGTACGTCGGCTTGATAAAGGAAGGCCATTAGGCAAATGGAAAGCAGATACATAGTCAAATCTCTGTACCGTACAACCAGAAAGAGAAAGAGTTCAGTTAAGTTATCCTTTATTGTCCCCATGGGAATTCATCCTCTGCGTTTAACCCATCCTACTAACTAGGAGCAGTGGGCAGGCGCAGTGCAGCACCCGGGGGACCAACTCCAGTTCCATTGCCAGTGGCTTGGAGTATTAACTCTAACATACATGTCTTTCAGAATCAGAATCAGAATCAGAAAGACTTTAATGATCCCCGGGGGGAAATTGGGACAAGTTACAGTTGCTCGCTCACATAACACACATAGCATAAAATAAAATACACAGTAGTAATGCGATAGTAAAATAAGCAGAATAGGAAGAAAGAACACAACATAGCATGGAATAAACAGTATTAAATGCGATAGGAGCAAAATAGTAGAGTACGTCTAAGTAAGCAAATACGTAGAGTAAGTATACCTTACGTGCCAATTGTCTTTATTGCACACTGAACTTATATTATTCGGCTTGCCCTATACGTTACACGTGGCTTTGATGGTGGGAGGAAACCCACATGGACACGGGGAGAACATGCAAACTACACACACAACCCGGGACCTCCTTGCTGTGAGGCAGCAGCACTAACCACTGATCCAGCGTGCCAGTCACACTGTGCGCTGTTCACACTGTGCACTGTGGTTGTTTTATTCTGAGCCAAGCTGAGGGAGAAAACAGGCAGGCAGGCAAAAACCTTGAGATGATGAGACAGCTGGAGTACAAATTAAACCAGATGTTTGCTTTCACTGTGGACAGAATTAGCATATTCCAACAGAAAGCATGTAGGGGTGGGCAACCAGAATTCTATCCTGGTGTCAAAGATGCATTTTTAACCTTACTTTTTTTTTTTTACCTTTATTTAGACAGGCAAGTCAGTAAGAACAAATTATTATTTACACAGACGGCCTGTATGCAATGTGGACAAATCACACCCGGGTACAACTTCAGGGTTCGAGTTACAGTCTGAGCTTTGTGGGTCTCGAAAGTAACTAACATCAATCGCAATCACATTTACGCTTCAGAAATCATAAGAGTGGTGTTTATTTGTGAAGATTATCTCACTGAACAAAACCTCTAAGTTTCATAAACTTTTGTTAACCACAGACCGTATTTCAGGCACCTACCCAAAAACCCACGAGTCAAACGTGATGCACCTGTGTAGCGTGCAGGCTTTGACATCTGCCCCTTGTTCTCTACTCACATGCAGGAAGTGTCTAATCTAGTCTAGCATCTTCTTCTACACTTTCTGGGCGTAGCAGGAACACATCACCAGCAGCTGCAAGCCACTTGACTTCCGTCAGATACAGGGCGAGGCACCAGCGTAGGTTTCTAGTGAAAAACATTTTCAGCTAAATATGGAACCAATCAGAACACTACCATCTACAAATCTATTTGTTTTGAGAAGATTGTGCAGCAGGTTGAGTGGTTGGTTATGCATGCAGGAAACATGAAAGAGAGGAGCTGAAATGTAAGATGTATCTCTCTGCATCAGCATTTCAGGTTGCAGATAATAGACCCTTTTTCACGGTGGGCATTTTGTGTCGAAAAGGCAGGGTAAACACAGGTGCAAGCAAAACACTAATGAGGGTTTCCAAATTCCAATCATGGAAGTTGGAAACCCTTACACTCAATTCTTTCTCCTGCGAATTCAGCTGAAAGAGTCCTCTTCCCTGGGTCTCCCTTTGCAGATCCCACCACCTGACTTCTAAGTCCCGCCTCAAACCCTCCCCTTCCCCTAGTGAGGAACTACACCCACTGACACATACGACCCCTCTGTCGGGGGCCAGTCAGCAACATCTTGACAGTATCGTAAGAAGCCAAAATAAGATGTGTCGTTCCCCAAGAACCTCTTGGTCCAATTTTATAGCATCTTGCCCCCACACACACACCCCGAGGGGTGGGGGTTGTGGGGGGGTTTCCCTGGGGATTTGCCATTAGAACAGGCATGTCAGTGCTGTGAGGCCTCAGCACCACTCAGCAACGTCCTCTATGGGTCCTTCTGCTGTGTGTGGAGAACACAGTGTGGCATGATTAAACACATTAATCAAATAGAACTGTGCGTGCGTGTGTGTGTGCGTGTGTGTGTGTGTGTGCGTGTGTGTGTGTGTGTGTGTGTGTGTGATTGCACTGTCAGTGAATTGTTGACGTGACTCTGATTACCCACTTCACACAACATACATACTGTATAGACACACGCACACACACGCATGCACATACACACACGTATGCACGCGCACCCCCCCCCCCCCCCACACACACACACACACTCTTCAGGGCAGCCTGTCAATGTTGAATTCAGCCGCTAACAGACATTATTATAGCCCATTTGCCCTTGTTTGATCTACAAACTGCCACATTTTCTCAGTGTATCAGCACCCCCCCCACACACACACACACACCCACTCCTCAGTGTATCAGCACCCCCCCCCCACACACACACACCCACTCCTCAGTGTATCAGCACCCCCCCCCACACACACACTCCTCAGTGTATCAACACCCCCACCCACACACACACACACACACACACACACACACACACACACTCCTGTGTATCAGCACCCCCCCCCCCCCACACACACACACACACTCCTCAGTGTATCAGCACCCCCCCCCCCCCACACACACACACACACACACACACTACTGTGTATCAGCACCCCCCCCCCCCACACACACACACACACACACACACACACACACACACACACACACACACACACACACACACACACACACACACACACACACACACACACACACACACACTCCTGTGTATCAACACCCCCCCCCCCCCACACACACACACACACACACACACACACACACACACACACACTCCTCAGTGTATCAGCACCACCAGCTTTGCCTTCTTAGTATTCATGTAAAGATGCTGAAAGTCACCTTGATGCATTTGACTTTGCATCAAGATTAGATTATGTTATTTTAAGGCGTCATATTTCCCCCATTGCCGGGACAGCAGTGTACGTTTTGCAGGACAAATAGCATGAATCAAATTTGGAACAGCTTTGACGTGAGAATGACAATGTGGAAAGCTGATGATGAAATGCATGCCTATACTCTACTCTTAATTCAATTGTTTGGGTGTTCTGGAGATTTGTTATTTTACCCATTCGCCATCACTTGACTTGACTAAAGGCACTAAAAACCTACATGATCAGTGGATCCATTTGCAATTGTAAGATAGATGAAATATAACCTTCAAACTTCCCATGAGTTTGCTTCTGTTATTCAGCAGGCAGAACATGGTTGACTGCTGAATACAAGCCTCTGTGAGGACGGGGAGTACAGTTACTGCAATTACCCTGAGTGAGATGACCCCAATCAAGCCATTGTAGAGAAGCAATTACAATGGAGGTGTCTACTGCCTCATGAAGAACAGACATTTAGATAGCTACCAGCAGTGTGACCAGTGTGAGAGCTCATTTCTACGTGCAAAGGGAAAAGGACCGTTCAAAATGCTACCATAGCACAGGCATGTGTCATTGTGTGAGCACTGTTGCAGGAGAGGAGGGTGATCTAATCATGATATGTGCTCCTGGTGTTCATGACAAAACTGGGAAAGACATGAAACAATGAAAGAGCCGTCTCTTTTTACCACGGCCACGTGGGCATAACAAGGCAAATTCATCTCTTTTTACCACAGCCCCCGCGCTCCCTGCCTACTGTAGCCTACTCTACTGAGAGAGAGAACGTACGGTTCTAGATACTAACCCCGGTTCATCATAGGCGCATTATGACAGGACGAGCCTGGACCTGGATCCATAAAAGGCCCCCCCCAGCGCACATACGCACAATTAAGGCCAGAATAATAACTAAGACATACACTCACCTGCATCTCAACACCTGAACACTCAAAGCCAACAGCACAATAACACTAAATAAATCCACCTGTATCTCAATACAAGCTCAAAAATTACCTTTTTTATCCACCAACCAAAGTTGGTAGTGAATGTTCCAATTTTACCAGCCACTCATTGATTCTTTTTTTTTGTTTTGTTGCTGTGAGTGAAGCAAATCTACCAGCCACTTGCATATTTTACCAGCATTTGGCTGGTAGCTGCTGCTAATTTTGGACCCTATCTCAATAACACAGGATTTACAGTGCAGGTACACTCAATTAAAGCCAAAAGTACAATAACCCACTGGAGTCTTTTCAGTATAGCAATGAAATTAATGTTTTAGTCAAACAAATCTTGGCTAATGTTACATTTTCAAATTGTAATTGGTAATTTTGTAAAAAAAAATTACAAACCATTGTGACCCAATTCACAATAAGCCATAAATATAAATCATGATAATAACGAATTTGTGCATAAATGAACATTCCTGACCATTTTACTGCCATTTCTGCATCACCGTATATTATCTTGAATAGGTAAACCAGACATTTTGAAGAGATATAGCCTATACGTTTGATCAATCACAATTCGCACTGCACTGGCTCCCAGTAAAATCCAGAATAGAATTTAAAATCCTTCTACTAACCTATTAGGCATTGAATGGTCAGGCACCATCATATCTTAAAGAGCTCATAGTACCTTACAGTACCTTATTACCCTATAGAGCACTGCACTATACCAGCTCTACTCGTGGTTCCTAGAATTTCAAAAAGTAGAATGGGAGACAGACCTTTCATCTATCAGGCTCCTCTTAGACTGCCAGGGGGGTTTCTTCCCATTAAAGGGAAATCTTTTCCAAGATTGATTGATTGATTGATTAAATGAAAGTGTCATGCACTCATCGTGCCCAACCCAGATGGGTTCCCAAGACGCACAACAAAATACAACAATACAGCATTGATAGACCTGGCAGTAAAATCGCTAGTGCATGTGAGAATTGCTTCAATTGTTGGGTCTAAAATAAAGAGCCTGGTCTTCTACCTGCTCTATTTTGTGAAACGCCTTATAACCTTTGTTATGATTTGGCGCTATATTCATAAAAGTGATTGGTTGATTGATTTTGTTTTGTGCACATGAAAACACATGTGAAATACTTTATCAATGAGACCAAATAAAGAGTTTTATTTCCTCTCATTAGTAAAACAATGTACGCATTTGAAATAGAAGACTATGGTTGGAATTCTGCACATTTATTTGGCGACCCAAATACAATCCCCTGTGACCTATGCACCTGTGGGTCCCACTCCCGACCCAGTCTTTGGGAATAACCTACAGCCCATTGAAACCTATTTATCTTAATTATATGAATGGCAATGAAACAAAATATACCTCGAACCTGACATGAAAATACCTGCATAATACCTTGTGGTGAAAACATGCCAGCGCTAAAGTCAAAGCCAGACGTGTGTGCGTGTGTGTGTGCGTACGTGCGTGTCTGTGTGTGTGTGTGTGTGTGTGTGTGTGTGTGTGTGTGTGTGTGTGTGTGTGTGTGCGTGCGTGCGTGCGTGCGTGCGTGCGTGCGTGCGTGTGTGTGTGACAGAGAGAGAGCTGTGGCCGTGGTCCTGTGCAGGTTCTGTGCTTATCTTCACTGGCTATCTTCACCTGCTTCCTGCGTAGTCTTACACGTACACTCTTCAGGTTGTGGTTTTGAGTTATTCTATCAAGAGAGAGAGCGAGAGAGAGAGAAGTAGTACACTTAGTTATTCTTAGTTGCAGTTAAAATTACTGGCTAAATGGAGAATGAGCCATGCATGCGTGTTTCAGCAAGCCAAGCAAACAGACTACATTTTCCCCTGACATGTATGTCACTGCATGCATTGCACTGTGTGAGTGCGGCCTACGTCAGGGTCTGTGTAACTGGCGTGGTGTTGGTGGTACTTGCCCAGGGGTGGATTCGAACTGCCGACCTTCGGCCTGCGGGACGGACACGCTAAGCACTCCACCAAGCGAGCTAGCTCCCTTGGCGGAGCTGATTAACGTGGGGGAGTGAGTTTAATCAACCTACTCGCTAACACTCGGGACTCACGAGGAATCCACGCTGATTCACTTCGGTTACATCTGCATACAGTAGGCTATGTCACTGCATGCACTGTGTGAGTGCAGCCTATGTCAGAGTCTGCAACATAGGCCAGATACGTGCTCCTTAGGCCGTGTGTCCATATAGGTTGAGGCCACGTCTCGTCATAGACGCTGGGTTTAGCTGGCTCAGCCTGGCTGGGGGCGTGGTCAGGGTGGGGTAAAAACCCCCGTTCTATCCATTCAGCAAAGTTAGAATTTAGCTGATAGCCCAGCCCAGGCAGACACGATCGGGGATTTAAGCACCGCAGTAACGCACATCTGAGCAGACGTCTTGTGTTCTGCTCTAGAACCCCCAAACATGTAGTTTAGAGCCGCAGCACCGTCTTTTGGTGAGTCAGCCCATGAGATATATGGGCGGTTTTACCCCACTCGCGCGCCAGCCGTTTAACATTTTGTGGGCATTCCCAGACATGCGGACTGTCTCTATAGCTTCATTTTCTGACAGTTAAACGCTGGAGGTACGCTGGGGAGCGCTGATCCCAGCGCACAATAAATCAAGCAGACTGAAAATAACATTAGGAAGCTAGCTTGATAGCTAACAGCTAAGCTAACAAAACACGTTCTGTGATAAAAGCACAAAACTCACCGGAAATATTAAGTGTCTAGCCAATCTGCTCCCACAGTTTAGCCTTTCTGTCAATGTTGTGATAGTTTCTCCATGTGATTAGTTGCCTGAAAAGGAGCACCTGACACCAGCATCTTTCTGAAAAGTTTAAATATTTTCAGCTGGAAGCGCTGCAGGGGAGCCGGCGCACAAAAACGCTCTGAAAATAGACGCTGGGCGCAGCGCACTTTCTCTAGACGTCTGCGTATGCACCCGCATACGCTCGCTCCTTATTGTAAACAACTGAAAAAAGACGCTGGAGCTGCATGAGGAAAAAAGCTATATGGACACACGGCCTTACTGGATGATTCAGTGCACCATTAGCCTCGAGTAACACTCCATTTAGCCTCTGCAGTTTGAGGGGTTCCCTTCCCTCTCACATGATTGGCTGTTATCTCTCTCTCTCTCTCACACACACACACACACACACACACACACACACACACAGTACACACACACACACACGCACATCCAATGAGGAACTCCCAGCTGCTCCCCACAGTGTCAGATTTCAGTGCCACGATAAGGTGTCTCCCACTGACGAAGTGCTAACTTTCTCTGACCTCGTTAACGGCAGTCTGGGTCGGCTCAAGAGGTCAAAGGTCGGGCTTTCCCTCTATCCATAGCAACCGACAAGTGAAAACATACAAATACAGAGCAGTTGATACAGCGATTGCTACGTGGTAACCTAACAGTCATAATAATAAACAGTCGTGCAAATTGAATTGGGGCACGGACCCCTGTGACTTAAGCCTCTTTCACACATATCGGAATTCGCCACCTGCTTGCATCGATAAAAACACTATTTTAGAGCCACAATATTGTTATAAATATCAACAACCTACCAACAGATATCAAAGCTGGTGGGCTTTGTGTTATGGAAAGACTCTATGGCTCTAACTGGTTGGCCATTACATCAAATTGGTCATTCAGTGGCGTTTTATTGGCACATAAGTAACGTAGCGCACAGAGCTAACAGCTAGCTAACACCAGCTTTCTTCTTCTTTCAGTTTATAGGCGGCTCGCTGACACCTTCAAAGTGGTTACCGCCACCTGCTGTAGGCCTACAAGTAGGTTACTTGTACATGCAACGGACACACATCTATCCCTTTATAATTCTGTCCATTTTCTGATGGATTAGTGTGGCCACAGCCTGATATAGGTTCTTTGCAACCACGTGATTATGATGACTTCGCTGGGGGCAGCTCTCCCAGAGCTACTATGGAGAATGGAGAAAGGCAAGTATGCAAGAGGATCGGATGCCGCTCCATGCTGCAGGCATCGCCAGAAGATTGCAAAACATAGGATATGATCCATATAGAATGAAAATAAGCCATTTTTCCAGCAACTTGTAGGATATTGTAGTGTTTTCCTATGTAGGCTGCCGATCATGTGGTTTGCAAACAAGCCAATGGTCAATGCTCTCGCCCCGGTCGCCATCTTAACGTGACGTCACCTGAAAACGTGGTGACGTGGTGAAAAAGTGGTCATGGGTGTGCATGCACAGGTATGTATGTGTGTGACCAGCAGGGCCGTCGTCAGCCTTCGCAGGGCCCGGGACAAGATCTGCACAAGGATTTATCCCCCTGATGAACCGTACGGGTTGTCGCCCTCTGTTGGCGGCCCTGGTGATCGCGGGGGCGCTCATGCCGAAAACATGCCAGAACGTCATTCTGCACCACAGCTGGCGAGCAGCTCCCCGAAAATGTGACTCGACGCAGCTGACGTGAACAACGCAAGTACACTGTAGGCTACTGTATAATATGTAGATGGGCAGATAACAGGTGAGAGTGAAAGCTATGCCCATTCACTCCATTCTCTCCTTGGGCTACTGGAACTTCTAGTCGACTGAAATCTTAGTGAAATCAAACAATTGAGGCATTTTGCTGCAGGGACTCCCCTGCGACCCCCTCGTCAAGCTGATGTTCGAGTATACTGTACAGTAGCTCTCTAGCTGTCGTCGGCAAAACTCCAAGTGGAGGCTGACTTTATAGCATGTTTCCCGCTTCACTAGTCCCCGGTGCTGAACGTCGCCCCCTGTAGCTGCAGCGGCCTTTAACACAGGACATGCAAAGTCTGAATTTTGAGGAGAAATGACACAATTACCAAGTTTTGGGGGTGTAATGGAAAAGTAAGTCGTGTAACCAAATACTGTTGCCAGGAATAAAGTAATATTACTTTTGAAAAGAGTAACGAGTATGAATTTGATTTTTTTTTAATGATTTTTTTTTTTTAGTAATGAGCCAGACAGGGTGAGAGAAACAGACGGTGAGTGACTTCATGCTGTGGGTGAATGTATGGAAGGGCATCATGGTGTCACTGTAGGCTTCTTGATTTAAGATAATGCTCCGATCTCTCCAACACAAAGCTCTCTGTGGGAGCGGCTCAGGCACGGCCAAATCAATAGCCTGCTGAGAGGAGAGGCGGCAGGTTAGTGCGTTCTTCCCTATTGAGCGCTGGCTGGACAAAGAATGTGTTTGAGATGAGGAGGATGTGATGGTGATCATTAACTCCGCCTCCCGGAGTCAATTCTCTTACCTGTCCACACATGCTCACAAAGCCAGCTCTGTGTTTTTTTTTACAACCTCAATTCAGGACAGCTCCTGATAAGATATAAAGATTTTCAAATAAAAAAGGTGTAACTAAACACACACACACACACACACTCCTAGACTATTCCATAAACAGGAGCTGAACCATGAAATCCACTTAACTCATTGAGTGCCAGCCACTTTTGGAGAACGGACGCTCCCAGTGCCAGAGTTTCAGAGCGTTTTTCAGTGATTTCTCGAGGCCCACAGAATATTGTGTGATATTACTATGTAAACACCGAACATGCACAAAGAACGATGAGACTCTCTTCTATCATGTGCAAAAAAAAGTTTATTGATACCATTTTCCGTTCTTTAGTTATGAGCCGGAGAAGATAGGCTGTTTTGAGCAAAAAGACACAAGCTGAGTTATTCCGCCTTTTGTGAAATGCAGCATTTCAAGCACATTCACTGAGTCTGAAGCTAATATTTTCTGATGTAGTGACGTGGTGTAGTTGTGTGGTGCACTGCGTGCCCCACCCCCCTCTCCCCCCCTCAGCTGCAAACTCCTCCCCACACTAACACACAGCCTAACACGCACCCAGTCTATTTTCGGAGCGCTCCGTTTTTGTGCGGCGGTTCCCAGCGCGACGCGGAAATGCCAAACCGGACTGCAGGGAAAGGTTTGGCCCTTCGGTGTCGGGTGCTGCCTTTCTGGCGGCTAATCGTGTGGAGAAACTATACAGCAGAGACAGAGGGGCTGAGTTGTGGGCGCGGATTGCCTGCTGTTCGCAGCCAACGTCAGATTGCAGCCAGAGCAATCTATATGGCTCTGGCTGCAGCATGAGCGGTTTCTTTTTCATCACGGGGCTTTTTCCTGCTGTTTTCCGGACCTTCCTCTAATCTGGAGAGCACTGTCGCCACCTAATGGGTCTGTAAAATAGGTTATACACATCCAATAGCTACAATATTTGTACAGGAGATGCAGAAGGCTTTGATCCACGTTCCACCGTCAAAAAACGCATTTGACGTCGATCGACGTCCTTGGCACTCTACGTCACTATTTACTTTGACGTCGATCGACGTCCTTGGCACTCAATGAGGACCCCAACCCAAAAGCCGTCCATAAGTGACCCTCACGTTCCACCACACAATACTCAATAATCAGACTCGACAAATATCGACTTTTGCTGGCTAAATAAGCAGAATTACTAAAATTCTGGATGCTAAATGTATCTATAGCTGCAAACTGCATTATGAGATCTGAGCAGCATAATATATGAAATGTTGATCAGATGTTTCATTGACGCAATACATCCCCGGTGGTGTTCTTACGGATGCACACCCTGTTTTTCTTCCTCTTTTAACTTCAAATTGAACTTGAACTTCTAACTTCATTAAAATAGAATTATTGTATTATACTTTAGTATCATAGCAAATAGAGGTCTCAGATTAAGAAAAGGCCAGTCAGAAAAGAAAGCATGCGCCCCCCCCCCCCCCCCCCCCCCCCTTCCCAACCGCTGCCCATTATGTGGTACTGTTCTTGACTGCTTGTCTTGGTTATCCTTGTGAAAGTTCAAAGTCAACTTCAAGTTTCAACTGCTTCCTGTTTCCCAGGATCTTAAGACCTGTTCCTCCTTTTATGATTTCATTATGATTAGATTGCTCAAGACTTCACACATCCACGCTGGAGTAAGACTGAAACTACATCAAATGAACTTGGAGTAAGACTGAAACTACTGTTCTTTTGAAGTTGAATGGAAACCTTGTTCGAGACAGACATGTCATTTGCGATACCTTTGGATGCCTAACTATAGATTCATGTCGTACTTGGCAATTCCCATGAATTTCCATTTATGCATGTGAACCAGAGCATGACTGAAAAAGAAATTTTTTTTTATTCATTTTTTGCTCAGCAAACTTTCCCTGGATGAGCTGAGGTTAACTGATACTGCTACCTTTTCTACCATTTTGAATTTGACCCAATAGCATAAAGCAGTACTGATAATGACAGAGAAAAAAGTGGAAGTTTAATTTGTCTTCTTCTTCTTTTTAGCACGGCTGTGAGACATGAAAGCGGTTCTGTGCATGGCTCTCCGTTATAACCAAGGGCGCGGGGAAGGGGACACACAGAGCAGAACATCTGCTGACTAGTCCAGAAATATCTGTCTTGATTACAGTATATTGACTGAAGACAGGCCCAGAGATCACATATTAAATGGGTAACTGCATCAGGTGGCCATGCGGCATACAGGTGGACTGCTGCAGAGGTCACTGAATGCAACACATTTGTCTCAACTTCTTCCTCTGTATTCTCTTTCTCCACGTCTCACTCTTTGCCTCTATTTCTGTGTATTTGTCTTTTTTTTAGTCTCTCTATCTGGTGTCTTGCAGTTTTGTCTTTCATCTTCCTCTTGTTCTTTGTGCGGTCTCCAGCTGAAACAGAAGCCCTTTGTCCTTTCCCAGAGAGATCATTTAGTCACCATGTGAAACCATGGCTACTTGCTAGATAAAGGCATTTAATGATTTTTTTTTTTTTTTGCCTTCTGTCCTGGTCTGACCTATACCTCTTCCTTCTTTCCTGATCTGACCTACACCTGCATGTGCCTAGCCGTCCATGGCTCTTTGAATAACTTTCACTGAGAAGTTTGCTTTTGAGAGCCCACAGGGATGACAATGCATGCCAGCACGTCTTACACTGATTGGATTGATTTGACCGTGGTAATGCTGTTCCATACAAGTGATCCATGCAGTTGGAGCCATATACTCCAACTGCTCATCTGCAGGATCATTGTGTTTTCTTTTTGGCAACATCCTTGAGAGCTCATTAGTGTTGTATTTTATTTTAAGCGGTGGAGCCGCTTCTATAGTGACTTTTGTGTGTTCCTGCCGAGATGTTGCCGAGAATTACAAAATGTGTAATTAGTTACAGTTACTAGTTACTTGTCTCAAAAAGTAATTGAATTACTTTACAAATGACTGCATAATAAAAGTAATTAGGCTACTTACTTACTTAAAGTATATTTTGCGTTACTTTTAAAAGTCTGCTTCGATTCTCTTATTATTTTAGTGTTGCTGTGGCACAGTGTGGGACAAAACATACTGTCAAATTGTATCTATCATTGTACCTGTATGGGATACTTGAACATTTGCTTATTGGGGAGGCTTATAGCCTACTCAAGGTTATTATCCTCTCGAGCGTATAGCCTACTCAAGGTCATTAGCCTCTATGGCTTATAGTCTACTCAAGGTCATTAGCCTCTGGGGCTTATAGCCTACTCAAGGTCATTAGCCTCTGGGGCGTATAGCCTACTCAAGGTCATTAGCCTCTGGAGCTTATAGCCTACTCAAGGTCATTAGCCTCTGGGGCTTATAGCCTACTCAAGGGCATTAGCTTCTGGGGCTTATAGCCTACTCAAGGTCATTGGCCTATATGCCTTATAGCCTACTCAAGGTCATTAGCCTCTGGGGCTTATAGCCTATTCAAGGTCATTAGCCTCTGGGGCGTATAGCCTACTCAAATGTAATTAGCCTAGGGCTTATAGCCTACTCAAGGTCATTAGCCTCTGGGGCATATAGCCTACTCAAATGTAATTAGCCTAGGGCTTATAGCCTACTCAAGGTCATTAGCCTCTGGGGCATATAGCCTACTCAAATGTAATTAGCCAAGGGCTTATAGCCTACTCAAGGTCATTAGCCTCAGGGGCATATAGCCTACTCAAATGTAATTAGCCTAGGGCTTATAGCCTACTCAAGGTCATTAGCCTCTGGGGCTTATAGCCTACTCAAGGCTATAACCCGAAAGCAAAAGGCAAAAAAAGAGCTCTGCCTCATACCGGTCAAGGAGGGGGGATGTGAAGACTCGCCATGCAGCAAAACCCATGTACTTGCCAAGGACCTAATTTGCCATGGGAAGTGATGAGAGGTGGGGGAGGCCTGTCATATTCATACCTAAATCAATCCAGTGTGACAGTTTTGCTATTAATATCAGTCCACCTGGGCATTATGCGGCCCGGGGGCCAGAACCGGCCCTCATGATGGTTCTGCATCTAAGACAAACCACACCATTTTACTGATGAAGCGAAGAGAAAAAAAAAAGAGGAAAGAGATGGCCTAAATTGGTCTAAGTCTGGAGGGATTTTCAAGATAATAAATGCTGAGGAATAAGTGCACAGTATGTTTTCTATAATTGAATCTAGTATATAAAATTTGACAATATTTATTTTGCCCCCAGCAGCAATCTGGGTTTCTGATGCAGCGGCCCCGCAGCAAAAATAATTGCCCACCACTTATGGATGTTAAAAGCCTGGGCCCAGTTGCACAACAGCACCTTAGGTTAAGATTTCCCTTAGAGTCAGAGTTATAAGGGAAATCTTAACCTAAGGTGCTTTGTGCAACTGGGCCCAGCAGCTGGCTTGGAGGGCACTTTATCTTCAATTAGGTTAAAATAACCTGTGTTGTGAAATGTGTGGTGCCACTGCCAATGTTTCTGGAGATTCTTAGCTTCTCTGTTCTTTGTAACACAGAATATTGCCTTGGCATATCACAGCTCCATTGTACACGCTATCCGGCGGCAACATGCTCAACCCTGTGGAAAACATTTTCCATGTGTGCACCATTTTCAAATTACAAGAGCTCTCGGATTATGGAACTGAAACAAAGAAAACAAATGTCAGCTATTAATGCAACTAGAGGCAATGGGCAAACAGTCATACTATTATGTGACACCAGGTATCTTTACTGCATCTTCTCTCTGTATCTAAAATAGCCATGGCTGACCCATATGCACAACCTATTCTCCTTCACACAGGACGGAGGGTGCATTTCATAGTATACAATAGTATTGTTGCTTTTTTTTATTAGTAACTTCAGCCCATAGGTACCAACATTTCATTCCTACTCAGAATTTAAACCCTTTAAATGCCCGTTTGTTTACATGATTTTTTTATAGTGTAAAAATGTCAATTATTTTCCATATAATAAATGCTAAGTGTATTTTTTTTTAGGGGGGGGGGGGTATCAGAGCGATTGGCAGCAACATTGATTTTATTCCATTTTTATTTTGGAACTCCAGCCATTTGTGCAAAAAAATAATCATTAGTTGCCTGATGTTAAGCAGTTATGGCTTCAAATTTATAGTTTTTACTGTTTAACTGTTTTCCACCATTTCCCCATCATTGGCATGCGTTTACATTTCATGTAAACTGCATGCAATTGATCAATAAGGACCGAGACCAAAACAAAATGCGTGACAGACATACATTAATGAATTAACCAACCACGGACCTCCTTATTCGAGGGGCGGTACATTTTGAGCCATGTACCAATGCACGCAGAGAGACAGACTCCCGTTACAGCCCAGCCAATCAGAGGCTTGCGCTTGCCACGGCAAAACCCAGAAATGCTGCCCTGTGATCCAGACCCTCCGTAGCACCATTCTTGCCGCCGACCCTCCTTTTATTATTTTAGGGGATATAAATGTAATTACGGTACACAATTCAATAAAAAGAGCTGTGTCTGCTCTGCATATCAGTTATACTTTTTTTTTCTTCTTTTTTTACATCAAAAGTCCCACTAGTACACGTTTTTTTTTTGTTACCCAGGAAAGCAGCAGGGGGTAAAAGCAGCAGCAGCATCACCTTTTAAACTTTTTTATACCATGGTCTGGGTGAATACTCGATTCTGATTGGCTGCAAGGTGTCCATTATTTTGTGATATTGTACAGTGATAATGTACACCTAGCTAAATGGTCTGTTCACCATTCATATTGTAGCGAATCAGTGTTACACATACAGTGGTGAGCAATGGTAGTGTCTCGACTACAGATAGGAACGTATGTGTGGGAGTGTTACTAAGGGGAACACTATGCTTGTGGAACACTTCTGGGGGAGACTGAGCATGCGTGGGCAGTCTCCCGTTACCGCCTAAGGGGAAAGCTGCTAGCTATGAGCGTGACAACCGCCTAGAGTTGTGATATGACTAACTGTGAATAAAGATCCCTGTACCAGCAAGAAGCCTCTATCTCTTCAATACCAGGAACGCTACAATATCAATGCGCCATAGTTTCATCAGTGTTATCAAGAGAGCTGTTTGAGCTCTATACCCCCGTTAAGGGTTAATATGACAATTTTCTAAGTTGAGAAAAAAATTGAGTCGGTCAAAGTAACTATTTAAATCACCCCTGTGTGCTCAGTTTATCAAAAATAACTCTTATTTACAATTTTGATTTTCGTTTCGGAGATTTCCCTCCCCTGGCTCTGAGCCATTATGAGCCACTGTCAATAGACCAAATCAGCGGGGATGTTTACATTTACTTCCGGGTACCCCTGAGGTCCACACATTATAATGGCGGTGGACGGCACAAACTGACGTGTTGAAGACAAAAACAGACAAAGAAGACAAAAATGGTTCGTCCGTGTTGTGTTGTTGTTTAATATCATTCATAACAACACTTTCACTAACGTTAGTGGAGACCAGACTAGCTAATTTACCTGTTGGACCAGACCAGAGTAGACTTGAAGCTAAATTAAATTAACTTGGCGTCAGTAGCTCTGTCTGTAACGTTAACGAGTCTGCAAAAAAACAGCGAGTTTGACAGACAAACAAACGTTATTAGCTAGCTAACACTACATAAAACAAACACAGAAGAAAGGCTAGATAGCTACGTCAGACAAGCATGTTTACCAACCGTTTAACCATTTAAATTGAAAGTAGTCGGCCGAAAACAGCGAGAGGGTTTGACAGCATTTATTTGACAACACGCACATTTAAACCTGCCGCCTTCCCCAAGTGGTACCCGGAAGTAAATTTGTTTACATGGTGACGTCACGGTGATTTGGTCTATAGTGTTTGGCAACATGGAAACGACTCTCCGGACAGAGAAAATGGGCGTGAACAGCCGAGGAAAGAGAGAGAGAGAGAGAGAGAGAGCGAGAGGAGCAGGGAAGCTTGCACTGTGTCAACAGCGCTGTGCTGTCCTCCTTTCTCTCTCTCTCCTCTCGCCTCTTCATACGCACATTTTCTCTGTCCCACAGTAAACCCTGGAGAATAATACTCATGTATAGAGTCGTTTCCATGTTGCCAAACACTATTGACAGTTTGAGCCTTCCCGCAGATGGCAAAACAAGCAGTTTTATTAGCGAACGTGTATTGACGATGCGGTGCGGGATTGCACACTGAGAGACGTCCTTGTACAAAACATACCTGGACTCCAACATACTGAAAGCAGATAGTTTTCACTCTACTCCTGCCTCGCGCCATTTACGTCTTATAAGACCCGCAGACGTTAACGCAATTCCCTGGAATGCGAGTTTAAACGACCCAGTTACATGGCGTTGCATTCTTAGACATTGCCGTTTTATTTTTTGTATGTTGTTACATAGGCTACAATTGGCCAAATTATTAGTTAGCTTGATTCTAGAATTGTGCCAGGTGTAGAAACTAAGCAGCCATTTTATCCAATGATAGCCTAATCTCGAGGAGACTATTTTGTCTCGCCGGTTCTCAACTCATATTCAAGGTTATGAAAACTAGATTTTGATTGCAAAATGCATGGAAATATAAATTAATGGTCTTGTTTTGTTTCTTTGGCAAGTGACCATGGTATAAGCGGGACTTCGCGGAGGCAACCATCCTCGGCTTCGCCTCGGACGGTTCACGCCTCCACGTCGTCCCTTAAAAAGTGATAATGGACACCTCGTCGTGCATTAACCCTTACATATCGCACTCTCAACCCCGTAAGTTTCAGCACATCTGTGGGCTCTCTGTTCCCCCTCCCTTCCCTTCTCAGATGGTTGCACAGGGCCAGCATCAGGCCAGCCAAAACAACATTTAAACTTCTGATTAAAACTTTCAAAATAATGTAATTTAAACAAGTAAATAGCCTTACTGATGCACGTTGGAGGAGAAAAGGGTGTTTCGTATGCATACCCCTATGGGTACGTGGAGGGACTACAGGAGGAACATGAGAGAAAGGAAAATTTAAAAAATGCATGAATAAATCATGGGGAAAAAATGAAACGTTAAAACATTGCAACTCTTTCATTCCATGTCTTATTTTGTAATGTTATATTGTTCAAAGGGTGCATGGGTTATATGCATTCATTGCATCCTATGCTATAGTTTTCTCTTGCAGTTTTCTAAGCAGAATGTTGGCTATATATATATATATATATATATATTTATAAAACGGCTCTCTCAAATCAAGCAATCTGATTGGTTCACAGCCATTGTATAATTCCAGTAACCGAGTTCAATAACCCATGGCCATGGGTTATTGGTTGCCATGGCAACTCTCTTACTAAAAGGCAGCTCTGCGCTCGAGCTCCGTGTTGGGCTTTCCAGAAAGCTCTCAGCTTCTCAGCAAGCGCCAGGATTGGCCAATGTCAACTTCAGTCTCCAGAACGATCCAATCAAATCACCCGCACGTCTATCTTCTTGCTAGAGGTCCCGCCTTACAGTAGTGTCAAAACAAAAAGCTACTCGCTTGCAGCCAGACGCATGATGGCGCAACTCTCTTAGGCTTTGGTTACCTCAAAAACAAAATGGCGGAGACAGCTGTCAGATCCTTGTGAATCGATCTTCGCTTATAACTTTACTAATACTTCGCAGAAAATGATGTTTTGTACAAGAATAGACGCGGGCTAATGTCTTAACCCCTCTCTCGCGCGCCCTCACTCTTAACCCCGCATTTCTAAATAAGACGTAACGTTACTTGGTGTGGGCATACGGCTCTGGTGTCGGGCTCTGCAAAAAGGTCTCAGCAAGCGCCAGGATTGGCCAATGTCGACTTCAGTCTCCAGGACGATCCAATCAAATCACCCGCACGTCTATCTTCTTGCTAGAGGTCCCACCTTATAGTGTTTCAACTGACTCTATCAGAATAAAATGCCAGTCGGACTTATAGTATTATTATTATTAAATTATTATACTTGGAAACCGTTTTATAAAAGCAATATAGCACTCGAGCTGCGTGGTGTTGTGGAATATATCCCGCTGAAAAGCTGTTATCCCACGAGGCCTCGTGGGATAACAGCTTATCAGCGGGATATATTCACCACAACACACTTGCTCTCGTGATATATTGCTTATATATATATATATATATATATATATATATATATATATATATATATATATATATATATATATATATATATATATATATATAGTTGGCTATATAGTTGGCTAATAGTTGGTAGTGAAGCCAAAATAAAGTTTGGGACCCACTGCACTAAGGATGCATGCATGGGTGTGGAGTGCAAGCAGGCCACTTGGGGGCGTGTACCGTATGTTGACAGCCCAGGGACAGGTGCGGCATGCGGTCAGTCCTCTAAGTATAGAATCCCCCTGCCCAAGCATTCCTGCCGTGCCTTTCACTGCGGGCAGAACAATACAGCAGCTCAAATGACTGACACCCTAAAGCTCCCCGCTGTCATGTCGCCAAAGGCACCCCATCTCTCCTCCCCTCTCTCATCAGTCTCCCTCCATTTCTCTCTTGCTTTGCCATGTGACCCCCCCACCACAAACACACATGCATGCACACACGCATGCACGCATACACACACACACACACACACACACACACACACATGCACACACACACACACACACAGACACACACACACACACACACACACACACACACATGGCAGTATAGCTATCTTAGTGAGGACATCCATTGGCACATTCCCTTAACTGCCAGATGGTTTGTTTTCACATAACCAACTGGAACGAGTCACTCGGCAAACCGTTTCAAAGGGCAGGCACTTTCAAAAAGATACCTGGCAGGTGATTGGATGAACCATCTGTCTATCAGGGGCTGCTGCCTCATAGGTCAAAACCCTTGAACTATGCTTTGACTCTGTGTCTGGTTGTGGGTTTTTGGTCCAGGTCCAATTGGTTCCGTGACACGACAGTGGAGTCAGTAGTAACTAGTGCAAAGTTTTGAATGAATATTATCGGGCTTGCGTTATGGAGAAGCGTGCGTCTATCTCGTCTCTTGTTTGCACCGGGGTTGCATTGTTAAAGTGTACCCAAACGGAGTACCCGAACAGTAGAAACATTACTCGAATACTAACATTATACTCGAGTAGCCGAATACTCTCGCCCATTCCTAGTATGGACCCCCACTAAAAACATGCAGAAGATCCTCATCTGACCAGTGATGACAATATTTGAAGATGGTCGCCGGGACGTATAAGAAAGCTGCCCACTGCTCCTGGCCTGCCCACCGGAGGAAGGACAATGAGTACGTTTACATGCACTTAAAAAATTCAAATTATTGCGTTAGTCCGCCTAAAACCGGACTTTAGCTCGACTGAAATCGAAGTTATAAAAGTCTGACTAACACACCCAGATAATGCGATTGGAACTCGATTTACTCCTGGACGAGGCGATCAGGGCATGCGCTAACGCTCTTTGACCCGGAAGTCGAACAGCGTGTAAAACTGTTACGTTAGTGGCCAGGGAGCGATTAGCTAAAGCTAAATGTGAAGTTCGTTAATCTGTGTCTAGAAAAAATATGAACACAGCAAAACAATGTCCTATCACTAAAATACACACAGGGCAAAACATCTCTCAACATAAACATACTGCCACACTATTATATGGGCCAGAAGTGATCGTTTTGAGGGGAAACGTTTGTATAATTATATAATATTTTTTAATGAAATAGCTGCATTATTAAGAGACTTGCTGCTACCAGTTGTAAGAGCAGAATTGGCCGAGCCTTCCCCATTTCCCACCCGTGCATGTATACTTGGACAATGACATAGTCCGAGTAAATAGCCTAATCAAGCTATAACCATAGCTCGACTTAACTATGCATGTAAACGTACTGAATAACTAGAAATCTCTCGCCCCCCCTGCAGCTCGCCTGCGTGGGCTCCTCTGCTGCGTGGCCTCGCCTGCTCTATTGGCATGCGCAGCACACAATTGCTCAACTTCGTATCACTCCTCACCTGTTCTATTGGCATGACTGGATGCCTTGCAGCACATTGCTGCCTCTCACAGTTGGATGGTTTCACTCTAGACCTGGTTCTTCTTTCAAGTTTCTGGTGTTTCTCACACTTCCTCAATCTTGGCTGTTGCACCTCGTCTCATGTTCCTCCACTCCTCATCCCTCCTGAGCAACGCACCTTCACCTTCGTGAAGGAGTCATTATTCTTCTTCTAATGGCTTTCCGGCAGACTGGATGCCTTGCGGCAACGGCCAGGCCTTACTGTGGGAACCCTACTTATGCACGGTGGGGGGGCCCCGGACGCGGTCCAACCCCCCCTCGCACACACACGAACACACACACAACACACACACACACACACACACACACACACACACACACACACACACACACACCCGGAGGCATAGGGTATTATTACTGTTAAAATCAAGAGCTGAATGCTTGACTGTTTTTTCTTATTGATTTTACTCATCATTACCATTAGAGGTACATAAAAATCTCTGTCGAAAGTCACTGAAATAAGATTGCCGAGATCTACTGATTATTCCTGTCGGATTGTATTCATGACAGACTTGATGACACATTGACACTGTGTCCACCACTGCCCATGTGCCTGTTTATCATTAATTGAACTATTTCAGGGTGTGTGATCACAGAGCGCACATTCACTTCTAATGCTAATGGCTTTTCCTGCTTTGTTGTAACCCTGATCCCTCGGTATGCGGTCCCATCAGAGCAGTCAGAGGTTAGACAGAGCGGGATCATATGAAGGCAGATCAAAAAAAAATGTTTGAACTGTTTCATGGACAAAGCACCACCAGTGATTAGGAAGAATAAGGAGAAAACAATGAAAGCCATTTGAACACAGAGGCGTGTTTATCTTTGATATGTCAGTGTCACATGTTATGGATTTGCTGTGCACTGAAGAGTCTCTTAGAGATTCCACTGCAATGACCGGGCAGTGAAACGTTAAGGTGATGTTCATGACCTGATTTATGGCCATTTAGATTGAGAGTGAGACCCTGAACCAGTCCCCCTGGCCCCTGCCCTCACACTGCACATACAGTACGTCCACACACACACACACACACACACACACACACACACACACACACACACACACACACACAGACACAGACACAGACACAGACACAGACACACATACACATACACACACACACACACACACCTATACACATGCACCCCTACACACACACACACACACACACACACGCACACCTATTACACACGCATCCCTACACACACACACACACACCATCCAAGTGTGATTGTTGTTAGAACACACACACACACACACACCTATACACATGCACCCCTACACACACACACACACGCACACACACCATCCAAGTGTGATTGTTGTTATGCAGCAAAGCTTTGAGGAGGGGTCGTCCTCTTCTTATTTCCTGCCTGGACGGACGAGCAGTCTCTCTGACTTCATATCATCTCTGCGGGGGAGGAATGAACAGGCATGCTCTTGTGGCTCTGCAAAACACTCCATTTACCATAAGGTCCCATGGCAAATGGTGCAAATCTCTCCATAAATGGCCTGATTCTATATGACATTTCAATGCATCGCAGCCCAGAGGCATGTGCCCAGAATGCTGAGAGGAGGAAGAGCGATCTGATGGCACTGTATGTAGACCAGTGTCAGTTGCACACACACACACACACACACACACACACACACACACACACACACACAAAACAGCTTGTTCAACAATACATTTTCCCATTAGCTTGCAGTTAGGCTACACAAAAATGACAAATGGTTAAAAGAAATATGTTTGGTGTCACAGAAATATACACTTAATTAGCCTACCTGCTGCCTAGAGAAATAAAAATATTGAGACTTACAGGATTGATCAGATACACACAAAAAAGAAGAAGAAAGAAAAGGAAGAAAACTTGGGACGCTGCGGGTGTATTGTGAGAAAAACAGCGAGTCCATTTAATGAGATGCGGTTTGGACTTTATGGATCACAGAGGCAGCATCATGTAGTCGGCTGCAGGTAGCCTAACACCAGGAATAATGATCTGACCTTTGGTTCCAGTTTTCAGTTTTCAAGCAGTCTGCTTTTAATAACGTTATCGTCATCGTCGTCAATATGCATACTGCATATTGTTGTGATCTGGTGTGGATCAGCTCTCTGGTTGATTATGTTTTGGGATTAAATGGACTTTTCAGGACTTTCCAGGTGGTTCCAGGACTTTCCAACCTGCCCAAGACCTTCCCCGGATTATAACCTACCTGGCAACCTCCATGTACATTTTCAGCCCCAATTGGACCTGCGGTGTCGGCGTGCATAGAAGACAGACACAGACACACAGACAGACAGACAGACGGACAGACAGACAGACAGACAGGCAGACACACACAGATAACTTCAACTTTATTATGTAGATCTGCTCCGTCGAATCTACTGGTTCTCAATATCCCACCTCCGTTTCCTCTGTCAGATCCCAATCTCATTCTCCTCAGAGAAAAATAACCTTCCGCAAACACAAAATCAATCGACCGCCTCCAACTTTCAGACCTGCTCTCCAACGCTCTCAGCCTGGATCCACCCCCCACCTCGCCTGATCTCAGCCTGGATCCACCCCCCACCTCGCCTGATCTCAGCCTGGATCCACCTCGGCTGATGACCTCACCGATATCCTCAACAACACACTTTCTGCCTCTCAAAAACGCCTCGCAGCCGTACTCAACTCCAAACCAGCCTCCACTCTAATAACCTACTTGAACCCCTCCAGTCTGGTTTCCGCCCACTCCACTCCACAGCACAGAAACTGCACTCATCAACGTCTTCAACGACCTCCTCACCTCTGCTGAAACCGGATCCCTCAACATCCTCTGGCACTTGTCACTTATCGAAAAACACTTACAGAATAAACGTACTAAAATGAGCAACATAAAAATGAAGATATGTAAAACCCATAACAGGATGTATTAATGACGAATGAAATAACGGAAAGTGGTACGATCAAAGTTTTTTGTTTTCCTGTAAAGCAGTGGTCATGGAGGGGATTCCAGGGGGTCCCCAACAGAAAAGGGGAATAATGTATTTTCACTATAATTACATTTTGGTCATGGCTTTCATACACTTTCTGTAATAAAACATCTGAAAGCAAATCAAATGGGGGTCTGTTGTCTCATTTGTGTAGGGCTCCATGACATGAAAAAGTTTGAGAAGCACTGCTGTAAAGAACTCTGCGTACTGTGTGTGTGTGTGTGTGTGTGTGTGTGTGTGTGTGTGCGTGTGTGTGTGTGTGTGTGTGTGTGTGTGTGTGTGTGAGAGATATACAAAGGGAAGGGGGCTATATAGCCTGTATTGCAAATAATAATAATATAATGATAATAATAAAAGGCATATAGCCTACCTACAGTATCTCGGTGGGAGTCTGTTCCAATGCTGGATAACACAACAGGAACAGAGGCTAACTGTGTGGAGCTTGCTGTTGATTGCACCAGTGGTCGAGAGCTGAAAAACAGTGACGTTATAATATATTGTTAGCCGACACATTAGCTACCCTGGTTGTAGAACCACGTCTCACTGTATTTCATACTATAGACATTAGGGATGGGCATTTTAACCAATTTAAACACTCCTTCTATTATGAACGATTAATCGGCGGGGGTGGGTTGGGGGTCCGTGTGGAAACTGGAAACACACGCTTAACCCGTTTGGCTATGTTAAGCAGTTAATTTCGAATATCTATTACTATGGTAATGACGGAGCAGGGGTAATCTGATATGGGGCTGTTCACACATAACGTTTGCATTTTTGCATGGAAAAAACACTACACTACAGCACTTTTTGTGAGGGGAGGGACCATTAGGTGACGTTGCAGCTGTTAGCCTACCTCAGATCTCCGGTGGTTGGATGGCATTGGTTAGCGCTTCGTTCGAGCAGACTTGTGAAACAAGCGAAGGCTCATTTCCAATAGGCCTACATGTCCGGTATAATCCATTCTGCTTTATGATCACTGTTACAGTAACGTAAATCCACGGATTACAAGGTCCGGTGTTCTGCCAAAAAGTGAAAACTGACCAGTGACCATAACGTTAGCTGCAGCTAAATAGTGATCGCCATGAAGCAATTCGTTCTCCACATTTCTTGTGGCTAACGTTATGGGACAACGACAGTGTATGTAGTCAGTAAACTAGTGCCACATTTTCAATGAGTTTTATCGGGCACGCGTTATGGAGAAGCGCAGAAGCGTCATGCCCATTGTAACTGAGGGGGCAATTGCCCCCTCAGATTTTTGAGAGGTAAAAAAAATAAAAAAAAAAAAAAAAAAAATTTTTTTTTTTTGTTAAAGGGGCCATATTATGCATTTCTTAATTTTGTATCATATATATGTTGTTACAATCTTGGATGGTCATATTAAACATGGGCTAAGCTTCAAATAAATATGTGAAAGTGTTTTAATGTTACCCCCATGAACCCCCCCTCTCGCCCATGAACTCTCGTAGACGAGATGACATGGATTTATGCCGATTTTGTGCGAGAACCATAGTTCTAGTGACGTCAGTAGGACTTGTTACCATGGTGATGCCAACTTTGCCAAGCTTAGCCCGGGCCCGCGGCGCGAGCGCCCTGCCCCTCCCTTCCCTGTTCTGACATGCCAGTAGACTGCCGTATTTCAATCTAGTATTAAACATACTATTGGTTCATGTTGGAATAAAAACACTGCTTCGATAAATATGCACCATTACTACTACAAAATGAAAAAATAATTTTGAAAAAGACCGAAATAACAACTTAAATCGAGCTCTGTTTAGAGGGGGGAAATCAGCGTCAGGCTGCTTGGAGGAAAACGGCACACCAAAGAAATCGTCACTCCTCGACTTTGAGAGGCTGTGAGGAGTGAGGACGCTGTGTTTGCTCCAGCCAAACACAGCGTCCCCTCCGTCTCCCTCTCCGTCTCCCTCTCTCTCTCTCTCTCTCTCTCTCTCTCTCCCTCTCTGCATGATTGTGGTTTGCAGTGGTTCTCAACGTGGGGTCCGGGTTCTGTCTGAGCCGAGGTTTGCGCAAACAAACTTTCACCCCGCTGCCCGCCTTGAGTATTTCGGAGGGTGGGGGTTCTTAAAGGGACAGGACCTAAAACAAAGCGTTTCAGACAGAGGGTGAACTGAAGGGGGCAGTGAGAGCCAGTACAAGATAAACTGATTTTTTTAAACTATGAATGATGCAATAAGTTACTCTACTGGAGGCCAACAATAAAATAATAATAAATTATATTAGCAAAATATGGGCCCTTTAATAAACATAGGCTATATTATTATAGGCTGTGTATGGTAGTTGAAACATAGTTTCAAGTTTACGTTTATGTATGTTTGTAGTTAAAACAAAAACATAAATACTGTATAGGCTACATACAGTACAACACAAAAGGCTGTTATTTACCCTTTGTCGCCACCTGGTGAGTAAATATATATAACTAAAACCATTAGAATTGACAACCGGTCCGCGACTTTTTTTTCCCATGTATCTACCAGTCCTTGGCACAAAAAAGGTTGGGAACCCCTGCTCTAGAGGAAAGATTTCTACCTTCTGAAAAGGCAATACCAGCCAAAATAAACATTGTGTTACATTGCTTTGAAACATGTGGTCTCCCTTTTTTGTCAAGTCCATTGAGCCTGGGCAGTGGCAATGTACTTAGTCTGGTGATTATGGATCTTTCCAGGAGGCTGAGCAGTTTGGAAAATAGCCTTATGGTTACACCTGCTCAGTCTGTTAATTTAAAATTAGATATTCCTCTAAATCTGGCTTCCAACCCCCCAAATTTTTTGCCGCCCTCCGGGCGCCGCCAGAATTCGCCCCCTCAGATTTTTGGCTTGCATGACGCCCCTGGAGAAGCGTGCGTCTGTCTCGTGTCGTTAACGGGAGCGCATCTCCACCAGTCAATTTTCGTGATGAGCTGGGAAACCTCCGGTTAAAACTTTCAAAATATTATTACTTAAACAAAAGTAAATAGATTATTGATGGATGAGAAAAAGGTATTTCAACGAAAACAGCAGCAAACCTTGTATCAAAATACTCGTGATGTTAAGATTACGAGTTAAACTGTGGCTGTAAAGCATTACTCAAAATTAATATTAATGCCAATGTTACAATAAGAGTTTTAATTTGAAAGCCCTAAAGCAGATGACATACTTTTACATTCTGGCTGACTTGACGTCCGTGCAGTTATACCTGTCTGAAACACAGCCATGCTGCCTGTATAGCCAGATCTACATGACGATGCGTGAGTACTCGAGTACCCGAGAACTCCCGCCCATCCCTAATAGACATATTACATACCTGTCTAGAAGGAAGATGGCCAATTCAGCATCTGTTTTGAATCCTTTCATATCCTGAAATTCCAAGGTTAATCCATGCTTTATCAGCGTCCCTTTTGGCTTGTCTTTGCTCTTCGGTATTTTCTTTTCGCCGGCCAAATAATCTTGACCAGCCAGTTCGGCCATAACTACAAAATAATGCAGAATCTCAAAATTATCTAAAGAAAAATATCCTCCTGCTTCCAACCATAGTCTGTAAAAAGAGAATGTGTAAATTATATATTAGTAGAAATTATCGCAGACGTAAATAAGGCCGGGAAAAGACTTTCTCTTCCGGTCTGCCTGCTGTAAACCATTTTGTCCGTTTCCCCTCTCTCTCTCTCCCTCTCCCTCAGTCTCTCTCTCATGTGTGTGTGTGTGTGTCACTGATGACATCATCAGTGATGTCACAATGATGTCACAATGCCTATGTATGACATCGCTGATGACATCATCAGTGATGGTATGACATCATTGATGACATCAGTGACATGACTGATGACATCACTTATGACATCATCAGTGCTTTATGACACCACTATCAGTGATGGACATAGAAAAAACAGAGATTGCCCAACATGCTCCCTTTTATAATAAAGGATAACTAGTTAATCATTACTACCAGAAATGACCACTTACTTCCTGATCATTTCTATTGCACAATTTACCTTCTCTACCATAAAGTGCTACCCTTTTTTTGCTCACATTCCCTCAACCTACCCATCTAGTTCTTCTTCAGTTAGTGACTTCCTACATTTCCCAAAAATATGTGGAAGTTGAAAAAGCAATAGCGTAGTCAGGTTTTGCAGTTGAGACGAAATGAGAGTGGACATTGACAGTCATGCCTTAACACTTGACTCGAGTATCCGACCGGTGATCGGGTTTTTGAAGTATCCTGCTTTTGTTTGCGCATGTAAACAAAATATCCACATTTCAGAAACCTGGATAAGCCCTTATCCCAGTTTTGAGAAACCCGTTTATGCTACTGTAGCTGAAGTAGCTGGAGAAACCGGAATACTGTTGCATGAATACATCTTATCCTGGTTTCTGACCGCTGCTGCCGACTACATGAAGCGTCTCACTTCATGCATGGCTGAGCTCTTGGGATTAGCGGAAAGGCTGTTTATATAACAACCTGGAAGCTATAGTTAAATTGCTAGCTTAATGATGCTAAGAAAATAGCACAACCTCTTGGCCAATCTGACCGCAAATGCTCTATTCCTATTATCCCATGTTTTTAATATGACCGGGAGGTAACAACAGACCCATCCAGTATCCCGTTAAAACCCCTTTAGCCCCACCCCCGGTGACGTTACAGGTGTTTCTCTCAACCTGGGCTGCAGGAGACTTCACATATGGTGTTATGGCGGAGTCTGTGTGTGTGTGTGTGTGTGTGTGTGTGTGTGTGTGTGTGTGTAATGAAAGCACCATAAAGTACATTATTATCTCCCATCTTCTCTGTCTTTTGCGACAATGCATGAACACAAATCCTTTGGCTATGACATTATTTACTTTAGCAAGCGATTAATCAGCAGCGATATCGCCGTCTCATTTTCAATAGCCACATTAATTTAACAGTTAGAATTTCAAAATTGCCAGAGTTTGTCTTGTAAACATCATAGGCCCCTGTGCGAATAGCATGCAAACAGTAACCAGGATATCTGTACATGGAAATGAATAACTCGATTTATCTGTGTTCCATGTAAACACCACATCCCAAATCTGATCAAAACCAGGATAAGCCTCATAACTGGGATACTCAGGTCCAGGGCTGTAGCCAGGGATTTTGGGCCCCATGAAAGGATATAACATCGGGCCCACGGATGCCGGCGGCGGAAAATTTTGGCCATTTGGGGCCCCTGTCAGTCAAGGCCAATTGGAATCGTCCACACTTCCCCCCCCCCCCTGGCTACGGCCCTGCTCAGGTCCATGTAAACGCATGCAGTGAACGATGGCAGTGTGTGTCCGGAGTCTACTCTGGACTTCTCTGGTTGTTAAAATTTACAAAAAAGCTGTCAAAGATTTAACACGCTATAGCCTACTGATGACAGATCCAACAGATCCGCTATAGCCTACTGATGACAGATTCAACAGATCCGCTATAGCCTACTGACGTCAGATTCAACAGATCCACTATAGCCTACTGATGACAGATTCAACAGATCCACTATAGCCTACTGACGTCAGATTCAACAGATCCACTATAGCCTACTGACGTCAGATTCAACAGATCCACTATAGCCTACTGATGACAGATTCAACAGATCCACTATAGCCTACTGATGACAGATTCAACAGATCCACTATAGCCTACTGACGTCAGATTCAACAGATCCACTATAGCCTACTGACGACAGATCCAACAGATCCACTATAGCCTACTGACGTCAGATTCAACAGATCCACTATAGCCTACTGATAGCCTACTGACGTCAGATTCAACAGATCCACTATAGCCTACTGACATCAGATTCAACAGATCCGCTATAGCCTACTGACGTCAGATTCAACAGATCCACTATAGCCTACTGACGTCAGATTCAACAGATCCACTATAGCCTACTGATGACAGATTCAACAGATCCACTCAGACCTTGTACCGGATGCAGTTGTGTTATCAGGATGCTCAGGATACAGTAAAAGGAAGGAAACTGGAGCAGCTCGGACGATTCAATGCCTTTTATTGAGGTGCAAAGTAACAGAACAGACGTTTTGACGGCATATGCGTCTTCATCAGAGTCAGAGCTCAGGATACAGTCTTATCTCAGTGGTCCACTCCACTCACAAAGCACCTCCTTAAGACAATATCTAGGCATATTCACTACCCAGTGAGGAATGTTATCTCCATCATAATAAATAATGGCAGGCTATAAAAAGCCAGTAAAAAGCCATTCTTCTTTTCTTTGTAGCTCATGAGTCATGAGTGATAATACCCATCATTTATTGGATGGTCGTAAAGGAATTTGCCATGCAAACACGCATAGGAGACAATAAGAGGATGGACTACACATTGTGAAACTGCACGACACACCTCTGTGGATACTGTTGATCAGATCTTGGTGTTGTGCGGCCCGGGGGCCAGAAAGGGCCTTCACGATGGTTCTGCCAGGCCCGGGAGGTCACAAACCACACCATCGTGCATGTGTGTATATGTGTACTGGATGGGATTTTTGTTTTGTTTTTAGTTTTATCTTTTTCATCAGGTTTGTTGTAACTTTGATTTTTGGACCTGCAGTGCTTTTTCTTTTTCTTTTTTTTTTCTTTTTTTTCTTTTGGCATGCTGGATTTTTTTTTTTTTTTTTTTTTTTTATGTGATTGTTTGTTTGTTTGTTTGTTTGTTTATTTATTATGGAAAATATTTGAGCCAAAATGTTCAGTCCTGTACAGTAGGTTCAAAGACTCCAATCCACCTTATTTTTGAATGCCCCGCTGTAAAATAATTATGGGTGCAAGGTCCAGTCTAGAACGTGACTGATCGTTGATTGGAAAAAAAGTTGCTTGTCACAATAAATACACTCGTTTGACGACTTATTTGAGGGAATGTAACAATTTTATCTGTCACAGCCGCTATTTCTGTTGCTCTTGAACAACTCTGGATATTTATCGACAAGATTTTTGCCAAGCTGGACGTGCTACCGGGGTTTAGGGTTAAAATCACTAAACCGGAAGTCAAACTATGGGAGATTGTTGCTCACTTCACGGAGATCTACCGGCTACACAGTATGTTGTGTCTGTGTCAGCAACATAACGGGGGTGGGGGGGTTCTGGGAGGATTTACACCGGAAGAATCACCCATATTTCACGTAAGGCATCATGGCATCTAGAAATAAGGTGGATAGTTTAATTTGTTTAATTTTAATAATAAGATGCTGTTTTGACTGATTTTTTATAATATAACACGGCATATGCTCAAGAATAGGGCACAGACAGTAGGTTTTCTATAATCTAGTAATAAAATTAGAGGTAGGGCAATAATAATAAAGGTAATAATAATAATAATAATAATAATAATAATAATAATAATAATAATAATAATAATAATAATAATAATAATAATAATAATAATAATAATAATAATAATAATAATAATAATGGCCCACCCTTGCTGTTGATCATTGAAATGTTCCTTATCATGTGTTACTGGAAGTCTGGCTTTATCACCTGTTGGGGCTTCATTATGTACCCACCACACCTCAGTCCACAATCCACATTAGTGCTGCATATAATGTCTTCAGACCAGAACCACTTTGGAGGTAACAGGTGGCACCAAGGCCTCCCCTCAGCAACCTGGATAGAGCCTCTCTCTAGTTGGCTGACAATGAATGGGAGTCATCACTAAGGGAGAGATGGTTAAGGGCTAATGTACACCAGCTCCGGAACAGATGCGGTACGGCTCCAGTACGGCTGCGAACAGACCCACACTCATGTAATCTGTCAGACGTATGCAGGATCCGACAAAAATAGAACAGGTGCGTAATGTTTCCGTACCACATGTATCGCCCATCAATTAACATGAGCGAGAGTCGATCCGGCAGTTTTGCCGGATCCGCAATGCGCATCTGGTGTACATTGCCTGTAAGGAAGCACCAAAAGTTACAGTGAGTCGCAATATGGCTTACAGTATGTTGTGATTGTCTGTACTGTGGCAGATTATTTCCATTATTTTTAATGTTCACAATTTCCACCAACATAGCTGGTTAATTTTCATTTCATCTCAAAGAACAAACCAAAGTGCAGGTGCTATTCTGATATCCCATTAATTATGATTGGGTGTTCAGGTGTTCCAGTCTTATAGACTGAGCAGGGCATAGGAGAGCAGAGAGGCAGTCAAAGAAAGCACAGCCTATGAAAGAGAATGTGTTTTTCAAGTCCTTCCAGAAAAGCATGGCCGGTTATATTTGCTTCTAGCGTAAATCATAGTGAGGGATGAATTAACGTCTTCGAAAGATCCCTTTTTTCTCTCCATCTTTGGTGCTAACTCACTGATGTGGTGTTGCACTGCACTTCCCAGAGATCGTTTATCAGACAGAGTGTCCACTAGTGTGATGGATTTGTATTTTTCCTCGGATTTACTTGCATAATTATTTGAACACAGTCCATCTCATAAGACCATAGAGACACTGCGGAACGCGTCATCATTCAGAAACCACGCCCAACACGGGGGGAAACACAAAGGACCAACTATCGTGCCAAGTTCTAGCAAAACAAACCGTGGCTAACCGGGCGAACAAAGGAACTCTCGTCAGATACAGATAGTTTTGCAGATATCTAGGAGGAACTGGCTAGTGTCAAATAATGAGACGTTGTGTGCGTTTACTTCATTCATTTGAACTGTGAACGAGACGTGAGCTGATCGTTTGTCTGCCGACTTTCTGCTTCCTGAAACTACCCCCAATCTTGGCATTCTCCTATGTCACGTGTTGCACACAAAGATCTTATATACGGAAGATGAACACTCCAACAGCTATACAGCTATAGATCCACATTTTTCTTCTCAACGGCTCCCTTGTTTTGCTCAGGAGTACAAAAAAGCTTTAATTGGTGATTTTTTACATTTGTTGTGTGCGCAGCCCACCACACAACAGCTTTTAGATATGTTTAATTCAAGGAAAATGACGCTGGTGTGTGGGAGTGAATGGAGCGCTATCCCCCGTGATGGGCGTGGCCTATTTCATGCAGTGTCTCTACTGTTCCTTTTCATATATAATGACATACAGCCATGCCCCGGGGCACTTTGACAACCCCTCCCAACACACTAGTGTTGGAGTTGAGACCGAGACCACTACTGGGCGGGGGGGGGGGGGTGGTCGAGCCGCGAGACCGAGTCAAGACCACGACCGAGGAGGGGGGGGCGAGACCGAGATCAAGACTGAGACCAGACCAATGCAAGACTATTTTCAAGACATGGGCCATATTAACCAGTGCAGAGAAGCATTATCTTTGATAGTTTCTAGCACTCAAAATCTCCCTTTTTTCCTTTTAATTACCACTGGGTCGTTGAAACACGTCCTTTGGTGTAACTGACCCAGTGTTGATTAAAATAAAAATAAAAGGGATATTTTGAGTGCTAGAAGCTATCACAGATAATGCTTGCCCTTGCCCTTGTACTGGGCATAATGCTTGGTTCACACCAAAAGCATTGCAGAAGCAGCGCGTCATGGAAGCATCGAGCAGCGTCAAGCAGGAGCCTTGCCATTCCCACCAGAAGCACTCTGTTTTGCTCCACGCCTCGCTCCGTTTGGCCCCGTGCCGGTTACAACTTGCATTGACTTCATGCCATGCCTGCTCGCGTACTGCTCGTGGCTCGCGTGAAAAATAGACCAGATGCCGAAACTATCGTTGTAGCACGTGTGCAGCGCCGCTTCAGCAAGGCAAGGCAACGCGCTGCGGCCGATGTGATCGGTCTCCTCTGTTAACAAGGGCGCCGAAAAGAAACTTGTCGCCGCGAGGCATTGCTTCAGCCTTGCTTCAGTGTAGGATAGGCGTCTGGTGTGTTTGGGGTGTCAGATAGGGCCCATAGCTCTAATGATGGCTTAACCTTTACACCATTGCTCTGCTAACAATAAAATACATCTTTCTTTAGGATTTTTTGTAAAATACAAAATAGCTGTACAGTATATAGTCAGTGATAGAAGACAATCTGACGTGCGGTCCCAGCGCTCTCAGTGTTTACTTTCATGCACGGCGGCAAGGGGGCGCTAGGGGGGGGGGCTTGAGCTACCCAAGAATTTGCCAAGCTCCCCCTCTTTGGAGAAGAAACTTATGAAAACGTAGGATATAGCCTACATAATGTGGGCTCTGGGTCTAACAAGGCTATTCCATATGAAAATATACACCGATTATTATTATTTGCCTCTTGATGAACGTTAGACCGCATTTATTGACACTGTGCCAGAAAAACAGCAGGTGGCATTGAGAGAGGAAGATGAGAGCTGCGTCTGACCTAGTCTCTTAGAACAGACTGTCTCATCTACATCCGGCGAATGCAGCTAAACAGTCTATACGTTACACCCCCAGAACATGCACAAGGAAGTTGGGAAAAAAACCTTCAGACTGGAAGGAAGTTCGACGGAATCCGACGAATCACGACACGTGTGTCCACGAAAAATATGTTCCCCCCGGAAACTTAAACCGATGCAGGTTGCTAATGCTAGCAGTGCTTTAGATATACAGAATTACCATGGAAGCTACGCCGACGAAACCGGTGAAAGAAGACCCTGATAGACGTAAACGATGTATCCGCGGCTTGGAGGAACCTCGTGCAAGACGTGCACTTATTCCAGAGTTAAACGAAAGTGATGAGGTAAGTTGCTAACGTTACTGAGCTTATCGTTTGTCTTACTAATCAGCGTTAGCTAACGATAGCTACAGCAGTATACAGCTAGTTGCGGCATATTGGATTCTGATTGGACTAATGAGCGGAAGACCCGCCTTTCTGCTTCCCATTCCGGTTGGTGCATGCTTCTCCCCCACGTATTACAGACGGTATGGTGGAAGCATTTGAAAAGCCAACTCGTCTGTTTTAAGAGACTACGTCTGACCTGACCTGACCCAGGTAAATGTGCTTTTGTTTTCGCAAAGAGTGAATGAACCACACACTCAACATTTCATTTGATATGAATAAAAGATGCATAGACATTATTTTTTGTTTTCTGACACGGGGATCAGACAGTGTGTGACCGCGGGGAAGAAGAGGACGGCTGCTCCTCGCACAGCATCTCCAATTACAGATCTTACACTCTCCTGAGGGGTTTTTCTTCCCACTTGTTTTGCAAAGAAACTTTTTGTAGTTAGTATTATAAGCAATTTGTATGACTGATTATTTATTTGGACGACATCTCTGCAGCCACTGCTCTGCTCCTCCAGGCCTCGTCTCCTTGTGTTGTCTTCCTTGACATGTGAGGGGAGTGGTTTGAGCGTTAAAACGTTCAAACTGCAAAGTTATGCCTGTTCGGGGGGGAAGGGAACTGGTGGGAATAGCGTGATCCTCCCACGTGCTACGTCCTGCCGGTGAAGCTCCCGTTGTCAGGTGAAGAAGCGGCTCGCAACTGCGCATGTACTGGGACATGTATTAAACGGATTGATTGATTGATTGATGTGTCGGAGGAAACATGGTGCTAGTCTTCGGCTCTGCCCAGATCAGCAGAGGGTGGAACAGCGACCGCGGCAGCAGGGGGAAATTGGCCAAATACAATTAGGGGACAAAAATGGGGAGAAGTCTGAAAAAATAAAATAAAAAACTGCAAAGTTATTGGTTGCAATTGAAGGGGTGATTTTTTTACACCCAATCACAGTACAAATCAAATAAATAAATAAATCAGTCTATACGACTTCAAATCAAATCATAAGAGATTTCTCAATCCTGATCAAAGCAGTCATCAGAGGGAAGCTCCTCTGCATGGAGTGTTCCAGTGCTCTTTGAGGTTTTCAAACTGAGAGAAAACAACTCAATTGCCAGGCTGGAGGAGGGGCTTAAACTCTCAAGGCATTTCTGGAGGCCCACTCATATACTGTACGGAAAAAGAAATAGAAAACTGTCTGGGTGTAATTAGTGCAGAGCTGAAAAGTCCCTAAGATGAACAATAAGTGTGTCTAATATGAGATTAATATACACTTATTTTTTTTTCCAGTTTTCATGCCGTACATCTTTGATTAGCCTATGATGGTCCACTGAACACTAGGCTAATGGAGGCCAGGGAGCTAATCCCAGGATCTCCACCATTCAAGCAGACTGCAAACTGGCCCAGAGAACACGTCTCATTCACAAGGCATGCTTACACTTGCTATCCTAGAAACATTGTAACTCTTTCTCCTGTAGCGAAAGCCTCAGACCAGTGAAACATTGTAACTCTTTCTCCTGTAGTGAAAGCCTCAGACCAATGAAACATTGTAACTCTTTCTCCTGTAGCGAAAGCCTCAGACCAATGAAACATTGTAACTCTTTCTCCTGTAGCGAAAGCCTCAGAGCAGTGAAACATTGTAACTCTTTCTCCTGTAGCGAAAGCCTCAGAGCAGTGAAACATTGTAACTCTTTCTCCTGTAGCGAAAGCCTCAGAGCAGTGAAACATTGTAACTCTTTCTCCTGTAGCGAAAGCCTCAGAGCAGTGAAACATTGTAACTCTTTCTCCTGTAGCGAAAGCCTCAGAGCAGTGAAACATTGTAACTCTTTCTCCTGTAGCGAAAGCCTCAGAGCAGTGAAACATTGTAACTCTTTCTCCTGTAGCGAAAGCCTCAGAGCAGTGAAACATTGTAACTCTTTCTCCTGTAGTGAAAGCCTTAGACCAGTGAAACATTGTAACTCTTTCTCCTGTAGTGAAAGCCTCAGACCAGTGAAACAT
>NC_139624.1:19433282-19612840 GCF_964638095.1 Poromitra crassiceps
TCTCCAAAGTTTTCCTGCTGGAAAGTGAATAATACAATGTTCTGTGATCAGCGCCATAGCTTCTAGCTATACAGTCAGGGGGGATACTGGTTGCCAGGCAGCACACACAAACTAGAGGCATGAGCAGGTGTCACACACTCCTGCTGGGGGGTGGCAAGCAACGGTTGGCACCAAGATCACTTTTTGTGGGTCAGTGGCTATTTTTCGCTGCAGAGCCTCTCACTAGTCGAAAATATGGCCTGAAAAGGTTCCACTGTGACAACAACCGAGACCGTCGTCAAAGTCATCTTGAGCTGGAGGGCAGAATGGCAGCGTTACAGGACAGGCAGAGGTCAAGTCAAGTCAAGTTGATTTGTATACTGTAGCCCTAATTCACAAGCATGTCTCAATATCACAATAATCACAAGGATCGTTCTCGATACCAATGTGTATCACAATATGGTTTGTGTAGGCGAAGTCACGTTTAGTAATCAAATTATCATATTATATACAGTATTATAATTACCTGGCAATTATCACATCATCACGATACCACTGAAAGACAACAAACGATAGTACTGAATGATCGTCCAGCCCTATAGGGCATACAGACTTACTG
This sequence comes from Poromitra crassiceps, assembly GCF_964638095.1. Lineage (NCBI taxonomy): Eukaryota > Metazoa > Chordata > Actinopteri > Beryciformes > Melamphaidae > Poromitra > Poromitra crassiceps. The sequence goes on from NC_139624.1 coordinate 19,433,881, forward strand.
CAGACCTTCTGCCTGAAAGCCAATGCCCTGAAAACGAAGGACATGGTCATTAGCCTCAGGAAGCCTCAAAATCAACCAATCCCACCTCCTGTTGTTGTTGACGGCCACGCTGTGGAGCGAGTGCACACCTTTAAACTCCCCGGGGTGCAGCTCTCCTCCGACCTGTCATGGGAGTCCCACGTTAACTACATCATCAAAAAAGCCCAACCCCCGAATACACTACTTGAGTGTCGCCAAGCGAGCAGGGCTCCCACCTGACGTCCTGTCCCAAATTTATGTGAGCTTCATCAGACCTGTCTTGGAGTATGCTTCTCCAGTCTGGGGAGGGCTGAACAAAAACCTAACTCAGGACCTGGAATGTGTGCAGGGGAGGTGCTGCTGTATTATGGGCCTACCAAGTGGAACGTTCCCCAGCCTGGCGGAGCGGAGAGATGAAGCCACCTCCAGAGAATTCAAGCGGATGCTGGAGGAGGAAGGGTCCAACCCCCTACTTGGAGCCCTCAAAACTCCACAGCACCAATATGGCCTGAGAACTACTAGATTGTTCACCGGGCCAATAAGTCACACAAAAAGACAGCAGCAGTCCTTCTTACCAAGAGCTTACAGGCTGTGCTCACATTGTCCATCCTTTTAGTTATCTCCTCCCTGTACTGTAGACATGTTATTGTTATACTGTATCTATTCTTGTCTGTTTTCTAACTTGTAAAAAAACATCTCATTTCATCTTGTGATGCAACAATGTTTTTTTCTTTAATAAACTTGAAACTTGAACTTGAAACAGCCGTTACTCATTCTGCCCGGCCACTCTGCCGCAGCAGTACCGCCACCGGGGCAGCATCACCACCACACCACCACCGGGGCAGCACCACCACCACACCGCCACCGAGACAGCAGCAGCACCTCGGAACCAGCAGCAGCAAACACCAAACGTGCGGTGCTTTTTCATGCACTCAATCACACAACACAACTAGATTGGATGGGCTGGAGGGACGGGGAGGAGGAGTGAGATCTTGTGTACTGTTTCGCAGGGAAAAAACCGTGGTTAAGGTGTGAAAGGTACTGTAGGCGTGCCGTTTAAGTGTTTAGGCCCCCCCAGCCACCCTGGCCACAACGCCCTTAGGCTACTGGCCATCGTGCCATTTCAATAGCAGACTCTATGATGTGTTTAACATCACAAACGTGATATGCAACATCTTTTTGCCTCGGAAGCACGATATTCTACATAAGCATGATATTCTACATATCCATGGATTGCAGGAACCCCCCAACTGTATGTTGGGAAGATGTTGCAGCCTACTAACAAATACAGCGTGCATTTCAAAGTGAAACTTGGCTTTAGAATTTTAGATGAAAAAAAACAACTCAAAACTCATGTGGTTTGGTTTGATATGTTAATTTATGTTAAGGATCAAAATCATGATTTGGGTCTTTGATATGGTAATGTTTTCTTTTTTAACATAACACAACAGTGCACATGGGTTGATGTATTTGTATTGACTTGTGTGTAGCATACATACGCATACATCAATTATGTTTTATTTATTATATGCCCCTGGCTTACAGACACGTCAAATGCAAAAGTTTTCTTCTGTTGATTGGGTTGTAGTGCTTGTGTGTATATCAGCATGTGTCACATCTTGAAGGCTATGGCTGTGGACTACATTAACGGCACAAGAACCCCCTGCACTAACGAGCCAATTATTCAGACTGTCAGAGACAGTGAAAAGTTGGCATGCTGAACAAGTGGAGCATACTTTAATAAGAGCATGCATCTCATCAAGAAAGGATCCAGAGGGAGCCATTCAGTCACACTAAAAGGCAAGCCGGCAAGAACTTTATAACACTATTATTAAAAAGCAAACAAAAACAATCTAGCAAACACAGAATGACAGAGAGGAGGGAGATAAAGAGAATAAAAAATGTCAAGTCTGTGCAGGGAGACATCAAAGAAATACATGTTGTACTTCAAGACACAGCATTAGCATAATGCATGGAGTCCCTTATTAATGGCTGTGAGCTGACTCTGTGTCATCTGATGCTGGTGATGCGGGCGGGGCACGTCAGTGTGTCAGAGGAGGCATACCTGCACTTATTGATGAGAGAGGATGTTCCAGACTGGCTGTTCCAGACTGACTGTTCCAGACTGGCTGTTCCAGACTGGCTGTTCCAGACTGGCTGTTCCAGACTGGATGTTCCAGACTGGCTGTTCCAGACTGACTGTTCCAGACTGGCTGTTCCAGACTGGCTGTTCCAGACTGGCTGTTCCAGACTGGATGTTCCAGACTGGATGTTCCAGACTGGATGTTCCAGACTGGCTGTTCCAGACTGGATGTTCCAGAGTGACTGTTCCAGACTGGCTGTTCCAGACTGGCTGTTCCAGACTGACTGTTCCAGACTGGCTGTTCCAGACTGGCTGTTCCAGACTGACTGTTCCAGACTGGATGTTCCAGACTGACTGTTCCAGACTGGATGTTCCAGACTGGCTGTTCCAGACTGGCTGTTCCAGACTGGCTGTTCCAGACTGGCTGTTCCAGACTGGATGTTCCAGACTGGCTGTTCCAGACTGACTGTTCCAGACTGGCTGTTCCAGACTGGCTGTTCCAGACTGGATGTTCCAGACTGGATGTTCCAGACTGGATGTTCCAGACTGGCTGTTCCAGACTGGATGTTCCAGACTGACTGTTCAAGACTGGCTGTTCCAGACTGACTGTTCCAGACTGACTGTTCCAGACTGGATGTTCCAGACTGGCTGTTCCAGACTGGCTGTTCCAGACTGGCTGTCCCAGACTGGATGTTCCAGACTGACTGTTCCAGACTGGCTGTTCCAGACTGGATGTTCCAGACTAGATGTTCCAGACTGGATGTTCCAGACTGACTGTTCCAGACTGGCTGTTCCAGACTGGCTGTCCCAGACTGGATGTTCCAGACTGACTGTTCCAGACTGGATGTTCCAGACTGGATGTTCCAGACTGACTGTTCCAGACTGGATGTTCCAGACTGGATGTCAGACTGACTGTTCCATACTGGATGTTCCAGACTGGATGTTCCAGACTGGCTGTTCCAGACTGACTATTCCAGACTGGATGTCCCAGACTGGCTGTCCCAGACTGGCTGTTCCATACTGGTTGTTCCAGACTTGATATTATGGTTTGCACTGATGTTATGATTTATTCAGTTATAATATAATCTTTAAAATGATCTTCGCCTATATACCATCTGATGGAGGGCTGCATGACATAATACTGTATAGCCTACACAACATTAAACAAATGTGAACTCATTGAACCCGGAGGTGTTCACGTGCAAAATAGACACTAATGTTTTACCTAGTACACACCTCGTGTACTCTAATGCGTGGCCCGAGACATGCTGGCGCAGTGCCTAGTTAATAGACATTTCTGACATCGGGACGAAGTCTACACATATGGGTCTATAGATCATGTGACAAGAAATACATCAAGCTATTATCTTAAGTTAGTTCATAACCAGCTGTGATTTAATAATGTGTGTTTTTTACATTCCATAGTATTGAGCTCCCTGCACCTCCCTAAGGGTGGTTTAGGGTCAAAGATCACACGGTTTGAATATTGTTGTCAAGTTCAACATAATTCATAAGTCATTATTGACTTGTTTTGCTTGAAGAGGTGATGTCATTATATCCAGTAGGTCTATATAACTGGCTGTGAAATAACATCTTGTGTCTGCATCCAGCATGCATGGCTGCTGCTATGTCAACAGAACCGGCCGACTTTATCTTTTATTATTTGAATAAACGTCCAGGATCAGTCTTTTGCTTGTCATCATTGAGACGATCTGAATTATTCTGACTCCACAACAGCCATATGGGGACGTGCAGAAACACTGAACAACATGACTGGCTGCTCCAGACTGGCTCCTGTTTGAAAGGGCTCAGATCGGAACATATGCTCGTGCATAATTGCATATAGTAAAGTTTTTCCACTTCCATCTACAGCAGTGTTCATGGGTTGTATATATGATTCTGGTGTATCTGAGCAGAGACACCGCCATGATTTATGGGATTATTGTGACCAAAAATGCTTGATTTTTTTTTCTCCAGTAAAATTTCAGGAATTAGTAAAAGTTCAGAGCCAAAAATGGCATTAAAGTGTTAATAAAGAATGAAACATTGATTTTTCTTTTTTGTAACTTTGTAACTAAAGTCTCTTGAAACCATAGGCTTACTGCACATCACAGTAACTAGAAGACACGTGCTCATCTTAAAATAAATAGATAATGTAAAATAAACAGTGGAAAAAACATGGGTTGAAAGTTATTTATAATATACTTTCAACTCAATATCAGCACCAAATACAATCAATCCAGTTGAATACATTTCCTGAAGATATTACAGTATCTATATATTTTCATTTAAAGCCCCAATCAGTAACTTGTTCACCTTAACTCATTCACCGCCAGTTTAGGACTGCCAATATTTAGCACAGGCCAAAGATTTTCATAATTGTTGGTCATCTTTCAAGACCCACAGTAAATTATCTATTAGCACCAGAGTGATTTGCAATACCTCAAAATGAAGATGTACGTCTCTGGGTTCACCAGGAAAAAAAAAGTGAGCTTTTAGCATGTTCTGTACTCTACTTATAGCCATTTATATACACCCTGTTTTCACCCAAAATGTCTCTCTGAGAAAAGAAATTGCAGAAAATGGCATTTATGTACAGCACACAATATCATGCAGAACTCGCTCTCAATTCTTTTATTTTGAACTGTATTGACATCAGACATGTAAATATTATTCATTATGACACAAATGACAAAAAAAAAATATACCGTATATATATATATATATATATATATATATGAAGTGCTTTTTTTACATTCAACAATACAGTTTGCTCAGTGTGAGTGAGTGTACAGACAGACACACAGACAGACAGACAGACAGACAGACAGACAGACAGACACACAGACACAGACACACACACACACACACACACACACACACACACACACACACACACACACACACACAGAGAGAGAGAGTTCTGTCCACAGCTGCCTGCAGCTAGATCGCACCTCCTTCCCCCTCCTTCCCCATCAGCGTTTTCCTCCTCTCGTTCGGGCTGGGAGTGGGACGAATGCTGCGACACGAGTCACACGACACAGGAACGGGTCCGCGGCTTGGCTTTGGGACCAGGCGCTGCTGGAACCGGATCGATCATGTTCATCACGGGTTTGACTAGGCAATCCAGGTTCGCCCTGCAGCAAGGCAGCAGTGCAGCGCGCCGAGAGGCGTTTCAATGGCGTTTTTTCCTCTGTACAAGGAAGCGCGTTTCTCTGTTTTTCCTCTTTTCCTCCTTCTTCCTCGTTTCAAACAACAGCTGCGGTATGTGTTTGATAACGTGCTGTCGGCTACCCTTTGAGGATAGGGACCAGATGACATGTCAGAGGCTGGGTAAGTGTTTCAACTACGCGCTGCACTCATAAAAACAAAAACACGTCAAACACGTCTTTGGCGTGGATGGCTATTTCTGATAAGACGTCAAAGACGTCTTTGGCGGTGAATGAGTTAATATAACAGCTTTTTAGTCGTTGAATACGGTCCAGTGTATTAAGAGGGAAAATGTAATCTCTATTGGTCCCACATCGCCCTCCAAAGGCCTCTCTGGCACTAAGGCATGGAGGTATAAGCTCCAAACAGCTCGAAAAATGATCTGGGAATTGGAGCATTTCCTGGTTTCATTTAGAATGCAGTTCGCTGACTCCCCCTCTGCTGAGGTGAAACCCCGCCGCTCTCAGCGATGTTATTGGCTGGGCTTCTCCGCTCTGAGTGATGTTATTGGCTGGGCACTATACTCACCCACGTTGGGCTCTGAACATGTTGCCATTCAGAAGCGTCCCGGACAGAGCACAACATTGTGAAAACACGAAAATACAGACAGGGGGCAGCGTCTCTGCACATAAACACATCACTGCCACACAATTCTATGGGTCAGAAGTGTTGATTTAGAGGGGAAACGTTTGTATGAGTGTATATAATGTTTTTAATGAAAGAGTTGCATAGTACACCTTTAAAAAAAAGTGGCCACTAGGGGCGTCCCGGAGGCTCACCTGGTGGAATGACAATTTATTTTTTATAATAATCTTTAAAAAAAAGTGCCCATATATGTTTGAGGTTTTTGTTCACTCACAGGGTCCGGATACATGGAAACTATATTAATGCAAGTGATTCAACATGTGGAGGGTCGGGTAGACACAGTTTGTTCATGTCTAGTTTGATTGGACCATTTTATGTGGGGGGGAAAAAAGTGATGATTAGTCCAAATTACAGGCCTTCTTGTTTGAATTTGCATTGATCAATAATCACTGCAATCACAAAATGTTGTGAAGAAGGACGGAACAGTGGGAGCAGACTATGAAGCTCAGTCGGGTGACTTTAAGCCCCAAGCCCGGTTTTGGCATTTCATCAGCACCACATGGAAGGCCCCACGCCAGCCGGCCCCTGAAGGCACCATGCACGCCACCCGGCCCTTTAATCTGGTGAATGGGACCAAATCCAATGTGAGTGTGCCCCCTACAGAAGCCATCCATGACCTCTGATTAACCACACTGATCTATAAGCAAACAGCTTATTAAGAATCTCCCCTGAAAATGGATCTTTCTGAGGGTCAGCTGTCAGCGAAATCTCTTTAGATTACGGTACATAAAGCACTTTCACATGTTTTAACCCGCCCCGTGGAAGAACCCACTCTGATCATAATTGAGGTGGACTTGTTAGAGACCAGATCATTGCTGTGTTGAAAGGAGGGTGTTTCTTAACCATGAGCCGTCATCAGTTGCAGCGGGTCATGACAGTGTGGCCACATTTATAACAGGGGGACGTGGTTTAATCGGTGATGCAGCACATGGACACAATAGCATAACGTAGATCTTTTTGGATGTTTTTCATTACAAACTGAAAATAGCTCATCCTTCATTCTTCAGACTGAGTCTCGACTCAGCAACCCCTGAGTCAACTGCAGGCATCGGTTCAAATGGTCTCAAGCGACACACACACGTTGTACCTTACCCACGCACAATGTTGTTATCCAACAATAGGGCACAAGAGATACATCCCAAAATATTACGTAGCTGCCAATGCCCAGCCCTTATTCTCACGCCAGAGCCGAAGTTTAAGCTCAAATGTGTAAACAGTGCAGTACACCCTCCCAACCACTGAGCTCCCAACCGATACATCCGGTGCTGTGGTGCAGTTGAAACCCGAAATGACACAGCCGAAGACGGCTGTTTTTGAGCTTTTTTGCTTTATCTCTGTCATGAGAATAAGGGCTCGGTATTGAAAACTGCATAATATTTTGGGATACTCTTGTGCCCTATTGTTGTACAGTATTCAACGTCAACATGTTTGCTGTGGTGCATCAGTCAAACGTTTTGGCCCCTATCGTTGCATCGGCGCAGTTTCTAGGCCGAGCGGCAGGCGCAGATCAAAGCAGTGGGCGTGGAAAGGCGCACTTGATATCGTCGTGCTGGCGCTAGATGCAGCCCAAAGCATTACAACCACGCCTTTTAGGCGTAAAATTATGCACCGTCATGCTCATTGGATAAGTGCAATAAACGAATCGCACGCTTGCCTTTTTAGCTCCAATTCCAGTGATCCCGCAAAACCAGACGAAAGCCAAACGCTCTGCCCCCCCCCCCCCCCCTCCCTTCATCCAGCCTGTCTGTCTGCATTATAGGCTATTATTCCATATTATTATGCTTCTCAAACCAATCTAACTGCAGTTTCAATACTGCAAGCATGTAAATAGGCTACACAGCAAGATCAAAGTGAAAATAATGTTCTATGCATCAGCTAGAAAAATATAGCCTATTAGATTGGTGAAAGTTTGTCCAGAAAGATATCATTTTCTCTCGCCTGCTGCAGGAAGGATGATGCACATAAATATACCCTACATTATGTCAAGTCATTGCATAAATGTGTTTTTATTGTAAAACTAAATGTGAAATAGGGCCAAGTTATTGGACGGACATCACAGTATAGCAGATGCCATTAGAAGCGCGTTCCGAAGCGCGTTCCGCTGTTACTTCTCTAAATCACGTTAACTCGACAAGGGGTATATATATGCCCAGGAGGACATATATGTTTCACATAGGGTGGTGTTTTCATTTCGAGGTTTTATTTGGTCCAATATTGAAATGTTGACAATGGCAGGCTGTGTTACCATTACACATTAATTTAGAACTACCTTTTATATCTATTTTGGCTCATTTGGTGGCTATTTAGTAGCGAAATGAAGAAACACAATGCATGCTGGGAACTCAGAGAGAGAGAGAGAGAAGGGTGACAGAGAAGAAGCAGTGAAGGCAAAGAATAGGCCTGCTTTTCAAAAGCGCAAAGCGCTAAATGTAGGCCAGCTCCCAAGATATGACTAGGCTGGTATTTAGCGCCGACACGCCCACTTTGGGACTGCGCCACGCCCATTCGGCCTAAAGCGCATTTGGCAGCCTAAAGCCTATTGCTATCTTGCCGAAACAGGCGCAAGGCACGTTTTTTTGCGGTTAAGGCCCGTAATAGCACCGATGGCCTGTGGGAGAATAGAGCCCTTTGAGTCAAAACCTTTGTGTGTGTGGTGATAACAGATTGACCAACATTTTTAGCACCAGACAACCTGGTGATGTGGTCCAGTGATGTTCAGGCCTTTCTGCCGGTCAACAGCAGGAGCTAGCGGAGACTCCATGCTCGCTTGCTCGCACTCCTTCCTCACAGAAAAAAGCAAGACAAAACTTACAAGAGTCATTAAAGAAGAAACCAAATCACCGGCTCATCACTCAAATCAAACTCTCAGATCTCTACAACCGTGCAGTCAAATGAAAGGCAGACTTCATCACCAAAGTTTACAAAGTACCTCTGGCCAAAAAGAAAACCCCAAAAAACTCATTCATCCCCACTGCAATATCCCTTTTAAACAAGACCAAATAACCAGTTTCCCAAACTCCTCAGACCAAGTATACCACTACCAAACCTGTGGCTACCAAGCTCCCCCCAACCATAAAAAAACACAAATTTAACCATGCAATAGCATCAGTAGCAAGCTACTGTTGCTTATCTTATTTGCTGATAGGCTGATTCAAGGCTCTTGAGTACCACCAGGTGGAGCCAGGCAGACCACCAGTGGACCCCGGACCATAGTTTGAGAATCACTGCTGTAGACTCACAACTTTTTTAATGCAGCTTTGCACACCTGCTCTAATGTATTTATTATGCAAATATTTGTGTTCTTGATGTAATTTTATGTGACTCTTCAAGACAATTTTCTATCATTATGTGAGTTTTTGGAATCTTTCAGTCTCGAATTCTCCTCCCAGGTAGAAACAAGGCCGCACTGTCCCATCAGTGCTGACAGATGCACTGTGTACGTTGGACTCCACGTCGCTGCCAACTGCAACTAGGCCACGGACCAAAACACGCTTTGGCAATGACGGCAATACAACCACCCTCAGACCGGGAAGGAAAAAATGATGAACATAAATATGCACATGAACACTCCATCCCTAAAATACACAGCATGTGCCCAGACACACTGGACAAACATGGTGCGGGTGTGATTTCCTTATAAAAGCATGACAACCTGATTCAACGTGGTTGCTTTTCAAGAGCTTCCCCTTCCTGACTAAACAACATTATGTGAGACGCACCCCACAGTATATTTCCCCTTGGCAATTAGGATATGCCATTTAACACAAATAGTCAAGCTGTACACAGTAGGCCTAGTGCCTACGTACGTTCCTTCCTTTTGGATTCATGCTTTGCATTGTTTACTTTATAAATAAAATAAATAAAATGTAACAACAACCCAAATCATAGATAATGTACAATGTATTAAAAGAAAAAAACAAACACACACACACACACACACACACACACACACACACACACACAGACACACACACACACACACACACACACACATATATATATATATATATATATATATATATATATATATATATATACAGTATATGCTGTAAATGCTGATAATCAGCATTTACTTTACTACCTCCCTCGCTGCTCGACGGCTCCTACTTCAAATCCTGCTCGACGGCCTTCGGTGAGGAATCACACAGCTCCAGGAGAAATTGATGTCATCAGTGATTTATGGCAAACTGATGATGTCATAGAGATTGTGCAACATCAGTGATGTCATTGACTGAGCATTGTGTGACATCGATGCATAGACTGATGTCAGACTGAAAATGCTGATAATCAGCATTTACTTGACTACCTCCCTCGCTGCAGACTAATTGGACGATTCTGGCTCACAGCCCAGCCAATGAAGCGTCGCTTCCAGACCACAAGAGGACGGAAGACCTGGACCAGGTCACTGACAGCTGCTGGTATTTTGACCCACATGTAGGTCATTTTTCAGTTTTTTTACAGATTATGAAAGTGCCGATTGTAAACTTTCAAATGATGTGTCACACATTGTAATCTGAAAGGAAATGAAGGAGATATGCTCATTTGAATGTTCACACTCCTAAAAGCCACATTCAGAGATAACGCCCCTCAAAGTTGGAGAAGCTTCACACCTAGGCAGCCAGGTAAGGGGGGAGTGGACAACAAGGACTTTTATTTAACAAGATACCCTTATTTACTAATTCTAAAACGGCTCCATTTTATGTGGAATGGATAGTTCAAAACCTAAACTTGTGTATACACATTTTTTCAAAAAAGTTTTTTTTTTCTCTCATTTTCTGGGAATTACAATTGGCCTACATGTGGTCCCTTCCTCTGGGGTGTGTCACGTTTGGTCCTGCCACCGTGGAGGAATGCAGAAGGGACACGGGCGCGCTAAGTGGGTGAGTTGGCATGAGTTTGGTCACACCCCTCAAAAAGGTGTGCCCATATAGAGCGCATCGGAGTCTCCATCCTAGAAATGAGCGCTGCATGCAAAATTTGTAGTAGTAGTAAATGCCGCCCTATTCACCTTATGTAGCCACGCCCATTTTACCCGGTTGTGTGGCCATATCAAAACGTCCGGCTAAAAATAATAATAAAATAAATAAAAAAAATGGCTGCGCTGCTCCAATATCATCTAACTCTGAATTAACTAATAATTTAGCCAATTGTATGTAGCCTAGGTAAACCCAGCCCCCACGTGACCTGCTCTCTCAGTTCCCAGTCACTAGCGACTGAGAACAGGTCTGAGAGCAGGTCACGTGGGGGATGGGTTTACCCAGGCTAAATTGTATGTAACATACCAAATAAAAGCAAACGGCAATGTCTAAGAATGCAACGCCATGTAACTGGCTCGTTAAGTCTCGCATTCCAGGGAATTACGTTAACGTCTGCGGGTCTTATTGACGTTAGTGGCTCGCGCTGCCTGGGAGGAGAGACAACTATCTGAAGCTTTCTTTGTTGGAGTCCAGGTATTGTCCAGGTATTGTCCAAGTGCTCGTCATTGTCGACGATAACGTTATCTGACCTGGCTAACAGTGGATATTCGCTTGCTTGCTGTGTACCGGCTCAAAGTAGTAGGCTACGTTCTTTATTTTACCCCTTCACTGTCCGCTCCAAAAACAACTCTCTTATTTTGCGCAGTGACCGCCGGAAGTGTTAAAAGGACCCGGAAGAATCTGGCCCACTGTAAGGTCTGAACATAAGGTGAATTGTAAGATTGTAATTGCTTGAGTGACATTACTGGTGACATCATCACTGATGACATCACTTATGTATAGGATTGGCACTGATGACATCACTTATGTATAGGATTGGCAGTGGCACTAGTAATATACTAGTAAGAAGAAATGACCCAGGTCAAAGAACTCATGCAGGAAATGACCCAAGCCACAGAACTGATGCTGACCAAAGAACTGGCCCAGGCCAAAGAATTGACCCAGGCCAAAGAACTGGACGAGAAAAAGACTGTGACCTGGGCCAAAGAAATTGTCCAGGTTATAAAACTGGCACAGGAAAAGACCCAGACCAAAGAACTGGTCCAGAAAAAGACCCAGAACAAAGAACTGGCCCAGGAAATTACCCAGACCAAAGAATTGGCTGAGGAAATGACCCTTACCAAAGAACTGGTGCAGGAAAAGAACCAGACCAAAGAACTGGTCCAAGAAAAGACTGTGACCTGGGCCAAAGAAATGGTGCAGGTCATAGAACTGGTCCAGGAAAAGACACAGACCAAAGAACAGGCCCAGGAAAAGACTGTGACCTGGGCCAAAGAAATGGTCCAGGTCATAGAACTGGACCAGGACTACACCCAGGCCAAAGAACGGAACCAGGTCTACACCCAGACCAAAGAATTGACGCAAAACTACAGCCAGGCCAAAGAACTGACACAGCCCAAGACCAAGGAAAAGACTGTGACCTGGGCCAAAGAACTGGTCCAGGAAGAGCCTGAGAATCGTAGCTGGCTGAGAAGAGTGATCAAGCCCCTTGTGGTGGTGTGTGTGGTGTGTGTCTGGTGTGGTCTGTGTGTGACATCATCAATGATGACATCACTCAATGATGACATCACCAGTGTTGGGAACGTTACTTTAAAAAAGTAATTAGTTATAGTTACTCACTACTTGTTCCAAAAAGTAACTGAGTTAGTAACTGAATTACTCTATAATAAAAGTAACTAGTTACCAGGGAAAGTAACTATTTGCGTTATCTCCACCTTGAAAATGCCAAATTTTCATGGATTGCTACAAACCTGAGGGTACCCTCACGGGCCCCTCGGGCCGACCAAAACGGGCCGAAGCCGGGCTTGTTTTTTATTTATTTTTAATTAATAGGTCCGGGGTCGGGCCGTTTCAATAATTCAATTAAATAATGTTGTATTAGGTACTCGCTTGATTTTACACAGCGGAGCACAGTCAGACAAAGAGGAGGAGTGCACAGACACTCCCCCAGCCACACACAGACCCTCACGTGACGTTAGTAGCTGTAGACAGCTCCCGAAGAGAGATGGAGAGAGAAACAAGCCATTTGTGCCATGTCCGTCCATGTACAGCGAGCGGACAGCTCCCGAACACAGAGAGAGAGAGAGAGAGTAAAATAGAGAGACAGACAGAGAGAGGCTGCGCAGGACGGCTGCGCGGCGACGCAGCACGCCGAACAGAGAGGGAGACGTTACGTGCACATCATGAAACGCTCGGCGGCATGCCTCCTGTGAAAGCCGCTTTGACGCTGCATCTTGATAGGCTGTCTTGCTCTATTTCCGTGTCTGATTGGTCCATTTCAACCTCGCGCCCCCTGCTGGAACCGCCCAGCGTTTCGCTGTCGCAGACTAGAGGAGGCTTGTCTCCGAGCGGCTTCACGCTCGCGGGGCGGGACTAGGGCGGGACCTTTCGTTGAAGCTACCCAATGACAGCTCTTCCTACACATTTGTACATGTGCAGCAGCAAGCTGTAACACGGATATTTCTTATTTGATACACTAGGGCAGTACCCATGAATTTCCATAGAAATTTGTTATTTTGCTGATTCCACCTCAACAAGTGCTCCCTATTCTCTCCTTAAAATACAACCTTGGCGGCAGAGACGGCACTACACCGGGGCAAGGGGGGGCTATAGCCCCCTCACAAATCTGCCAAGGCCCAGTTAAGCCCCCTCAAGCATTTTAGTATATTTTTTATGTTTAAATAAACAAATGTGTAAAGTTAATAACCAGCCATTCTTGATTGATTGATTGATTTAATTTATTTGATAATTGATAAAAAAAATATATGTATACAACTGACCAGCAGGAATACATAAAAAAAATCATTAAGGTTGAGAACACAAGAGAACACAATAAAACATCAGGGAGTGACCATGTTGGAAATAAGTGTTTAAACTTTTACATGCTATCCTTGAATCGTTTATTGTCTCTATTCCCATGAATAAAGTCAATCAATCAATGAATGAATGAATAATGAATGAATGAATGAATGAATGAATGAATGAATGAATGAATGAATGAATGAATAAAGTTTATTTCGCGCCACATCACAAAAAAACAAACAAACATGCGAAACAAAACAAACATACGATGCTGGCCGAAAAGGTTAGGCCTGAAGCTATAAGCTTGTAAATGCCCTAACCCAGTTCATCTTATAAATTACAAACTTTCCATATGGTCTAATTACAAAAAAACAAACGAACAAATTAACAAAAACAGCAAGCAATTTTTTTTTTTTTTTTTTAAAGCATTTGATCTATACGTCATATATACATTTTTAGCATTTGAACTATACATCATCGAAAGACAGTTAACCATCAGTTCTATATTTCTCCAGTATAAAGTGTTTCAACTTTCTCTTAAAATGAACAATATTTTTACTTTCCTTTAACTCCTCCGGTAAACCATTCCACAACTTCACCCCACAGACAGAAATGCACATGCTTTTCTTAGTGGTGTGCACAATCGGCTGTTTTAAATTAAATCTCCCTCTTAAGTTATATCCCCCTTCTCTATCATTGAACATTTTTTGGATGTTGTTTGGCAGTAGATTTTGTGTTGCTTTAAACACTATTTGTGCAATCAAAAGGCTTATTTCCATTGTGGACTTTTTCCTACCCTGATATGGGGCGGACTGCATAATCGGGCACGTCGGGCAAATGCCCGGTGGCCTGGCCTGGCCTGGCCTGCAAATTTTTTTTTTTTTTTTTTTTTTTTGCAGGCCAGGCCAGGCCACTCACTGAACAGCAGGCCAGGCGCCGCCTACTGGTTTACTAGTGGTTTTATTACTTTATTCAGGGTTAAAGTGGGTGCATCTCATTGTAAAATTGGACTTGGCTCAAATTGGGCTTCAAACGGCCCAAATCGGGCTGTAAACGGCCCAAATCTGGCTTCAAACGACCCAAATTGGGCTTCAAACGCCCCAAATCGGGCTTCAAACGGCCCAAATCTGGCTTCAAACGGCCCAAATTGAGCTTCAAACGGCCCAAATTTTTCGACGCCGCCCTTCGGACGCCGGCACGCGCGTCGGCCCGTATCGGCCTGGCCTGCTTGGTATCTAATGCCCGGCCTGAATTATGATCCCAGTCCGCCCCTGAATCTAACCAATCATCACTTCTCATGCCTAAACCTAACCAATCATCACTCATCATGCCTAAACCAAACCAATCATCACTCTGCATGCCTAAACCTAACAATCACTTATTCTTTGGCCAAATTCATTTAAAAACTACATTTATTTTGAATGTGCTAATGTGCTGTGTGCCATATCTGGTTTTATTTGGGGGGCAGGGGGGGGTTGGGGTCAATACATTATAAAGTAACTCATGAAGTCATGAAAATCGACTATCTTAGCACCCCCACATATTGGTCTAGTCTCCCCCTTAACTCATTCACCGCCAATGACGTCTTTGACGTGTTATCAGAAATAGCCCTCCCCGCCAATGACGTGTTTGACGTGTTTTTGTTTTTATTACTGCAGGGCGTAGTTTAAACACTTCCCCAGCCTGTCACATGGTATCAGGTCCCTATCATCTAAGACAACACGTGAACAAACACATACCGCAGCTGTTGTTTTGAAATTGAGCAGGAGGAAAAGCAGAAAACTGGTAACGCTTCCTTGTGCAGACAGGAGAAACGCCATTGAAACGCGCCTTGGCGCGCTGCACGAGCTGGAGTCGCCTTCCTCTGTGCCAGCCGGGAGAAAGTAATCAAGAGATGTGTTTGATCATCGGAGGAATGAGGAAATGATCGATCAGTTTGCGAGGGCGGTGAGGACGTGTTGAATAGCCGAGGGGAAAACGGGAACGATCAGATAGCAGGGGATATGACAGGGAGACATGGACGAGGAAGGGTGCAAAATAAACACACAACAGCAAGGCACAAGGCAGAAGCGGGAGTCAGAGCAGCCCGCTGTCCTTTCTCAAGAGCTATTCAGTTGGTTCATGTAATCGCTGGGCTGCGTGCCCTCCAGTGTTGCTCCTGGCCAATCCCAGCGCCACAGGGCGTGGTTATTGCTTATCATATGTGGGGTTAGAAATCTAAAAGGGGGATCGTGTGTGTGTGTGTGTGTGTGTGTGTGTGTGTGTGTGTGTGTGTGTGTGTGTCTGTCTGTCTGTCTGTCTGTCTGTCTGTCTGTCGGTGTGTCTGTCTGTCTGTCTGTCTGTCTGTCTGTCTGTCTGTCTGTCTGTCTGTCTGTCTGTCTGTCTGCACACTCACTCACACCGAGTAAACTGTATTGTTGAATGTAAAAAAAAAGCACTTCATGTGTATATATATATATATATATTTTTTTTTTTGTCATTTGTGTCCTAACGAATAATATTTACATGTCTGATGTCAATACAGTTCAAAATAAAAGAATTGAGAGCGAGTTCTGCATGAGATTGTGTGCATAAATACATAAATGCCATTTTCTGCAATTTCTTTTCTCAGAGAGACATTTTGGGGGAAAACAGGGTGTATATAAATGGCTATAAGTAGAGTACAGAACATGCTAAAAGCTCACTTTTTTTTCCCTGGTGAACCCAGAGACGTACATCTTCATTTTGAGGTATTGCAAATCACTCTGGTGCTAATAGATAATTTACTGTGGGTCTTGAAAGATGACCAACAATTATGAAAATCTTTGGCCTGTGCTAAATATTGGCAGTCCTAAACTGGCGGTGAATGAGTTAAAGGAGAATTTCGTTTTTTTACACCACGGTCCTTATTTCCAGCTTAAAATATGATATTTTACTCACCCAAATAACTTTGGTTTCATTCGGATGTCCACAGACAATTTTGAGCTCGGAGTAGCATCCTCAAACAGGCTATAACGCCGCTGCTAAGCTAACAACAACATAACAAGTCAACTCTGACCTGCCCCGGATGTGCTTCAGAAGAAGCAGTGAGAAGCGCTTCTGTTAGATAAACCACAGAAGAACATAAGCACTGTAAGCCCATCCGGGGCAGGTCAGAGTTGACTCGTTCTGTTGTTGTTAGCTTAGCAGCCTAGCTTGGCATATAGATATGATCTGAAACAACCATAATGAACCGCGATGTGACAGAAAATGTGTTATTTACAGAGCGCATGCACCTTGCCCCGTTTGCGCCCGTTATAGCCTGTTTGAGGATGCTACTCCGAGCTCAACATCGTCTGTGGACATCCGAATGAAACAAGTTATTTGGGTGAGTAAAATAGTATATTTTAACCTGGAAATAAGGACTGTGGTGTAAAAAAACGAAATTCTCCTTTAAGCGCCCCCTTAGAAGAAGTCCTGAAGCCGTGCCTGATCCTCGGGCTGCCTCAGAGAATTGGCGCCTAGGGCTCTATTCTCCCACAGGCCATTGGCGCTATTACGGGCCTTAACCGCAAAAAAACGTGCCTTGCGCCTGTTTCGGCAAGATAGCAATAGGCTTTAGGCTGCCAAATGCGCTTTAGGCCGAATGGGCGTGGCGCAGTCCCAAAGTGGGCGTGTCGGCGCTAAATACCAGCCTAGTGATATCTTGGGACCTGGCGTACATTTAGCGCTTTGCGCTTTTGAAAAGCAGGCCTATTCTGTGCCTTCACTGCCTCTTCTCTGTCACCCTTCTCTCTCTCTCTCTCTGAGTTCCCAGCATGCATTGTGTTTCTCCATTTCGCTACTAAATAGCAACCAAATGAGCCAAAATAGATATAAAAGGTAGTTCTAAATTAATGTGTAATGGTAACACAGCCTGCCATTGTCAACATTTCAATATTGGACCAAATAAAACATCGAAATGAAAACACCACCCTATGTGAAACATATATGTCCTCCTGGGCCTATATATACCCCTTGTCGAGTTAACGTGATTTAGAGAAGTAACAGCGGAACGCGCTTCGGAACGCGCTTCTAATGGCATCTGCTATACTGTGATGTCCCTCCAATAACTTGGCCCTATTTCACATTTAGTTTTACAATAAAAACACATTTATGCAATGACTTGACATAATGTAGGCTATATTTATGTGCATCATCCTTCCTGCAGCAGGCGAGAGAAAATGATATCTTTCTGGACAAACTTTCACCAATCTAATAGGCTATATTTTTCTAGCTGATGCATAGAACATTATTTTCACTTTGATATTGCTATAGTGTAGCGTATTTACATGCTTGCAGTATTTAAACTGCAGTTAGATTGGTTTGAGAAGCATCATAATATGGAATAATAGCCGATATATGGAGACAGACGGGATGAAGGGAGGTGGGGGGGGGGGGGGGGGGATCAGAGGCTTGGGTTTCGTCTGGTTTTGCGGGACCAGTGGAATTGGAGCTAAAAAGGCAAGCGTGCCATTCGTTTATTGCACTTATCCAATGAGCATGACAGTGCATAATTTTACACCTAAAAGGCGTGGTTGTAATGCTTTGGGCTGCATCTAGCGCCAGCACGACGATATCAAGTGCGCCTGTCCACGCCCACTGCTTTGATCTGCGCCTGCCGCTCGGCCTAGAAACTGCGCCGATGCAACGATAGGGCCTAGTCCCTAAATCAAACACCTACACTTTACTCAATGTCAGTTCAGTTGGACCTCCGTCTAACAATAGTGAGTACTAAGACCTGCCTAAAATCTGGGTGTTAGTATTTACAATTCCCTTGCCGAGAAGTCAATGGGATTTTTGTATGGGGTTTTTGGTTAGATGTCTGAAATAAGGTCTGTGATTAAGTTCATGAAACTGAGACCTTTGTGTTCAGAAAGATCTTCACAATAAACACCACTTTGATGATGAGTAAAAGCGATCGCTAAAATATTATTCGCTCCCTAGTAACTAATTACTTTTATTATGCAGTAATTTGTGAAGTAATTATATTACTTTTTGAGACAACTGGTAACTGTAACAAATTAATTTTGAGTAACTTGCCATGGTATCCCCGGGGCCTTGAAAAGTGAGTTGATAAATCAATTTAGGAAAAATTAAGGCCAGAAAGTATTAAAAAGTGTTATTTGCCATTTCATGAGGTATTACATTTTGTAGCTATTGTGCTGATTGTGTTAAATTAGCATATGTCGTCTCCTATCGATTGCAGACCCTTGAATTGAATCTTTAAATCGTATTGTTGCAGACTTTGTGAAATCAGCAGTATTGTTGTCCAAAGAAGCGACATAATATCATATTGTGATGAAACTTGTGATTTACACCCCTAGCACTGGTGTGACGAAAGCGGCGTTGAGGTCTTAAAGCAGCTACGAGCAAGATTTTCGATTGTTATTAAACAGTCTAAATGTAATATTGATGCATCACATCTTACCTATAATAGTAGCTGAGACCAAAGCCGTGTGAATCGGAGATTGCTCTCTTGATGATTATAGAGTCTGTGTCTGTCTTCCGGCGGGCCGGATAGACCAGGAAGTGAAACGAAACGGTTTACGGCAGCTGCCTGCCTTCAACCATTTCGCTCTGCCTAGCAACAGACCATAAACAAGGAGAATGCTTGCCATGCTCGCTACATCCAGGGGCTTGCTACTCTCGCGAACATCTCTCGTTATATTCTAACAGTTTGTTTGGAAGTAATTTCGTTATTTTGTGGTTATGGCCGAAGTGGCTGCCGCAAACCGTTTCATTTCACCTCCTGATCTGCCCCGGCCGCAGACAGACTAATCATCAAGACAACTCTGGCCGATTCACTCGGGGTTCAAGCGAGACTACTCGTCGTTGGTCTCGTCTACTATTAGAGGTAAGATGTGAGGCATCGATATTAAATTTAGACTGTTTAATAACAATCGAAAATCTTGCTCGTAGCTGCTTTAAAATATATTGAAAAGGTCTTAAAAAGTATGGAATTTAACTTCAGGATTCCTGCATAATACAGTAGCCTGCTGCTTGCCCAGTATTTTCCATGAAGACGAACTCGCCGTGGGACCAAATTTGACGGAGGGGGCTGCCTTGAATTGCTGGAAAAACCCTGCAGCTGTTTATAATCTTTGGCATTATCTTGTTGTCTTTCTGAAGGAGGCCACGGCCTGTTTTTCTATTTCATGGCGCTTCCTGAGGCGCTCCAGCTGGGACAAGTCCAAGCCGTCCAGGTAGGGAGCGTGCCCCGTGGAGTCTTCCGACCCACATTTCTGACTCGTCTTTGGCTTAGGCTGGGGTTGAAGTGGAGGCCTGGCTATAGTCTTGGCATATTCCAAGGCCTTCGTCCTGGGAACCTTCTTCTCACTGCCTTCCGGGTCCTTGGCTGGTAGAAAGGGAATCCTACTTAAGTTTTTGTTCTGCTGGCGGATCACATTTGAATACAGCTTCTGCCGTCTCATTTTCACAGCTGTCTTCTCACTGGTTGTGTAGTCTGGACCCAGGCCTTGCAGGTTCACAATCTGCTTCAGCTGCTTGTACTCTTCCAGAGTGTATGCCTTATAAGTGGGTATCTCCAACTGCTGCTTCTGTTTCTCCATCTGTGCCAGGTAGCCATCGGAGCTGCTGGTCTGGATGAGCTCAGCCTCCAATCCTGTCCGAGGCTTGCCTATAGGGGGCAGCACTGTGTAGAAGCCTGAGTGCTGGGACTGGTTGGTGCAGGGCGGACTGGGGCTGTCTTCTGGAAGTTCGTTTTGGACTCTGGTTTCTGGATTCTGGTCCTCCGCCTCGCAGGGCCATTCTGGTGCAGTTGGCCTTTGCCATCTCCCAGGGTTATTCTCCAGGAGACAGTGGTGAAATTCTGCATTTAGCTCTTCACTGGATCCCTGGATTTGCTTCCCTGGACTGGAAGAAGGGTCACGGGGGGAGAGCTGTGGCACTTTGTTGACATAAGGGACGTCAGATCCGGGGCCATGAAGTGACGCTAAGCTAATGCCAGCGTTTCGGCCCGTTTGCTGCAGGCAGGGAAGGTGGTCGGGGCATGTGTTGAGGGGGATTGGTCCTGCGTCCTGGGAGGTCAGACCATCTCCCCACTCTGCTTTGACCCCGGGGGCCGGAGGGCGCCGCTTGGGGTTTCCTTTCCGCCGAGCTTTCTTCTCCTTGGACATCTGTGTGACCCTCAGTTGTTGTGTTTTCTGGAGCCACCTCAGCTCCGGGTCTGACGTCTCCTCTGGACTCTCAGGCATGGCCGTCTCCTCTGGAGCTTCACACACCTCATTCACAGTATCAGCCGTTTCCTGCTTCGGTGCATGTGCCTTCAGATAGGAGCCACATTTAGCTATGTTGCGACCTAGGGTGATTTTGTTACGCTGCACGATGTCCTCTCTCAGTTTTTCTAGGTTTCTGCTAGATAAATTACTTTTAAATTTAGAAATGCTCTTTTGCGGTTTTGCGATCGCTCCTCGTGGTGTATGACTCATTTCTTGCTCATTGAACGTCTGAAAC
The DNA here is from genome assembly GCF_964638095.1 of Poromitra crassiceps. Classification (NCBI taxonomy): domain Eukaryota; kingdom Metazoa; phylum Chordata; class Actinopteri; order Beryciformes; family Melamphaidae; genus Poromitra; species Poromitra crassiceps. The sequence continues at coordinate 19,455,088 of NC_139624.1, forward strand.
TCTTGCTCGTATCTGCCGTGTATTTCCTCAAAATGCTCCGCCGGCTCAGGAGAGCCGCTGGAGATTTCACCTGCACAGCCGAGGCTCCTCCCATGTTTGACTTTGAGTCCTCTCTGTGAAGGGCTGCTGTCTTTTTCAGAGGAACTATTGGGACTTGGATGGCTGCGTTCTGGTGATCTGGCTTGTGAAGCACGTTGGCCAGCTTGGCTGTCATGTGGGTGCAGGTGGTACGGCTGTGCAGACTCATCGTCAGTCATGTGTGGGGTATCCACAACAGCTGGACCTCTGGTGACAATGTATGTGTACCCTCCTTTGATGGATAGCTCCTGTCTTTCAGGATCTCTATGCTGAGATTTCTCTCCAGAGAGTTGCGGATCTTCCTCAACGGAGAGACGTGGACTCTCATTAAAGCGGCCAGCTCCCTTCAGGTTCCTCCTCCAGTTGGGATCATAGCCTTCGTCTGAGGAGGCATCATCACAGGGTCTTGATGTCTTGAGGTCTTGATGCTGTCTTGATGCTTCTCTTTTATTCATTTGCTGATGTGCATCCTGAGCTTCAATGGGGACCACCGGTGTGCAGTTCCTCTCGACAAGTGGTTCTGCTGTCACTTCCAGGCTATCGTACAGTCGAAGAACTTCTTTCTCATCATCATTCACATCTTCCTCTTCCCTGTCCCCCCACTCTAAGCGCTCAGCATTCTCCTGTTGGGATAGTGTGCCGTTGGTTGGACCCTGGCAGCCGATCCTACTCTGCAGCTCGTGCTGGTAGGCCATCTCCCGGTCCACGCTCTCAATGTCGGACTCAGCAGAGTCCCACAGGTTGAGCCCATCTGCTTGTGTCTCTTGCCCATTCTTCAGCCTTATATACATCTTTCCATGTGTGAGGTCTTTATCAATGTTTACATTGGAGAGTCATCCCATTTGTAACCTCAGCTGATCGTGTCATACCCACTGATGATGTCACAATTGTATGCAACAACATCAGTTGACATCAGTTCACTGGACATTGTCATTGTGACATCATCAGTGATTGATGATATGACTGATGATGTCACAATGTCTATGCATAGGTGACATCATCAGTTGACAGACAGTGATGAGGTCACAAATCACCGATGATGTTACCAATGACAGCTACGCTCTAGAACTCTTCCTTTAGCGCTAGAGACCGGCAGGTTTAATGATACCCCTGAGGACAGACTGCTATGTGTGTTAGAGGAACACTCCGCCCATTTTCAACCAGCTTTGTATCATTAGAACATCAGTAGTATATCAGAAAACTGTAAACGGTTTTGAAGTCTGTCATTTAATTTGACAGTTATTGAGTGTTAAAGTGTGGACCAGTGACATCACTGGTCCACACTAACTCAAATGAATAACTCATTAACTCAAATCACCTCTCAAACTGTAAACGGTTTTGAAGTCATTCATCTAGTTTGACAGTTATTGAGAGTTGATTTGAGTTAATGAGTTGTTAATTTGAGTTAGTGTGGACACTCAATGTCTGTCAAATTAAATGACAGACTTCAAAACAGTTTACAGTTTTCTGATATACTACTGATGTTCTAATGATACAAAGCTGGTTGAAAATGGGCAGAGTGTTCCTTTAAATGAAATTGAAAATGAGATTCATTTTTTGTTCTACTGTCCTGCATACAAAGATGCAAGGGATGTATTCTTTAGTAAAATGTCCTCTATGTTTTTGAGATGGATGACTACAAGAAACCTGAGCTGTGTTTCAAGAAAGGAACTTATTTTATCTGTCAGGTCTGGGAACAAAGACAGAACATTTTGTTTAGAGAGTGATGTTTTATATTGTATTTGAGCAGTATGTTGATTTAATGTACCACTGCAACGGTATTCTATTTGGTGTCTTATAAGCCCATGAGGGTTGGGCACCCTGTGTGAGAGAAATGCTGGATCGACGTGCAGCTGGTGCATGTCGAACCAGCCGTCTGGGTTGGTGAGTGCACTGCTCGCCAACTGGCACCTTGGTGCTGAAGAGTGCTACTGGCACCTTGGTGCTGAAGAGTGCTACGGGCAGCATCTCGCCCTTCGGGTACCAGAGGTGCCACTCCAACGCCTTGATCGTTGACACTGCAATGGCCTCGTCAACGGACTTGTACACTTACAGGTGGTGGTAAGAGTGTGAGGTCATTGACATGCAGCATCTCTGGCTGTGTCGCAGGTCAGCCACTATGTTGTGTAGATCTGCATAATGAACAAATAAATGCTGCCACGTGGTGATGATGCCCTGGGGAAGCGATGCAATGTGCTGCTCCATCAAGGCCAGCTTGAGAGTGAAGAGGAGCTTCGCCATTCTTCACACCTTGTGCAGCGCCCCCGGGTGTTGGAAGGTCACTGGAGTCTGTGCTGCACTGGCTGCACCCAGATACAGCTGTACTAACTCACAGTAGTCGAGCACTCCTGCAGTCTGCTGTCGTGTAGGATGCGGAGACCTTCGCCCAATTGCCACCTGACTCCAGAGAGACCTAAATAAAATGTGTGACAGACATATGAATTGACCAACCGCGGACCTCCTTATTTGCGTGACACAACTTGTGGGGGCCGTACACTTTGAACGATGCAGCAATGCACGCGCAGAGCCGGACTTCTGTAACAGATTAGCCAGATTATTCCTATTTTATTGTAGGAATTCCTACGGCAAAACCCCAGAAATGTTGGCATTACTTGTGATTCAGAACCTCCGTCGCTGGAACACTGTACCAGACACAAAAACAGTTTCTACCCAGTACCCACAGGCCGTCACTCTGATTAACACTCAAATCAGCCACTGCTTCACACACACACACACACACACACACACACACACACACACACACACACACACACACACACACACACCCCCACACACACACCCACACACACACCCACACCCACACACACACACACACACACCCACACCCACACACACACACACACACACACACACACACACACACACACACACACACACACACACACACACACACACACACACAGAGAAACAGTAGTCAGAGATTATTGGTAAAGCTGTGAAGCAGCACACTGGGGAGCTGGAGTCTGTCTCCGAGCTGAGAGAAGCTTACTCACACTGCAAGCAGATCAGACAGGGACCAAGGCCTGCTCTGCTGCTATTGTTGCTCACCAGACAAAAACACAGCTTATGCACTTACACGATCGTGTGCACACACACACACACACACACACACACACACACACACACACACACACACACACGCGCGTGCCACAACCCACCAGGAAAATACAATATTGTCTAGTTAACTGGTAAACAGGACTTAGCCAAATCATATTGAGACAGAACCTGTAACTATTAATGCATACAAATTAATACATTCCTGTCTGAAAGATGCATGGATATGACTGTAAGGATAGATAGAACAAGGGTGTGTGTGTGTGTGCGTGTGCGTGTGTGTGTGTGTGTGTGTGTGTGTTTAGTCAGTGCCTCTCAAATCAGCACAAGAAAGATGGGCCCCTGTCACTGCTGCTCTTGGCAGAACATTAGACACATGTCAGTGTGGAGGAGGGGCGTGTTCCCTCTATCTCTATTCCTTCACTATGTGACATTGATGAAGGGAGGAGGAGCCAGCTCACCTCAAACGATCCACCCATCACATTAGAATGTCACATATCACAGCCAGAAATACGTTGCATACATCAGACCGGCACATCCGGGGACTTCAGCATGAAACACGCCCCCTTTGCGGGGAAAACAAATAACACTTGTGATCAATGTAAAATAGCAGTACAAATCACAACAACGCAAAACGAAAACCACCAGAATTAAAGTTGTTTATAAATGACCCAAAGACACCATGACAAGTAAGTATATTACCACTCGCCTGTCATAGAACAAGCAAGATACTGTACATGGAAAAGATTAATTTGATCTATCTTCAGTAGGGATGTCACAATATATCGCCCCACGATATATCGCGACGTACCCATTGGTTTTTGGACTTTGGTTTTGAAGCCTAGTGCGGTCGTCACCATCTTGGGGTGCTTGCGCAGCTCGTGCGAGACGGCACAAGACCAGGGGTTTCCCAGAGCCGCACCTCCGTCTGCTATTGGTCTCAACAAGCTGCGCGATCACTGGTCAGGTGACCTGTCAATCATGCCCAAAAGGTAGTCTTTCTCTGTCTATTTTACTCTAAACGGGTGAGTTACAGTATATAAACCCCCCCCCCCCCCCCCCCCCCCCCGTATAGGTGTTATGAAAGATGAAATTAGCTATATAGACAAAAAGTGTGTTTTGAACCAGGCTGTAAAGATCCTTAAGGAAATTAAACATGGGGGTGAACGGGGAATGACTCCCTTTTGGAGTAAGCCTCAAGTGGCCATTCAAGGAACTACAGCTTTCAGTATCACTTCTACGGCTTCCTCTGCCAAACCCTGAGCTTGCCGCCTGGACAGCACACAGGCTTGCTGCTGCCACTGTCACTGGAGGGTAAACGCAAGTAAACTCAGTTTATCCTGCTCTCTGAAATGAGGCAGCTAGAGTTTACTCACCTATTTTCAGATCACCTGTATCAATCAATGAGGGGAAACAAGGTGGGTAAACTATACTCACCTTGAATAGTTTACCCACCTCTGTATTTGCCACTAGCAGTGAAAAAGTTTAACTTTTAGTGCCCCAGCAGAGGTGGCTTGGCATGCTAGCTGAGTGGTCAACTAGCCCCTGGTCCCGGCTTGTCCAGCGGAGCCAGTTGGTAAATCAAACTCTTGGCGAAGCCAGTCGGGAGAAGAGCAAAAACATATTTTCCAACCAGAAAAGCCTTCAGTGACGTTCTTTGCTCTTCTTTCAATGAAGAAATAACGTCCAGTTGAGAAATAACTGTTGTTATTGCAGCATCTATGCTAGCCTTGGTGTCATTCATCGCCGCCACCATGTTGAATAGTGAAAGAACTACAGGGCACAGGCGCTTCTTGGTGGCGTCACACCCAGTCACGCCTAAAGCCCGCCCGTAGCCAGAAGAGTCATGCCCATTGTAACTGAGGGGGCAATTGCCCCCTCAGATTTTTGAGAGGGGGATTTCTTTTTTTTTTTATAAACATAGGCTATAATATTATAGGCTGTGTGTGGTAGTTGAAACATAGTTTCAAGTTGACGTTTATTTATGTTTGTAGTTAAAACAAAAACATAAATACTGTATAGGCTACTACATACAGTACAACACAAAAGTCTGTTATTTACCCTTTGTCGCCACCTGGTGAGTAAATATATACAGTATGTAACTAAAACCATTCAAATTGACAACCGGTCCGTGACTTTTTTTCCATGTATCTACCGGGCCTTGGCACAAAAAAGGTTGGGAACCCATGCTCTAGAGGACACTAGATGAGACTAATGGAAGAGAAAGGATTTCTAGCTATTCAAAAGGCAATACCAGCCAAAATAAGCATTGTGTTACATTGCTTTGAAACGTGTGGTCTCCCTTTTTTGTCAAGTCCATTGAGCCTGGGCAGTGGCAATGTACTTAGTCTGGTGATTATGGATCTTTCCAGGAGGCTGAGCAGTTTGGAAAATAGCCTTATGGTTACACCTGCTCAGTCTGTTCATTTAAAATGAGATATTCCTCTAAATCTGGCTTCCAACCCCCCAAAGAAATGTTGGCGGCCGGCGCCACAGTTCGCCTCCTCAGATTGTTGGCTTGCATGACGCCCCTGCCCGTAGCTGCTGCTAATTGGTTTGTCCCGGGCCATGGACAGCTTCTGCCCACTCCTGAGCCCATACTCAGATGGAGGTGCGTGTCTTGTTGTGAAAACAATACTGCCCCCATCTGGCAGCATCAGGTTACCAATAAGCAGCACACATTCCAAATATATTTAAACACAGCAACACAAAAAGCAGTTTATCTCGAGAACTGTCCGTCCGGTCGACTTCAAACTTGGGGAGTTGCTGGGAAGCTGGGAACCTGACGGAGTGCAGTGCCAAATTCCATGCAATTCAGACACGCGCATAGTCATAGCACCACCTACTGGCCACACAAAAAGTGTTTTATCTCGATACCGTTCATCTGATCGACTCCAAACTATAGGGTGCGCTGCTGGGGACCCGAGGAAGTGCAGCGTTGAATGTCCCAGGCCGCAGCTTTGATGTCAAGTCCAGTACCAAGTAACTACATGAACTACAGTTGAATAGACTCACTCCATTTTACAGTTTTACGTTACAATGTAACTACATATAAACTATTTGTAATTAGACATGAACACCAACGTAATTACAAATAGTTCATGGACCTGTAAAATAAAGGGGTTACCCTTTTCTTTTATGCATAAACTTCATCAACAGAAAATCCATGGAAAAAGACGTCACAGTACTGGACACATTGATTGATAAATGATCCATGAGAAGTGCATTGCACAATATTTTTCTGAAGGGAACCAACGCAGTGATCTGTGCTGTGGAATGTGAGGCACAAATCACATTTCTCATCTGAATGGTCAGACTCAGGTCAAATTGTCATTATGATCAGAGCTGGGACCACATACAAATGTAGCCCAAATCTCAGAAAGATCAAAAAGATCGTGTACACAGTGCTCTGACAAAACTCTCATCTGTGTCACATTATCTGCAAAAGAAAAGGGGGGGGGGGGACATTTGGGCACCTGTAATGTGAACAGAACTTAGATTGACAAATGACCTCTGGAAAGCTCAGTGCAGGCAGAAACACCACAGCAAGGTGCGCTTAACACCAAAGATGGAGACAAAATAAAAATACACTGCAGCAAAGAGTGCTCACCACCAAAGATGGAAATAACATGCTCTTTAAAGATACCTTTGCACAGTTTCCCTCCCTCACTATGATTTACGCTTTTCTGGAAGGAATTGAAAACCACATTTTATCTTTCATAAGATGGTCTTTGACTGCCTCTGCTCCCCTATGCCCTGCTCAGTCTATAAAGAACTTGATGGAGACTGGGTATGAGAGCTGGCATTTTGCTGCGGCTGTGCACGCCGTTGTTGGAGCCATCTGTCATTCTGTGTTAGCGTTTAAGGATTGCCCAGGGGCTAGCTAGGGCCTCCAGAGGGCCTCTGGGCCTGGCTGGGCTTCCATTGACACTGTTCACCCAGTGCATGGCCACCTGACCCGGTGCATGGCGACCTGAGCACTGAGCAGCTGCTGTGTGCGGAGAGATTGATTAGTAGATTAGAAGGCATGTTAGTAGTAAACAGAGCCTCTGCATTAGAAGGTATGTTAGTAGTAAACAGAGCCTCTGCATTAGAAGGCATGTTAGTAGTAAACAAAGCCTCTGCATTAGAAGGTATGTTAGTAGTAAACAGAGCCTCTGCATTAGAAGGCATGTTAGTAGTAAACAGAGCCTCTGCATTAGAAGGCATGTTAGTAGTAAACAAAGCCTCTGCATTAGAAGGTATGTTAGTAGTAAACAAAGCCTCTGCATTAGAAGGTATGTTAGTAGTAAACAGAGCCTCTGCATTAGAAGGTTAGTAGTAAACAGAGCCTCTGCATTAGTACTGTAGTAAACAGAGCCTCTGCATTAGAAGGTATGTTAGTAGTAAACAGAGCCTCTGCATTAGAAGGTATGTTAGTAGTAAACAGAGCCTCTGCATTAGAAGGTTAGTAGTAAACAGAGCCTCTGCATTAGTACTGTAGTAAACAGAGCCTCTGCATTAGAAGGTATGTTAGTAGTAAACAGAGCCTCTGCATTCATACTGTAGTAAACAGAGCCTCTGCATTAGAAGGTATGTTAGTAGTAAACAGAGCATCTGCATTAGAAGGTATGTTAGTAGTAAACAGAGCCTCTGCATTAGAAGGTATGTTAAACAAAGCCTCTGCATTAGAAGGTATGTTAGTAGTAAACAAAGCCTCTGCATTAGAAGGTATGTTAGTAGTAAACAGAGCATCTGCATTAGAAGGTATGTTAATAGTAAACAGAGCCTCTGCATTAGAAGGTATGTTAGTAGTAAACAGAGCCTCTGCATTAGAAGGTTAGTAGTAAACAAAGCCTCTGCATTAGAAGGTATGTTAGTAGTAAACAGAGCCTCTGCATTAGAAGGTATGTTAGTAGTAAACAAAGCCTCATTAGAAGGTTATGTAACGTGTCGGGTAATCCAAGTATTACCTGTAATGTGATGTGCAACATAAGTGTCTCAACGGTAGCTAGGAACTAATGTGTGTGGGTGTGCTCCTAGGGGAAACGGGGTATATATGACCAGCGGCCGGGGTGCCGGAGGGGAGTCAAGCTATGGAGTGAGCGAGACCGGGTGTTGTGTGTAGAGCTAGCTCTGTGAAGCTAGCTGCTAGGAGCTAAAGAAGCCTGTGAATAAAGAACCTGTACCAACTACAACTCTCCGTTCTTTGGCGTATCACCGATACGTTACATTGGTGTCAGACAGTAAAGCGGTAGCGCCTCTGATTCGGTCGAGAGGGGAGAGAGTGAGGAGGAACAGCGGAGAAAAGTTAGAGATCAAAGGCTCGAGCGACCTAGCGGTAGCGAGCTAGCTGTGTGAGCTAGCTGCTACGAGCGCCACGTGTGATGGTGCGCCTAGAAGAAAGCCTGTCGGCGAACGGGAGAAAAGAGGGGCTGACGACAGAGATCAGCTCGATGCTGGCGGGCATGGAAGCCCGTGTGTTGAAAGAAGTCAGACGGCTGGTGGAAGAAACTCCTGCCTGGGCAGTAGAGGTGATGCGGACGCTGCGAGAAGTCATGCAGCGGGTGGATTTGATGAGCGCAGAGGGAGCGCAGTGTGGAGAACGGCTGGAGGAACCACAAAATAGACTGTGTTGGAGCTGTGGAGAACCGGGCCATGTGGCGAGGTGGTGCCGAGGCGGACCCGGGAGACGGACCGGGTATGCGGGACAACGACATGGACAGCAGGGAGCCTGCTGGGCATGCGGCGCGATCGGACATTTAGCCAGAGAATGTCAAGAAGCTGTCGGGGATTGGAGGACAGCGAGAGAGGAGAGACAGGTGAGGCTTTGTTGGGCTTGCCAGTCGCCTGAACATTTAGCTAGAGACTGCACTAAGAGTGTGAACGCTGGAAGAGACACACAGCCGGGGGAGCAGCCCGAGCAACAAGCAGTGGAGCAGCCTGAGCAACAAGCGGCGGAGCAGCGGAGCAGTACAGAGCCGATTGTTCTGGGCAGGAGAGTGACTGTTGAGCCGGCCCAGGCTAGCTGCTCTGCATGCCAGCCAGTGGTGGGGGAGATCGCCATCAGCGACGAGACCATCAGGATAATGGGAATCGTTTTGAACAGCCAGAGGGAGGTGAGCGACATCATCTGCAGAGCTGTTACAGTCGGGGGAGCGGCGCTCGTGTCCCCGGGGGAGCGAGAGGGGTCAACGCTGGAGGAGCCGGCCCAGCCAAGCCGCTGCACAGCCCCCACGGCTGCGCTGCAGAAAGTCGAGGTGGAGATCGACGCCGATGGTGTCCGCCCTGCTGTCCTCAACACGCCGCCCCCTGGGGGAGCGGGACGGGAGGACGAGCGAGTGCAAGAGGTGGAGCAGACAGACGAAGACAGGGCCATCTGGGAGGTCGACGGGCATGAGCGGAGACGCAGACAGATGGAGGATGCGGATATCGGTCCGGTGTATGCGTGGGTGGCGGCCGGACGCCGGCCCCCTGTGGAGGAGATTCACATGTTTTCCGGTGCCACGAAAGGATTGTGGAACATGTTTTCGGACCTGCAACTGGGTGGAGCTGGGGTTTTAGAGAGAAAGGGGCACGGGAAAAGCGGGACCCAGTGGGTGGTACCCGGTTGCCTGCGAGAATTGGCACTGAAGTGGATGCACAAGGGCCCATACGGTGATCGTGGGCCCGAAGAGACACTCAGCCTCATCCGTGGACATTTCTATTGGGGCAAACAAAAGGAGGACGTGCGGAGATACTGCAGGGAGTGTGAGGTCTGTGGGGCACAAAGGGGGGACCGAAAAGAGTTACACTGCAGAGGACTAACCCCACTGGGGGTTGAGCGGGACTAGCATGCTTTAGGTGGGACATAAGCTTTAAAAGGGGGGATGGAAATAGTGGTTGAAGTGAAGTGGGATAATGTGAATAAGAAAAAAAAGGTTTAAATGAAGGTAATGGGAAAAAAGAATGATGTCAATGTGATGGGTTGTAAAGAGAAAAGAGGGAATGTAAATGTTGGGGCTTGTGTTAAGTGAAAATGTTGGGGAAAAGGGTGCTAATGGGAAGTAACTAAATGATGGTGGGAGTGAATGCAAAATAAGTGGTGTTAAAGAGAAGGGCTATTGGAATGGGAATGTGAACAGAAATGTGGGTTGAATTTAAAGGAATGGGAAAAGAGGGAAGAAATGAAAAGAAATGCAAATAGTGGTGGTGGAACGAAAATTAAGAAGTGCGCTAAAAAGATAAGAGACTATGTGGGGAAATTGGGGGAATACAAAATGTTGTGGGGTGGTGTGTTTTGGTACAGGGGGATATGTGTGGGTTGTGGGTGTTAACGTGGGCGTTAACAAATGTTGGGTGAGGAGTATGTAACGTGTCGGGTAATCCAAGTATTACCTGTAATGTGATGTGCAACATAAGTGTCTCAACGGTAGCTAGGAACTAATGTGTGTGGGTGTGCTCCTAGGGGAAACGGGGTATATATGACCAGCGGCCGGGGTGCCGGAGGGGAGTCAAGCTATGGAGTGAGCGAGACCGGGTGTTGTGTGTAGAGCTAGCTCTGTGAAGCTAGCTGCTAGGAGCTAAAGAAGCCTGTGAATAAAGAACCTGTACCAACTACAACTCTCCGTTCTTTGGCGTATCACCGATACGTTACAGTATGTTAGTAGTAAACAGAGTCTCTGCATTAGAAGGTATGTTAGTAGTAAACAGAGCCTCTGCATTAGAAGGTATGTTAGTAGTAAACAGAGCCTCTGCATTAGAAGGCATGTTAGTAGTAAACAGAGTCTCTGCATTAGAAGGTATGTTAGTAGTAAACAGAGCCTCTGCATTAGAAGGTATGTTAGTAGTAAACAAAGCCTCTGCATTAGAAGGTATGTTAGTAGTAAACAGAGTCTCTGCATTAGAAGGTATGTTAGTAGTAAACATAGCCTCTGCATTAGAAGGTTAGTAGTAAACAAAGCCTCTGCATTAGAAGGTATGTTAGTAGTAAACAGAGTCTCTGCATTAGAAGGTATGTTAGTAGTAAACAGAGCCTCTGCATTAGAAGTTATGTTAGTAGTAAACAGAGCCTCTGCATTATAAGGTATGTTAGTAGTAAACAGAGCCTCTGCATTAGAAGGTATGTTAGTAGTAAACAGAGCCTCTGCATTAGAAGGTATGTTAATAGTAAACAGAGCCTCTGCATTAGAAGGTATGTTAATAGTAAACAGAGCCTCTGCATTAGAAGGTATGTTAGTAGTAAACAGAGCCTCTGCATTAGAAGGTATGTTAGTAGTAAACAGAGCCTCTGCATTAGAAGGTATGTTAATAGTAAACAGAGCCTCTGCATTAGAAGGTATGTTAGTAGTAAACAGAGCCTCTGCATTAGAAGGTATGTTAGTAGTAAACAGAGCCTCTGCATTAGAAGGTATGTTAGTAGTAAACAGAGCCTCTGCATTAGAAGGTATGTTAATAGTAAACAGAGCCTCTGCATTAGAAGGTATGTTAGTAGTAAACAGAGCCTCTGCATGTGGTGAATTGACAAATGTACAAATGTCCCATTTTGTTTTCTTATTCCATCATCTCAATTATAGCATAATCACAGTGATTGCTTATTGTCACATCAAGTGGGCTGATTTAATTAGAAACCCAGCTGCCTCCAACTAAACTTGTGCTTTGGTTCTCAGATTACTTTTGATTGGTTCATTCATTGCTCTGATGGATTAACCATGTGGCTATTTCCAACCATGTGTTCAGTGTGTATTTACAGTGCATATTAGCTACAGCACCTTCTCCACAATCTGAAGATACACTTTATCAACAGTTTATGTTGGACCATTGTTTGCAATCCTCAAGTAGGATCTTGTTCGCTCTAGTGAAAGTGAGCTTAGTGAGTACTAACGTAAAATTAAACTTTCATTATTGTTGAATTCAGGGCCACAGCCCCCCCTAGAAACCCCCCAGTCAGACTAATATCTTTATCCTGCTGGTGCTACCTCTTTGCAAAGCCTAGAATCGCCTATGAGTGAGTGAGAAACGGAATCTCAGAAACGGAATAATAACATAACAGTATAATACTAATGTTAATTTAAAATGAGATATTCCTCTAAATATGGCAAAAAAACATCCAAACATCCGGACGATGGATAGGGGGGCCCCTGGGAGCTTCAGTGCCCCAGGGCCCCTGGGGGTGTTAATCTGGCTCTGTTCACATCCCCTTGACCACTAGCCTGGTAAACCAGCCGGTCAAATGTACGGTGGTACATTTCATTTCGTTTTCTGTTCCTGTCTGGCCTGAAGCCTTCACCCAGTGTTTTGCAGTGGGCAGAGGCTGGGCGGGTGTACTTGCCTTGACAGGCAACTCCTTCAGCGAATCAGCATTGGATCCAGTCAAACCCAAATCCACTCAGGAGAACGACAAAAACACATTTTCCGCCGAGAAACTCTACTGTTGCGACGATACTCCTGTACTTGTTTAATTGTTATTGAGTCTATTTCTGCAATAACTGCACTTTATGGCTGTTTAAACTCAACAAACATTGACATTACTCCTCGAGGCGGACAGGCAAAGAGGCGGCCATTATTGTTTTGTTAGTGCAGTGCTAGTGGCGTTCCTGATTGGCCAACTTGCGCTGTCAATCACAGGGCATTGAGCGCAGTCGCTGATTGGCACTTGATCTGATTTTATTTTATTTTATTTTATTTGAGGGTTACAAATTGAAATACAATGTACTAAACAAAGTACAGACACGGATCTCAAAGAATAACATCAAGGATAAAGCACAATAAAGTCAAGACTTATTTCCATTGTGGTCCTTGGTCTAAAACAGGTAGATATAAAAAACAACAACAATATAAACATGAAATAATTAACAGAAGCATTCAATACAGTATGGTTTATGCAATGAGAGATAAAAAAAACATACATATCAAAATACACAAAAGAAGCTGTACATCATAGCCTAGACATGGACTTGATCAAGAAGCCACAATTTTACCTTCTTCTTGAAAACACCTTGGCTGCTTGTACACTTTAAGTGGAGGGGCAACATGTTCCAATTTTTGGCCCCAATAAATTTAAAAGAGCACTTACCTAGGTTTGTTTTAAAGCCAGGTAGACGTAAGTCAGCAGTACTGGCTCTAGTGTTGTGGGAGTGTGTATCTCCACTCCTCTGAAAGTGATTGCTAAGATAATCAGGGGCTCTGTTGTTATAGATGTTATGGACAATGATAAGTTGGAGCTGAACATATACAGTAGCATCCACGGGGAGCCAGCCCAGCTTCTGGAAGAGTTCTTTTCCCACATGGTCTCTAGGGGCTAGGCCTGAGTTAGCCTTACTAATTGGTTCTGGGAAACCTGCAGTTTCTCCTTCAAAACCTTGGTCAAACCTCCGTACCAAGAAGAGAGGGCATAATCAAAGCAGGGAGAAACCAGAGAGTTGGCTAACAAAAAAAAGAGTGGCCTGTTCCAGAAAGGGGGCTTTTCTGGCCAGAAACTTAGTTCGTCCAATCACTTTGGTAATTGTTTTTAGTACTAGTATTACTTCCACTTTGCAGTTTCTGCCCTCCCAGGGCTTGAGGCCAGATGGTGCCGCAGAACGAAATTAAATGTGAGTTCATGTGACCGGCTGGTTTACAGGCTACTTGACCACCATCGTTTTGCAAATAAACCTTGCATCTCCACTCACCTCATGTGTCTTCCTTTGGGTCCAAGCTAGCGGTAAAAGTCTGTAGATGCTTAAAGTCGAGCTGAACCCAAAAATGATTTCCCCCCCCCCCATTTTAGTTCAAATACTTGGTTATTCAGTGCACCTATTTATTAATGTATGAAAAAAAAAATCACAAATCAAATTTCTTTAGTTTTTCACACTTTTTCACATCAAAAGTTAATTTTTCAAGATTTAATTCATAACAGTAATCTACAGTTTGCTGATGTCACATAGTACTATCAAATGTCTACCCCATTTCAACCAATCATATCACGACATGGCAGCTGTCAATCAATCTTTATTTCAGGAGAATTTTCTGCGGATATCGGTCCGGTGTATGCGTGGGTGGCGGCCGGACGCCGGCCCCCTGTGGAGGAGATTCACATGTTTTCCGGTGCCACGAAAGGATTGTGGAACATGTTTTCGGACCTGCAACTGGGTGGAGCTGGGGTTTTAGAGAGAAAGGGGCACGGGAAAAGCGGGACCCAGTGGGTGGTACCCGGTTGCCTGCGAGAATTGGCACTGAAGTGGATGCACAAGGGCCCATACGGTGATCGTGGGCCCGAAGAGACACTCAGCCTCATCCGTGGACATTTCTATTGGGGCAAACAAAAGGAGGACGTGCGGAGATACTGCAGGGAGTGTGAGGTCTGTGGGGCACAAAGGGGGGACCGAAAAGAGTTACACTGCAGAGGACTAACCCCACTGGGGGTTGAGCGGGACTAGCATGCTTTAGGTGGGACATAAGCTTTAAAAGGGGGGATGGAAATAGTGGTTGAAGTGAAGTGGGATAATGTGAATAAGAAAAAAAAGGTTTAAATGAAGGTAATGGGAAAAAAGAATGATGTCAATGTGATGGGTTGTAAAGAGAAAAGAGGGAATGTAAATGTTGGGGCTTGTGTTAAGTGAAAATGTTGGGGAAAAGGGTGCTAATGGGAAGTAACTAAATGATGGTGGGAGTGAATGCAAAATAAGTGGTGTTAAAGAGAAGGGCTATTGGAATGGGAATGTGAACAGAAATGTGGGTTGAATTTAAAGGAATGGGAAAAGAGGGAAGAAATGAAAAGAAATGCAAATAGTGGTGGTGGAACGAAAATTAAGAAGTGCGCTAAAAAGATAAGAGACTATGTGGGGAAATTGGGGGAATACAAAATGTTGTGGGGTGGTGTGTTTTGGTACAGGGGGATATGTGTGGGTTGTGGGTGTTAACGTGGGCGTTAACAAATGTTGGGTGAGGAGTATGTAACGTGTCGGGTAATCCAAGTATTACCTGTAATGTGATGTGCAACATAAGTGTCTCAACGGTAGCTAGGAACTAATGTGTGTGGGTGTGCTCCTAGGGGAAACGGGGTATATATGACCAGCGGCCGGGGTGCCGGAGGGGAGTCAAGCTATGGAGTGAGCGAGACCGGGTGTTGTGTGTAGAGCTAGCTCTGTGAAGCTAGCTGCTAGGAGCTAAAGAAGCCTGTGAATAAAGAACCTGTACCAACTACAACTCTCCGTTCTTTGGCGTATCACCGATACGTTACAGTATGTTAGTAGTAAACAGAGTCTTTGCATTAGAAGGTATGTTAGTAGTAAACAGAGCCTCTGCATTAGAAGGTATGTTAGTAGTAAACAGAGCCTCTGCATTAGAAGGCATGTTAGTAGTAAACAGAGTCTCTGCATTAGAAGGTATGTTAGTAGTAAACAGAGCCTCTGCATTAGAAGGTATGTTAGTAGTAAACAAAGCCTCTGCATTAGAAGGTATGTTAGTAGTAAACAGAGTCTCTGCATTAGAAGGTATGTTAGTAGTAAACATAGCCTCTGCATTAGAAGGTTAGTAGTAAACAAAGCCTCTGCATTAGAAGGTATGTTAGTAGTAAACAGAGTCTCTGCATTAGAAGGTATGTTAGTAGTAAACAGAGCCTCTGCATTAGAAGTTATGTTAGTAGTAAACAGAGCCTCTGCATTATAAGGTATGTTAGTAGTAAACAGAGCCTCTGCATTAGAAGGTATGTTAGTAGTAAACAGAGCCTCTGCATTAGAAGGTATGTTAATAGTAAACAGAGCCTCTGCATTAGAAGGTATGTTAATAGTAAACAGAGCCTCTGCATTAGAAGGTATGTTAGTAGTAAACAGAGCCTCTGCATTAGAAGGTATGTTAGTAGTAAACAGAGCCTCTGCATTAGAAGGTATGTTAATAGTAAACAGAGCCTCTGCATTAGAAGGTATGTTAGTAGTAAACAGAGCCTCTGCATTAGAAGGTATGTTAGTAGTAAACAGAGCCTCTGCATTAGAAGGTATGTTAGTAGTAAACAGAGCCTCTGCATTAGAAGGTATGTTAATAGTAAACAGAGCCTCTGCATTAGAAGGTATGTTAGTAGTAAACAGAGCCTCTGCATGTGGTGAATTGACAAATGTACAAATGTCCCATTTTGTTTTCTTATTCCATCATCTCAATTATAGCATAATCACAGTGATTGCTTATTGTCACATCAAGTGGGCTGATTTAATTAGAAACCCAGCTGCCTCCAACTAAACTTGTGCTTTGGTTCTCAGATTACTTTTGATTGGTTCATTCATTGCTCTGATGGATTAACCATGTGGCTATTTCCAACCATGTGTTCAGTGTGTATTTACAGTGCATATTAGCTACAGCACCTTCTCCACAATCTGAAGATACACTTTATCAACAGTTTATGTTGGACCATTGTTTGCAATCCTCAAGTAGGATCTTGTTCGCTCTAGTGAAAGTGAGCTTAGTGAGTACTAACGTAAAATTAAACTTTCATTATTGTTGAATTCAGGGCCACAGCCCCCCCTAGAAACCCCCCAGTCAGACTAATATCTTTATCCTGCTGGTGCTACCTCTTTGCAAAGCCTAGAATCGCCTATGAGTGAGTGAGAAACGGAATCTCAGAAACGGAATAATAACATAACAGTATAATACTAATGTTAATTTAAAATGAGATATTCCTCTAAATATGGCAAAAAAACATCCAAACATCCGGACGATGGATAGGGGGGCCCCTGGGAGCTTCAGTGCCCCAGGGCCCCTGGGGGTGTTAATCTGGCTCTGTTCACATCCCCTTGACCACTAGCCTGGTAAACCAGCCGGTCAAATGTACGGTGGTACATTTCATTTCGTTTTCTGTTCCTGTCTGGCCTGAAGCCTTCACCCAGTGTTTTGCAGTGGGCAGAGGCTGGGCGGGTGTACTTGCCTTGACAGGCAACTCCTTCAGCGAATCAGCATTGGATCCAGTCAAACCCAAATCCACTCAGGAGAACGACAAAAACACATTTTCCGCCGAGAAACTCTACTGTTGCGACGATACTCCTGTACTTGTTTAATTGTTATTGAGTCTATTTCTGCAATAACTGCACTTTATGGCTGTTTAAACTCAACAAACATTGACATTACTCCTCGAGGCGGACAGGCAAAGAGGCGGCCATTATTGTTTTGTTAGTGCAGTGCTAGTGGCGTTCCTGATTGGCCAACTTGCGCTGTCAATCACAGGGCATTGAGCGCAGTCGCTGATTGGCACTTGATCTGATTTTATTTTATTTTATTTTATTTGAGGGTTACAAATTGAAATACAATGTACTAAACAAAGTACAGACACGGATCTCAAAGAATAACATCAAGGATAAAGCACAATAAAGTCAAGACTTATTTCCATTGTGGTCCTTGGTCTAAAACAGGTAGATATAAAAAACAACAACAATATAAACATGAAATAATTAACAGAAGCATTCAATACAGTATGGTTTATGCAATGAGAGATAAAAAAAACATACATATCAAAATACACAAAAGAAGCTGTACATCATAGCCTAGACATGGACTTGATCAAGAAGCCACAATTTTACCTTCTTCTTGAAAACACCTTGGCTGCTTGTACACTTTAAGTGGAGGGGCAACATGTTCCAATTTTTGGCCCCAATAAATTTAAAAGAGCACTTACCTAGGTTTGTTTTAAAGCCAGGTAGACGTAAGTCAGCAGTACTGGCTCTAGTGTTGTGGGAGTGTGTATCTCCACTCCTCTGAAAGTGATTGCTAAGATAATCAGGGGCTCTGTTGTTATAGATGTTATGGACAATGATAAGTTGGAGCTGAACATATACAGTAGCATCCACGGGGAGCCAGCCCAGCTTCTGGAAGAGTTCTTTTCCCACATGGTCTCTAGGGGCTAGGCCTGAGTTAGCCTTACTAATTGGTTCTGGGAAACCTGCAGTTTCTCCTTCAAAACCTTGGTCAAACCTCCGTACCAAGAAGAGAGGGCATAATCAAAGCAGGGAGAAACCAGAGAGTTGGCTAACAAAAAAAAGAGTGGCCTGTTCCAGAAAGGGGGCTTTTCTGGCCAGAAACTTAGTTCGTCCAATCACTTTGGTAATTGTTTTTAGTACTAGTATTACTTCCACTTTGCAGTTTCTGCCCTCCCAGGGCTTGAGGCCAGATGGTGCCGCAGAACGAAATTAAATGTGAGTTCATGTGACCGGCTGGTTTACAGGCTACTTGACCACCATCGTTTTGCAAATAAACCTTGCATCTCCACTCACCTCATGTGTCTTCCTTTGGGTCCAAGCTAGCGGTAAAAGTCTGTAGATGCTTAAAGTCGAGCTGAACCCAAAAATGATTTCCCCCCCCCCCCATTTTAGTTCAAATACTTGGTTATTCAGTGCACCTATTTATTAATGTATGAAAAAAAAATCACAAATCAAATTTCTTTAGTTTTTCACACTTTTTCACATCAAAAGTTAATTTTTCAAGATTTAATTCATAACAGTAATCTACAGTTTGCTGATGTCACATAGTACTATCAAATGTCTACCCCATTTCAACCAATCATATCACGACATGGCAGCTGTCAATCAATCTTTATTTCAGGAGAATTTTCTCCAAATGAAGGAGAAAATGGTGCCTAGTGACTAATCTGGCAGAATTTCTAGCCCATAAACTAACTACTAACTTGGCCAATTGTATGTAACATACAAAATAAAGCAAACGGTAATGTCTAAGAATGCAAAGAAATGTAACTGGTTAAACTCGCATTCCAGGATAATGTTAGTTAACGTTAAGGCCGAATTCAGACCCGGCCCCTCGGAGCTCCACTAACCTCGCGTCACCAGGCTCTTCCCGAGGAGAGCGCCACAACACGCTGAATCCCACTTTTCCGATTTGGGGGCGGAACACGCCAGGATTGGCCAAAGCCCAATCCACTCCCCAGAATTGTCAAATAAAATCATCGACATGCTATTGCCCGCCTCTCAACCTGTCATCTAAGACAAGTTATGTTTTCAGTCTGAAACGCGTGACTCCGAGCCAGGCGCCACTTGGGCTCCGTTGGGTTCATTTCGTCTTTAACGGATTATCTATAGAGTAATAACAGTCCATGAACATATTCTCTGAATAAATTAGTTGAACTTGAACCACTCACTCAACAAACCACGAGTGGAGTACTGCCTTGTCCATGTAGTGCACTCATAAACCTGTTGCTTTTACCACAAAATTTCAACTACATCATGTAAATGTGAAGTTGACCATCAGCATAACCACTAAACATCTGTAGATTTTCATCTGGACTACACAAGTAAAGTGGAAACTAGTTGGAACTTGACTCTCACTTGCACAACCGCTAACCATCTGTAGGTTTTCATCTACCCAAGTAAAGTGAAAACGAGTTGACCATCTCCAAATTCACCTTATGCAGCCCCGCCCACTCGACCCATGGTATCACGACTTCCTGTTCAAAACACCAGCTGTTTTAACCTTCTTAAACTAGTCTGACTCACTTGTAAATACAATCGAAACTTCCGATGGTATTTACACTTCCTGTTATTCTCTCAAGCCAGACGGTCTCTTCTACATAGGGTGAATAAGTAGATATGGAACTTGATTCTTTCATAACCACTAAACATCTGTAGATTTTCATTTGGACTACCCAAGTAAAGTGAGAGTCTACAGGCTATTTTTATCCATACTGTTCATGAAAACGTTAACTGTACAGATGAAGCAGAAGTACAAAATTTGTATTTCTCCACACACATAATTTATAAGGCAGATTAGGCAAAGAGAATTGTGACACTTGTCATCACTGCCAAAAAAGATGGACTGATGGTGTTAATGGATTTAATAAAAACAAAATGGTTTGAGGCCAGCAACACTTGCCTTAGACCAGCGATCCCCAAAGTCCGGACTCCGGTCCGCATCCGGACCCAGAGGCCGTCCTATCCGGACCGAGCCCTATACTTACAAATCATTGAGAATTGTTACATTTCACCGAGCCGGCACATGCTTTTCTACCCTTTACGGTAGGCTACTGGTTTAATCTGCCAGGAAGCTCACAGACCAATGCATGCGCTGTAAATCATCACACGTGATGCTACTGAGCCAATCAAATATCCGATTTGATTCTGCCTGTTCCAGTCGACAGTCGGTTCCAGTGCTGCAGGCGAGAGATTGTCAGACACGGAGATATGCGAGAGTCATTTAACATGGTGTGCTCAAAAGAAACGAGTAGAACGCAAAAACAAAGATTTCGTTTTAATCCGGAGCAGGCAGACTCTTGATGTTCATTCATTGTTCTCACGGGGAGTTCAAAACCAGGCAGTATGTCAGTGCGATGCGATCCTAACCTGTCTGTGAAAGCGCCACAGGAGCAAACACACTCAAATCCAGACTGAGGGCACACTCACACATTCACTGCCCAACGGCATGTGACGTTTGCATTGCGAACGATCGATAGATCAGTTCGGCAACAGGCAGGCAGACAGACAGACAGACAGGCAGACAGACAGACAGACAGGCAGGCAGGCAGATAGATAGATAGAGACGCACTGAGACAGATAGATAGATAGATAGGGAGCTCACTTCTCTCAAGAGAAAAGGTGGAGTAAAAGGAAGAAAAGAAGATTTTCTTTCTCAAATTAAAACACTTTTAAGATGCACATTTTCCCAAAGCACTCGTATGTTATTTTTAAATGCAGCCATTATTTTACTTGAAATGAGAAAATAACATGTATTTATTATTATTGAAGGCTAGTTATTTATAATTAATCTAGTTAAATATGCAAACTAAATAAACATTGTTGATGTTTATTTTGATTTAACAGTCAGTCGTTGACTACATACAGACATTGTACCATTAGGCTACTGCAATCATTGAAGTAGCCTAAGTTCAATGGCACTGAATCATAACGCAAGCTACTGTACGTTACAATGTTCCGGACCTTTGCTTGAGGACATTTTCTCTAACTGGACCTCTATGAATTTTAATTGAGTGCCCCTGCCTTAGACTATTAACACTGTCTTAATTTCACACACCTGCTTAAACAGTGAGGGGACACATCCTAACAATTAGCCAAGTCCCAGGGCATCACTATACTGTACTTTTTAGTTTTGGACGAACCGGGTCGTCCACAAGGCCGGATTAAAGTAGCCATGGGCCGCAGGGCTACGCATTTTTCAAGGGGGAAGATTGATTGATTGATTGATTGATTGATTGATTGATTGATTAAGTGATGAAGTATTTCTCTGCCTTCTCCTTAATCCTCTCTGGTGAAACAATTTGCATGAGAGCAGGTAGCTGTAACAGGTTTTCAAACAGGAAACCTTGTCTCAACCACAAACAAAAATGTTCCCTTTTACACGTACAGTCGGCTAACACAGGAAGCTTTGATCTCAAAGAGAGATGACTGACTGCAACCGAAACAACTTGGTTAAGGCTACGCAAGCAAAACAACTTGGTTAAGGCTACGCAAGCAAAACAACTTGGTTAAGGCTACGCAAGCAAAACAACTTGGTTGGGTTTAGGCAACTAAAGGGTGGTTACACCCTGCCTTTTTAAAAAAAAACACTCCGAAGATCGACCTCCATTCTTCGTAATGGAGGGGTTTCCCATTTTTTTTAAAGGCACCGCTATTCAGAATGGGGACATCCCCTCCATTTCGAAACCCCCCCACTCCGAAATTGATTTTCAAGTCCATATTTCTCCGAGTTTCCTGCATCAAACACTGCAACTCATTGTTTTTTTATTGAAAATATGCATAGGCGGCGCTAGACCATCGGGAATGGGGAAGCTAATTTCCTCAGATTTTCATAAAACAAAATCAGTTCAACCCGACTGGCATTCACAAAGAACGTCCTCATCTTGCTAATATATGACTCAATGAACCTTATTCAACTGTGAGCATTTGACTCAAAGTTACAATTATTTTTTTTCAAACACTTTTCACCGTATGGATGTGGGCGTGTGTAACAGCTCACCTTTAGATGTGTAGAAAACATCATTTATGATTAGATCCTGTCGGCGTGTCAGGAGATATAAATAATCCATTGAATATGCTGCTGTGCAACACATCCTTGCGCTCTCGGATTACGCATTTGACAAACTTAACAAACTGTGTGGCAAGACAACATAAATGAACAATGTTTAGTGATTGTAGAGATATCTCTGTGCACCTGCAGAAAACCAAAACTGCGAGCCAGGAATGCGCAAGATCACACCTGGTATTTAGACGAGCAGAGTGGAAAGTCTGTGTACCTAAAAATAAAAACACTGCTCCGGGCCCGATACGCGCTCAACTAGAGTGTGCGTTGTCAAGATGTAGCCTATTTCTTTGCGGAGTGGGGGAGAAAGCAAGCGGGACAGCTGTGCCCAGTCCCTGAGCAGCGGCTCGTGCAATTCTGAACAACACAGAGTGCAAACATGTCTGTGATGGTGATCCACAGCTGATTTTAGGATGTATCCAACGTTCACATTCCTGTAGCCTATCTATCTGAATGCAGCAGGCTTGTGTTTACTGCTATAGCGAAATTATATGAAGACAGTGACATATAATAAAATGGAACGGTGGTGTCGGAACGGTGGTGTTTCGGAATGGAAGGCGGTCCCCCTAAAGGGTTATGGTTGTCTAAACCCAACCAAGTGGTTTTACTTGCCTAACCTAATCCAGATTGTTGGGAGTAAAAACTGTTAAAATGGGGTTAGAAGGTGGACACGTCTGGGCTCAAACCAGCTCTCTGCCAACGACAAAGTTGGAAGTCAGTAATGCTTCAGGTCCACCAATCCCACCCAGAGATGTATTACCGAATGGACCTACCAGGTCCAGGCCCAGGGGCCTAAGAGCTCAGGGGGCCCATAACACACCGACTGAGGTGGCCTTGAGCAAGGCCCTTAACCCCAACCGCTCCAGTGGCCAGCAGATGTGAACAGGGCGCTCCTGAAAAAGAGAGCATTGCTCTCAGTGAGACTCCCCTGAAAAAAGCTTAAATTAATAATAATAATATAATACCGAGCCTCTTCGCAGGGCCACCGCGTGTCTTGCTCATCTTTTAATTTTATCTAATGAAAAAATAAGATTGGTTGAAAAAGACAAACAGACACAGAGAACACGTGAGAGTGATGTGTTTTTACTGTTTTCCCACCAATCAGGTTGAGCTGGAAGTCAGCCCTCCCTTACCCTGGTTAAACCAGGTGAAACCTAATTGGTTGTGTGTTGGATAGATTGCTTGACATTGATTGACATTCTGTATTGTCCAATGCTGAATACGTCTGAAAATCTTGTTGAATCTAGCTCCGTTGTCAGTAGGAACTAGGAAATGATGACCTCCACGCTGTGACAACCTGACAGATTAATAGATAGATTTACAGACAGTAGCACCTATACTTTCCCCTTTCCCTATGTTTTTTTATTATCAAACAGTAAGTTAGCTCACAAGCCGTTGCATGAGCGCCCGGAACACGATTTTCTGCCACGAGTTTAGAGAGACTGCAGCGGGGTTCACGGAGGCTCCCGAGGTAGCAAACACTGGGATACTGCTGCAACCTCATCGGCTGCACGGCGCACCGACTACAGACAGCTGTGACAGCATTGGATATGCAAGTAAGTCAATTAAGTTTGAGTTATCCAGGTCTTCTACTAAATTCGGCGTCCACCAAGCAGCGCTATTATATTGTTTTATGCTGAATAGCCCGCCATTTCCTAATACAATGGCGATCTTAAACTCGCACATTTTTTAACTGAATTTGGCAGCGCTGAACCAAACATGGAACGCAATGAAACATGCAATTTGCATGTCGCGCTGCCAAATTCAATGGAATGAAACGAAACTTGTAGCCTATGTTGGACATAGTGAAGTGTTTTTGATTTATTTGTTCATCCATCAAACCTTTTACTGACAGACTAACTGTTAGCCTAAATATCTTACTTTATTTTGAGGTGCATTAGCCTACATTGCTCAGCCAGAAATTATTCCCACTTCAACTCTCTTTCTCCTGGGTGCGCTATAACGTTAAAATGCACCAGAGGACATCCATCTTATTTGTCCTCAATCTGCATTGAAAATGTGTGAAAATTCACCTTCTTGCAACAGTTGTAGCCTAAGATAGTGGTTTTCAAAGTGGGTTCCCCAGCAAAAAGGGGGGATTAATCTATTTTCACTATAATTCCATCCATAAGTAACACAATCACAGAATGTATGACTATTTTGGTCATGGGTTTCATATAATGTCTGATAAAACATCTAGCAAAACTCTTATCAGATGGGGGACCCTGGGACAAAAATTTATCTATATGGGGGTGCGTGGTGAAATTTGTGTTAGTTTAGGGCTCCTTAACATGAGCAAGTTCGATAAACACTGGCCTGGGCTACATCTTCTGCCATAAAAATTATTGCAGTTGAGGAATCTGTCAAGCCAGCACCCAAGTTTTAGGATTGTGTGATTGAATTAAACTGAAATGAAGTTTGATGTTGCCTGTTACAGTGTAGATGGTAAAGCGGTCTGTAGCCTAATAATTTCTATTGATCTCGTTTCCTTGAAGGAGACTGGTGCTGCTATTGAGATTACATTAGGGTATAGGAGTGACATATTTGGGACCCGTTTCTGGCCTACCTTGATGAGGTTAGGGGCGGTGGGTGACTTGGGTGACTTGCTCAGCTGGTTTGTCTTGGCCCCTTGTATAACCCATTATGCTTTTATAAGCATGTAAGCACCCTTATATGGGTGGTAGCACCATATTATAATTGTCAATCAATAATCAATCACTTGAAGTGCCCTCCTTCGTCAATTTGACAAGCAAAAAAGTGAAATTTAGTCTGCCAATAAAAGGCTTAAATTGACATTAAGTTAAACAATACAGGCTCAACATACAGCAAGACAATGTAGCTACCAAACAACACATTACTTTACATCACAGATTGACCTGAGCCTACAAATGCCATTTTAGGCTGTACACAGAAATACTGTATTAAGTTTGAATGCAACTCATATCAAACACATCTTGCTAAAATACATTGGTTCCATTGTAATTGTTGGCCTGAATGAAGACTAAATGTCAAACGATTACAGAGCATGACTTAAAACAAACAAACATTACACAGAGATCTAATGCAACTTCAGCACCACAGACAAGGAAGGCTCCATACCACCAAAGGCAAGCTCAAACACTGTAGCAAGCAGTCACTTCAGGTGAGATGATGTGACAGTGGGACCTGCAGAAGGTGAAAGCAGCAGCACATTGAGACAATTGGATGAACCTGGACTTTAGTCCAGACCAGCCCACCACAATCAACCAGACACCAACCATCCTTGTTGATTATTTCACAACACAATCGGTCAGCTCCATGGCTCAGACTAAACTGTGCCCGGGTTTGCCCATTGGCTGGGTCATGCGTGTTTAAGCACTGTGATTGGCTTGAAGGTCCGGCAGCCAGCAAATTGGTGTAAAAACTAACCAACTCAGTTGTTTAAGCCACACAATTCTTACTGCTCTGTCATTTATTTTTTCAGACCGTCATCAGATAGCACGGCCAACTGAATATATTGCAATGCATAGGCTATCCATTATTATGGTTGTTATAAGCATCACAAACCGCACGTCAGTTTCAAAGTGAAAACATTTCAAGAAGCATAAACTCATTGTGACCTTCTTCACTTTTTTAAGTTGTGAAAACGATATCTCACCCTTAGTCTACAATTAGTGACAGGATGAGAGATCTCTCACCCACAGTTAACAGGCAGGGTTAAGAAAAGCCTGACTGTGGTGAGCACACGGGAAGTAGTTTTCAGCCTACCTTTTCTTAGCAGTTCCTCTGGTGAACATGTTTTCTCTCATCACACAAAATGCTTGAACTGGATACATCCAAATGTGATGGAGGGGGGTGGGGGGGCACCTACACACCAATCACGATTCTTTCACATTATGCATATTGTAACGAAATGGGTATTCGTCCAAGGAACTGGAGACTTGAAGTTGGTACAGGCTTTTTATTCTTGTCTTCACAATACACGCTCCTAGCAGCTAGCTTCGCTGCTAGCTCTGCAACCACCCGGTCAGCTCCCTCGCATAGCCTGACTGGCCTCCGCCCCGGCCGCTGGTCACATATATCCCCTTCCCCCTAGGAACACACCCACACATATCAGTTCCTAGCCAAGCACGGAAACACCCCAATACACGTAATTACCCGATACGCTACATATCCCCCACACAAATTTAATGTCGCTTCCACGCGACATGCACAACCCACACACATCCCCCTGTACCAAAACACACCCAACACAATATTTTTCCCATCACCACATCAAATTATAATTCCCCAACAACAGTCTTTTCTTTTCAGCACCCCCGTCATAATGTCCAGTTTTCATTAGGTACTCCGTAATGTCTAGTTTTCCATTAGGTACCCCCATAATGTCTAGTTTCCCATTAGGCACTCCATAATGTCTAGTTTTTCATTATTTCCTTCTTTTTCACACATTTCAATTCAAACACAAGCCCCCACATTTTCCTTAGCTTTTCTTTTAAACCCCATTTCCATCCCCCCTTTTCCCAGCTTCACCAATTCCCCCTGAAGCACTCTTTTCGGTCCCCCCTTTTGTTTGTTCCAGTAGCCAAATGCACGAACGAGCACCGGATCGACATCCTCGTCCTCCGGTCTCCACTCGCGCCCGTCGACTCTCCAGCTGACCCTGGCGTCGTCCTCCCGGCCTCGCACTCGCTCGTTTTTCCGTCCCCCTCCTCCAGGGTTGAGGACAGCAGAGCGAACACCACCGGCGTCGATCTTCTTCTCGGCTCTCCGCTCGTTTTTCCGTCGCCCTCCTCCAGGGTTGAGGACAGCAGAGCGAACACCACCGGCGTCGATCTTCCCCTCGGCTCTCCGCAGTGCAACGTTAGGGGGTGTATAGCGGTTAGGCTGGGCCGGTTCCCCCGGCGGTAACCCCTCTCGCTCACTCGGAGACACGAGCGTCGCTCTCCCGACTGTAACAACGCTGCAGACGATGTCGTTCTCTTCTCCCCGGCTGCTCACGCTCTTCCCAGCCTGCGTCTCACCTCCGGCCTCCACACTCTCAGTGCAGTCCCTGGCCAAGTGCTCCGGTGACTGGCAAATCCAGCAGAGTCTCACCTGTCTGCCGCCTGCACGTCTCTCTTCTCCCGCTGCCCCCCGATCTCCGACAGCCTCTGGACACTCTCTGGCTAGATGTCCGATCGCGCTACATGCCCAGCAGGCTCCCTGCTGTCCATGTCGTTGTCCCGCATACCCGGTCCGTCTCCCGGAACCGCATCGGCACCACCTCGCCACGTGGCCCGGCTCTCTGCAGGTCCAACACAGTCTCTTCCGTGGCTCTTCCGGCCGCTCTCCCTGCTGCATTATCTCCGCGCTCATCAAGTCCACCCGCTGCATGACTTCTCGCAGCGCCCGCATCACCTCTACTGCCCAGGCAGGAGTCTCTTCTACCAGCCGTCCGACCTCTCTCAACACACGGGCCTCCATGCCCGCCAGCATCGAGCTGATCCCCGCCGTCAGCTCTCCTTTCCTCCCGTTCACCGATGGCCATTCTCCGGAGATACTTGATTCTCCGCGCACCATCGCACGTGGTTTTAGCAGCTAGCAGTTAGCAGTTAGCACCCCTGGTAGCTAACTTACTAGCGCTAGTTTCTAGAGCCAAAAAGCCGCACCACCCGTCTCTTTTGCCGTTCCTTCTCACCCTCTCCCCTCTCGGCCGAATCAGAGGCGTTACCGCTTTACTTCTGACACCAATGTAACGAAATGGGTATTCGTCCAAGGAACTGGAGACTTGAAGTTGGTACAGGCTTTTTATTCTTGTCTTCACAATACACGCTCCTAGCAGCTAGCTTCGCTGCTAGCTCTGCAACCACCCGGTCAGCTCCCTCGCATAGCCTGACTGGCCTCCGCCCCGGCCGCTGGTCACATATATCCCCTTCCCCCTAGGAACACACCCACACATATCAGTTCCTAGCCAAGCACGGAAACACCCCAATACACGTAATTACCCGATACGCTACAATATATTCGTTTAGTATTGAAGATTAATTTCGGCCACGGAGTAGGCCTAATATATAAAGAAAATATGACAAAGCTTATAAAGAATTGAATTTGAATGTGTGGTGCCCCCCAACAACGCAAATTGGCTGGTGCCCCCGGGCACTCGCCCGATCCGATATAGGATAAACCTGGCCCAGAGTCGGGGGCCCTATCTTGGTACAGGTGATATCCGCTATTTGCGCTTGCGCACCTGTTTGTGCGTGCCTTAACGCAGGGAAGATTGCAGTCTGCTGTCCAGGTGTTATGCCGAGTTTTGCACCCCCACCCGGCAGCAGCTAAACACATCCCCACCTCACGGCAGCATATTGTAATGATTTATACAGAAACATTACTGTTTTAAAAATGATATAATTGTTTGGGTAGACGTGACCTCCCTGTTTTTAAATGAAAACAGACCCAAAATATGGTCGGCTGCAATTACTCGCAGGGAAGCATAACTCGTCACAACAATGGGCGCACACGCAGATTAGAGGCATGCCAAATAATTTATGCACGGCGCAAATGGGATTTGGGCGGTGTTAACCACCAAAATTATTCACAGGTGTGGCCTGGCAATGCCTGGGCATTACATCAATTAAACCAGATTCTCGTCTTGCAGTCCCTGTAATACAGTTTGCGTGATGCATGCTGTAATTCTCCCCATGCTAATTTGGATAGGTGTAGGCCTATTGGGGGTCCTCTCGCCATTCCGAAGTGTCGGCATTCCGATCATTGACTTCTATGCTTTCGGAGAGGCGGCCCTTTTTATCTCCAAAAAAGGTTTCGCCATTGCGAAAGATATTAGGTCCGCCATTCCGACATAGCATCTTGAGTTATTTAGCCTACAGGGGTGGGAGAGGTTAGGTTTAGGGTTAGGTTCTGGGGGAGGTTAGGTTTAGGCGTGGGGGGTGGGAGAGGTTAGGTTTAGGGTTAGGGTCTGCAGGAGGTTAGGTTTAGGCGTGGGGGGTGGGAGAGGTTAGGGTTAGGGTCTGCAGGAGGTTAGGTTTAGGCATGGGGGTGGGAGAGGTTAGGTTTAGACGTGGGGGCTGGGAG
Organism: Poromitra crassiceps; assembly: GCF_964638095.1. NCBI lineage: Eukaryota > Metazoa > Chordata > Actinopteri > Beryciformes > Melamphaidae > Poromitra > Poromitra crassiceps. The sequence continues at coordinate 19,484,251 of NC_139624.1, forward strand.
AGGGTTAGGGTTAGGGTTCTTTCGCAATGGCGAGACAGATCTCCATTCCGACAATTTTGTCGGAATGCCGGTATTTCGGAGTGCCGACATTTCGGAATGCCGGGGTGTCCCCGGCCTATTGACTGTATACATTATCCATATCTCATAACGACACCATCACTATACCTGTTAAGAACATCTGTGTTTTGATGCAATTCGGGCACGCAATTGTTGACTGGGGTGGAACAATACAAACGTGTGCAGCGGGTAAACGGCGGAGACAAAAGAAAAGATTGGAGGATTTACAGTGGACTCAATAAAAACAGTCTCGTAACGACTCGTGCCGAGGACAGAGAGAGATGGAGAGAGCTTATGACAGATCGGTTGTGGTCAGTAGCGGAGGGTACACCCGGGCCCACCCCGGGCCCACTCCACAGTTTTTTGCAGGCCAGGCCACCGGCCCGACGTGCCCGATTATGCAGTCCGCGCCTGTCTGTGTGTGAGAGAGAGAGGGAGACAGGGGCAGACAGGGTGCTGTCTGTGACAGCCTGTCGCTGTCCATCTGCGGTGGTGCTGAACCGAGGGCTGTGCCTCGGTGCTGAAACATCTGAAGAGGCCTGGCTGGCAACCTGTGTTTTTCTTTTTTCTTCTTCAGAACAAGCTTGTCTGTAAAGTGGCTTCACTGTAGGCTTTCTTGGACATAATATTACTTGGCTCAATGAGTGACAAATTGTGTTTTCGGATATAGGGGCTATTAGCTATTTTACAGTTGTGACTTAAAATGACTTTATTTAACTCATTGAGTGCCAGCCACTTTTGGAAAACGGATGCTCCCAGTGCCAGAGTTTCAGAGCATTTTCAGTGATTTCTCGAGGCCCACAGAATATTGTGTGATATTACTATGTAAACACCGAACACGCCCAAAGAACGATGAGCCTCTCTTCTATCATCAGCAAAAAAAAGTTTATTGATATCATTTTCCGTTCTTTAGTTATGAGCCGGAGAAGATAGGTTGATTTCACCAAAAACAGACGTTTCAAATTAGAAGCTGAGATAATCAGCCTTTTGTGAAATGAAGCATTTCAAGCACATCACTGACTCTGAAGCTAATATTTTCTGATGTAGTGACACCTCAAAAATAATTTCCTTCAATAAAACAGTGAAAACAAAGGAATTTTGTTTGGCAAAATAATATTTTTTAGCTGCAACCAGCAGCGCTGGCCCCTGCGTGCGCTGCTGGTTGCAGCTTCTTGCTGGTCTTGATTTACTGCTGGTGGGCATCAGATATTCTAGCTTGTGTTTGCCAATCCTGTCCTGCTGTCTGGGTCTGTCTGGGTCGGTGTTGTATGCTGCCCTGCGTGCCCCACCCCGCTCAACTGCAAACCCCACCTCCGTGGGAGTGTCTCTGGTGGCTCTCTGCTGCGTTTGCTCTGCACTGAAAAGTGCGCTACATCCAGCTTTTTTACAGCGTTCCGCGTGTATTTGTCACCGGCTCCCATCGCTTCCAGTTGAGAATAATAACAACTCCACAACTAATCATGCGGATGGACTATCGCAGCGGAGACGGAGGGTCTCAATTGTGGCAGCAGATTGGCTGCTGTTCACAGGCACAGCTAACGTTATGCTTCATGCATATCGATGCATACCGATGCGATTTCCGTTTCCCCATGACTTCTTCTCTGTTTTTTCCTCGCCTTTCTCTAATCTGGAGAGCACTGTCGCCACCTAATGGGTCCGTAAAATAGCTTTTACACATTCAACATCCACCATACTTTCACAGGAGATGGATCAGGCTTTGATCCACGTCCCACCGTCAAAAAACGCAATTGACGACAATCGTCGTCATTGGCACTCTACGTTAGTATTTGAATTGACGACATTGTCGTCATTGGCACTCAATGAGTTAATAAAGTGAGTGTGTGAGTGTGAGAGGAATTCAATCAATAGTCAATAACATTGGTGTGTTGTTAAAATGAGACATTCCACTAAATATGGCTAAAACAGATTCAAACATGCAAAAAAGGCAAATTTTTCTTCGCGGGGGACCCCCTAGAAGCTTCGCCCCCTCTGGGCTGACAGGGTAGCTCAACAACCCTCCGGGTAATGGGATAGCAGTAGGTTAATAGCCTATTGTAGGTAGGCTAATGTACAAGTTTTCTCAATTCATTTACCATAACCCCTCCTTGCGATGTGATAAAAGTTTCTCAGTGAATTATAGTTGATTGCCTCACAGAATAATCTACTGGTTACATAATTTTAGCAGCAGAATTTGATGTCCTGGCGTGGCACGTCTGTGCGTAATGATGTTTCTGCGCTGCGCAGAGCAGAGATCACAGTGCGCTCAAGCGCAGCGAATGTTTTAGCGCCTATAGAGGTGCTTTTCAAAGCTTTTAGCGCAAAGTAATTGCGCGCTGCTGACGATAGGATAATACCATCTATCCCCACATTTTAGCGCTGAAACGCCTGCTTTGGCATGTGGCACACCTATGCCCAGTACAATTATAACAGGCATGTGCTTGTGCCCGCCCCCAATTTGCAATGCGCGCGGCGTTAAACGAAACGTGCAAAACCTAAATTACCGAAGATAGGGCCCTTATATATTATTCTGGCCTTAATTGTGCGCATGTGCGCTGTGGGGGGGGGGGGCCCTTTATGTATCCATCCAGGCCCAGGGGCCCGTCATGTCATAATCCACCTGTGATCCCACCCCTTCCCCCTACTGTGCCGCCGGCTTATTTGATTGTTGCACTGTGCTGTGGCCTGGCTTTCAGCCATTGTGGGAGTTCTGCTGGACTACCTGGTTCGTCCAAAACTAAAAAGTATAGTGATGTCCTGGGACTGGGCTAATCGTTAGGATATGTCTCCTCACTGTCTAAGCAGGTGCGTGAGTGTTAATAGCCGAAGGCAGGTGTGTTGCTGGCCTCATACCATTTTTTTCATCCATTAAAGCAGTAATACTCAACTTGCGGCCCGGGGACCAGATGCGGCCCACGATAGGGTGCAGAGTGGCCCCCCGACCTTTTTCTAATTCACAATTGAAAACTAATGTTGAATAAAGTTTGACTGAGCTGCAGCTAAATTGTCAAATATGGCTGTCTGCTCGCTGCCCAGGCACTTACAGTATATGTACTTAACTAACTTAACTTAACCTAACTAACTATCCTGTATGCACAAAATTGTGAGACTAAACTCCGACTGACACCCTAATAACCTACAATCCGCTAAAGAAAGATTTATATTAATATTTGTTTATTAATTGGCCCCTGGCCTCCTGTCATTTTGCAAAAGTGGCCCCTTGGCAACGCAAGATGAGTATCCCTGCATTAAAGCCATCAGTCCATCTTTTTGGGCAGTTTGCCCAATGTGCCTTATAAGTTATGTGTGTGGATAAATAAAACATTTGTACAACTTTGTACTTCTGCTTCATCTGTACATGTTTTCATGAATAGTATGGATATAAATTGCCTGTAGACTGTCAACTAGTTTTCACTTTACTTGGGTAGTCCAAATGAAAATCTACAGATGTTTAGTAGTTATGCAAGAATCAAATTCCATATCTACTTGTATCTACTCCATATCTACTATACTTACAGTATATAGGTGAATTTGTAGACTGTCAACTAGTTTTCACTTTACTTGGATAGTCCAGATGAAAATCTACAGATTATGATGTGACATTATGTAGTTGAAATTCTGTGGTAAAAGCAACAGGTTTATGAATGCACTACATGGACAAGGCAGTACTCCATGAACTAGAGTATGTTCATGGACTGTTATTACTCTATAGATAATCTGTTAAACATCTACAGACTTTTACAGCACAGACACAGACATGAGGTGAGTGGAGATGAAAAGCTTTATTTGCAAAGCGATGGTGGTCAAGGGGATGTGAATGATAAGATGGATGGAAGCTGGAAGCCACAGGGTGTTTGTGATCCAGGCCGAGCAGCCAGACGGGCTGACAGACAAGTGGTGCAGCAGAGAGGAGAATAATCTTCAACACAGAAGAAATCGGATTACATAGCCTACAGGTGCAAGGAAAGACTGGGAAAACTCAGGTAAACTGTGTGGAGTAGCCAAGAGAGTGACTACCATTGTTGGTACCAGTGAAGCGGAACAGCTGATGAAGTTCAGTGGGGATGACCGACACGGCTGAACCGTGACACAGACACAGCGAAACAGTTGAATCCCCGCACTAATGGGACCGAATTTCATGAATGAAGATCCAGTCACGTCACCATATATGGCATCATATATCACTGCATCCTCAATAGTCAATCAGCCCATTATGTCAAAACATCGGTGATGTCATACTTGCTGATGTCATTTGTAATGTCATACTTGTGCTGTGATGTCATCTGTGATGACATACATCTCCGTTTGCTGAGCCAATCACCGAACAGGACGTGAGCAGTATATAGCTGTGGTTATCACGTCATCATCCTCTTCCGGATTGTTCACCTCAGTGGATGGGCGTATCTTGGGCTGATATGTTCGCTGGAGCTGTGTTGCGCCCCACCCACCTCCCCAGTCCACCACCAACATCTTGACTCCTGAATAATTCCCTACGTGGGGGGGATTCTCTATCCTAGTCTGAGCTGATGCCCTCCTCTCTCACCACAAGAGGAGCGACATCGTATCATGGAGTCATTATGCCAAAATTAGTTGCCATGCCATTTGTGAATAAAGCTTGCTTGTTTTACCCACTGGTCTCTCGTGATTGAAATAAGCTGTTGACACTTTGTGGAACATTGGTATATATAATCTTGAACATTAGTTGATCATTAGAATGTTCAACAAATATTAATTAAATGGTTAACTAATTGTTGAATATTCATATATAAGTTGTTGAACATTTGTAAAGCATAGGTTGAGTGCATAGGTCATGTTCAACTAATTTATTCTGAGCTGATAATTAGAATGGTTTATAATTAGAAGGTTCAACAAATATTAATTAAATAGTTTACAATTTGTTTGTTGAATATTCGTGAAACATCTGTAAAGTATAGGTTGAGTGCATAGTTCAAGTTCAACTAATTTATTATGAAAATATGTAGATATGTTCATGAATTGTCACATAATACTCTATAAATCATCTGTTAAACATCTACAGATGAAGCTGAATTGAGGAATTGTTGAATGTCAACTAATAAGCTGTTGAAACGTTACTAATACTCTGTAGACGATCTGTAGGCGGACTATCCAAGTAAAGTGTTACCAGCTAGTCTTACATAGGCGGACACAGAAAGAGGTGAAAGGGGCACGATCCATTACCCTCGTGCCAACAGGTTAATGCACTCCCTGTTGCTGATTGAGCAGAGTATTGAATTTGGAGTCAAAAGCAGAGTCCATTGCATCACCTTATTGATCGGGCCCATTTGACATCAAGGAGGAGTAAGCAAGTCTACTGTGGCCTCCACGCAGGAGGAAGAGTAAGCAAGTCTACTGTGGCCTCCACCCAGGAGGAAGAGTAAGCAAGTCTACTGTGGCCTCCACCCAGGAGGAAGAGTAAGCAAGTCTACTGTGGCCTCCACCCAGGAGGAAGAGTAAGCAAGTCTACTGTGGCCTCCACCCAGGAGGAAGAGCAAGCAAGTCTACTGTGGCCTCCACCCTTGGGGAGGCTCAGTAAATCAGGGAGCCCATCTACTCATCTCATTGGTAACAACATGGGATATGACCATGATTGACTTTGGACTCCGATATAGATAGCACATATGTCTGAGTGTTGACATGCGAGCCAGGGGTGTAGTGGTAAATACAGAGGTGGGTAAGCTATCCAAGGTGAGTAGTTTACCCACCTTGTTTTCCCTCATTGTCATTGATTTATATAGGTGATCTGAAAATAGGTGAGTAAACTATCTGCCTCATTTCAAAAGGTGGGTAAACTTTTACTCGCGTTTACCCTCCACTACGCCCCTGATGCGAGCACACGACATACAAGAGGGAAGAAGGGCAAGCCTCGGCAGGCCGATTGGCTGAATGGCCTCTGAGGTCAGACAGCAAAGAAGATGATCTATCAAACTGGGAAATCATGGAAGGACTTTCCCTGCTCACTCAGCCTGATGGCACAGTGAGATATGGGCCTACTACCTGCTATCTGAGAGGACATCATGCTACAGAAGGGCACTTCTGCTTCCAATCACAATTCATTAAGTTTCAGTCAATTGGGTGCACAAGGAATTTGACCTGATTAAAGGATGATGCTGGTGTATTTTCTTTTCTGTCGCCATTAATGCCGATGAAAACTCTAAATCCACTGATGCATTTGCCACAGTCAGAAGTTACTACTTTGGGGGTTCCCCAAGCATGGCTAAATAGCTGTCTTTTTGAAGCATAAATGTAATTTTTAGACATCACGATTTTCGTAAAATGCTTCAACAATCATAAAATGGTGTTGATTTGTGACCATTATCTTGCTGAACACAAAGATTGCAGTTTCATAAACTTTTTGTTAACCCCAGACCTTATTTCAGGCATCTGTATAAGGGGCAAGTGGGAAATCTCTGTCTGTCTGTTTACATTTTTGTCCCACTGATGATGTTATAGTGATGTCATAAGAGCAAAATCATCTTATGACATCACTGATGATGACATCACTGATGATGTCATAGGCACTGATGATGTCATAGGCACTGATATTGTGGTTTTTGGTTACACTCGTGCAAATGTGTGATGCGAAGTTGAGCTGTGCATGCCAATAGAGCAGGCGAGTGGTGTCTCACGACCCCCCCGGGGGGTCCAGACCCCCACTTTGGGAAGCACTGGACTATATAGTGAATGAAATGAACAGGACCAATTCCGAACAGGGCAAATGTCAATGTCCAGTGAACTGATGTTATGACATCGATGACATTATGACATCACTGACTTCTTCTTCTTCTTCTTTGGTGTTTTATGGCAGTTGGCATCCTTTATGTTGCATTACCGCTTGTTTCTGGATTTATGCATCCACTGTTTCCCTCAATTCTGTCCTGGTCCTCTTAGGGCTCTTCTTCTTCTTCTTTGGAGTTTTATGGCAGTTTGCATCCTTTATGTTGCATCATCGCCTCCTTCTGGATTTATCCATCCACTGTTCCCCTCAATTCTGTCATTCTGGTCCTCTTAGGTCTCTTCGTCTTCTTCTTCTTCCTCTTCTTCCCATTGTCTTACAGCGATAGCATCCAGCTTATTGGAGCATTACCGCTACATTCTGCTCCCAGTATGGATCAGACAATCAACTTACAATCTAAACCCCTAACACACACACACACACACACACACACACACACACACACACACACACACACACACACACACACACACACACACACACACACACACACACACACACACACACACACATCATCATCAGTTGAAGTTGAAGTTCAGTTTATTATTTGTCCCCGAAGGGCAATTTGTGTGCAGCAGATATAAAATTCATACAGTATCACATCTAAACATAAACACAACATGGAGGCATGAGCAGCAGTTTACAGCAAGTGAACTAAGTGAACCCTCACCATTCAAGTAAACAGACAGCAGCATCAATCTGCAAGACGCATGCATACATTAAGAATGATAAAAATAAGGAATTATAAAATAAGTAAGTCGAGGGCTGTCAAAGCCAGCATAGGTAAATAAAATACATAAGTAATATAGATAGTAAAATAGATAAAATAGATAGTGAAATAGATAGTAAAATAGATAGCAGCGACAGTACATACATCAAAAAAGTGCATACTTAAGAACCATGAGGAAACAAAAGCTGGTCGGCCAGCATGGACAAATAGCAGCAATAACATGCATTATCTCCTCCTCTTGGCAGCATTTTAAGGCCTTGATGGAAACAGGCACGAAGGAGAACTTATACCTGTTTTTTGTGGCCAAGGGGACATTTAAACGATGGCCGGATGGGAGCAGCATGTACTCTGAGCTGAGAGGATGTGTCTCGTCCATACGAATGGACATAGCCTTCTTAAGCACCTGCTTGCTAAAGATATGATGATCGTTTCAAAATACATACTACAGCATGCCCTGGGACGCGCCATCAGTGATGTTAGCTGGGGTCGTAAGGTGTTTCGGGTGTCAACATCATACACCCTCGCCCAGTAGACCCAGCCTAGGCCGATTAAGACCCCGACCCGCGTCCCGGAAGCAGCCGCTCACGGATCAGCCTTCCTACTCTGTCTGCAACGTTGCCCGCAGAAGGGTAGCATGCCCAATCCGCTGCAATAGAGCTAGTGCTACACCGCAGTAATGAAAGACCCTTCGGTGCATGGAGGGCTAAGGCCCTGTGGGTGCGTCCAGGCCGCGCTCCTCCTTCGTCTCACCAGACCCTCCCTTGGTAAAAAGGCAATCCTACCCTGCCGTACCATGTGCAGGGAGGATGCCTCAAGAAGTCATGTGCGCTGCACGTCATTCACCTGCGCCGAGCACCTCGCTCTAGCCTGAAGGACTCCAGGCCGCGCCGATCTTTACACAGATTTTCAGGAGGCTAATCCATAGCGTTTCTGGATTTCTCCCTCACGAGAGAGCCAGGCTGGGGTGCTAAACCCATCCCGTACCGGGTGCCGTCTCTCCGACCGTCAACTGTCTCTCCAGCTTGTCACCAAACTATACTTGGTTGTCACCTAGACTATTCCTAAGTGTCACTGGCCAGCGGAGCCAGAATTCTACATTTCAAAATACATACTACAGCATGCGCTGGGACGCGTCATCAGTGATGTTAGCTGGGGTCATAAGGTGTTTCGGGTCTGTCAACATCATACACCCTCACCCAGTAGACCCAGCCGAGGCCGATTAAGACCCCGACCCGCGTCCCGGAAGCAGGCGCTCACGGATCAGCCATCCAGGCTACTAAAATTTACACCGGCTATTTTTGAAGCCGCTCTCACAATCCTCCCGAGGGAGTTCTTGTCCTTAACTCATTGAGTGCCAAGGACGAGTATGTTCGTCAATTGCGTTTTTTGACGGTGGGACGTGGATCAAAGCATCAGGCATCTCCTGTACAAATATGGGAGCTATTGAAGGTGTATAACCTATTTTACGGACACATTAGGTGGCGACAGTGCTCTCCAGATTACAGAAAGGTCCGGAAAACTGCAGCAAAAAGCCGTGATCAAAGAGAAGCCGATGCATGCTGCAGCCAGAGCCATATAGATTGCTCTGTCTGCAGCTGACGTCGGGCTGCGAACATCAGTCAATCCGCGCACACAACTGAGCTCCTCTGCCTCTGTCTGTCTGTCTGCATATAGTTTCTCCACACGATTACCCGCCAGAAAGGCAGCACCCGACGCCGAAGGGCCAAACCTATCCCTGCAGTCCCGTTTGGCATTTCCTTGTCGCGCTGGGAGCCGCCCGGGAGCCGCCCGGCGCAAAAACAGAGGGTCCGAAAATAGACTGGGTGCGTGTGGGGAGGAGTTTGCAGCTGAGGCGCGGAGAGGGGGGGTGGGGCACGCAGGCTCCACAGAACTACACCACGTCACTACATCAGAAAATATTAGCTAGCGTCAGTGAATGTGCTTGAAATGCTGCATTTCACAAAAGGCTGAATATCTCAGCTTATAATTTGAAACCTGTCTTTTTGCTCAAAACAGCCTATCTTCTCCGGCTCATAACTAAAGAACGGAAAATGGGATCAATAAACTTTTTTTTGCAGATGATAGAAGAGAGTCTCCTCGTTCTTTGTGCGTGTTCGGTGTTTACATAGTAATATCACACAATATTCTGTGGGCCTCGAGAAATCACTGAAAACGCTCTGAAACTCTGGCACTGGGAGCTTCCGTTCTCCAAAAGTGGCTGGCACTCAATGAGTTAATGCAAAGGTTTCCATACCAGCAAATGATGGAAAAGGAGATTACAGACTCAATAAAAGCACTGTAAAACAGTTTCATTAGAGTCTTGTCGACCTGGAATTTGGCAAGCTTCCTTATAGGCAAAAGAGCCGCTTGCTGACATTTTTTGCACAGCATTTCACAGTTTAAACCAATTTCAACTTACTGTCAATTAGCAGGTATTTATAGTTGATCACCATGTCAACTGGCTGACCGTGAACCACACTATTCTGGGGAACTGGGGAGGATCGTCTAAAATCAACACAGATCTCTTTTGTTTTAGAGACATTAAGTTGGAGGAAGGCTTCTTCACACCAAGGGGAAATCATTAAGAACTTGGCCATGGCCGATGTCATCGTCACCAAGCAAGTGATGTCTTATGACAGACACTGATGATGTCATAGTTATACATCATCAACACTGATGATATCATAGCCATGCATCATCAGTGATGTCATAAGTCCTTCCCTGCTGAGTCTATAAGTAGGGCTGTTTAAGTTTTGTCGCAGAACATGGCAACTTGGGACGTCATGTGAACTTGGATCTTTCTGAAAATTTGCCATCTCCCCCATTATTGAATAGAATACCACAGGTGGGGCACGTTCATATGATGGACTCTTCTCATGAACATGGTACCAACAGTGGAGAGTTCAACAATTTCCTTGAGGATCCCGAGTTTTCAGACATCATCCAAAGGGCGGAACAGGCTATTGAGAACGGCATCTTCCCAGAGAGGATTTCCCATGGTTCCAGTGGGAGCTACTTTGTCAAAGACCCTAAAGGGAAAATCATTGGCATTTTCAAACCAAAGTCAGAGGAACCTTATGCTCAGCTGAACCCGAAATGGACCAAATACTTTCACAAGCTGTGCTGTCCATGTTGTTTTGGCCGAGGCTGCTTGTTGCCTAACCAGGGCTACCTCTCAGAGGTTGCTGCATCACTGGTTGATACCAAGCTGGGCCTGGGAGTGGTGCCGAAAACCAAGCTAGTGTATCTGGCCAGTCGGACGTTCCACTACAGCGCCATTGACCGAGCTAAGTCCAAGGGGAAGAAGTACGCCTTAGAGAAGGTACCCAAGGTCGGACGACATTTCCACAGAGTGGGCCTGCGATCTAAGCTGGGCTCATTCCAGCTGTTCATGGAGGGTTACCATGATGCGGACTATTGGCTGAGCCGCTTTGAGGCAAAACCTCCCCCAGAGAACATCAGGAAGCAGCTGCAATCACAGTTTGAGAGGATGGTGGTGTTAGACTATGTTATCAGAAACACAGACCGAGGAAGTGACAACTGGTTGATCAAGTATGAGAAGCAGGGAGAAGCAGAGGGAGAAAAGGCCAGAGAGTGGGCGGAGAACAGTCCAGACTCCTGCATCAAGATTGCAGCCATTGACAACGGCCTGGCTGTCCCCTTCAAACACCCTGATGAATGGAGAGCCTACCCATACTACTGGGCGTGGCTCCCCCAGGCTAACGTGGCCTTTTCCCAGGAAACCAGGGAACTGGTGCTGTCCCGCCTGCCTGATATGAATGCTGTCCAGGACCTTTGTGAGGATCTCTACCAGATGTTCAAGACTGATAAAGACTTTGACAAAACCATGTTTGAGAGACAGATGTCCGTTATGAGGGGACAGGTGTTGAACCTGAGCCAGGCACTAAAAGATGGGAAGAGCCCCATTCAGCTTGTGCAGATGCCCCGGGTGGTGGTGGAGAGCAGCCGCTCGGGCGGCCAGGGCCGTGTCGTCACACCAGGCCACACCTTTACACAAACTATCTACTCCAAGCGCCCTTTCTTCTCCTCCTGGTAGGCGGAGAAAAAACTTACCGGGGTGCGCTGCTGGGGACCCGACAGAGTGCAGTACAGAATTTGATGCAATTTGGACACGCACAACATAGTCATAGCGCCACCTACTGGCAACACAAGAAAGGGTTTATCTCGAGAACCGTCCTCCAATAGACTTCAAACTTGGCGGGTGCACCAATTCGTGCAATTTTGACGAAGCAGAAGACGGCTTTCACGTATCTGGAGAACCGTTCATTTGATCCACTTCAAGGGGGTCAAGGAAGGGTTTTGTAGGTGTGTGTTTATGTGTATCATCAATGTTTGCATTTAAAGACGTGCACTGACGCTTTCATGTCTCTGCCCTTCCATGACAAATGGGAGTCAGTAGCAGACGGCCCGTGCCATAGCTGCTTATCTGTCTCGCACAGCCTTCCCTCCCCAAACAATTCATATTTTAAAGGCAGATATCCAAACCAAACTCTATATCCCACCACCACCACAACCTGCTGCATTGTATCAGCAGAGAGTTCTGCCCTCGCACCCCTCTTGTCTTCTTCCTTTCGAAGGATTATTCCTGGAGATGATTGTCTTTACGTCACTGTGAGGTTGAGCGGTTTGTCTCCATGTCTTTACGTCACTGTGAGGTTGAGCGGTTTGTCTCCATGTCTTTACGTCACTGTGAGGTTGAGCGGTTTGTCTCCATGCACGGGTCTGAATCCTAATGAAGCGGCTGATGGCCTCCTGTTTCCACAGCAATCAAACTGTGGGATGCTTTGTGTTTGTGTGAATGCGTGACTGGAGGAGACTGATGTACACTCTTAGAAATAGAACGGCCAACTAACTATATAGAATCATATAGGGTTCTTTGACTGGTCAAAGGATAATTTTTGTCTAGTTGGAACCCTTTTTGCAGGTATTAACATGCTTCTTGGATGATCTGATCACACGTTGATAGCTCCAAGTATACATCAGTTTACACCTGTCATTAGAATGCGTCTACAGTGACCACTTGTGATCAGATCTCACTCCCCGCTCTACTGTATTATGCAAAGACCAAATGCGATGTTTTTAACCTCATATATCGCCGAGGACGTCTGCTTTCATATGCACGTTTCTGGTTTTGGTTTCATATAAAAAGGGCATTCAGTAATAGTAGTCATTGTACGTGGAGTGCACGTCAGACTGACTATCTGATCACGCAATCAAATACATTGTCAATCAAATGTCATTTTATTATTCAAAAACACAAAAGACACAAATGTGATTTTCTGAGCAATATATATCATCAATATCTCTTGTTTTGTAAGAGAGAGTCTAGACTGTTTCTTTGGGGAAACGTGGAGATGACGTCACCTTGTGGCCAGCGGCGGCACGACTTTCTGGGTAGACGACTGACAGAAATGAGACTGTCTGGTGACGTCGCGGTCGAGACAATGTTTGCTGGGGAGTTTTGTCCATTATTACTCATGCTCATTACAGTGTCATCAATGATGATGTAATCAGTGATGTCACTTGATCTTGGTGCAATAATTTGGATTGGTGCAATTTGACCAATCAGAACACTGCTTTTGTCAGTGTTGACATTGTGACATCATAAGTGATGTCATGAATCCCTGATTATACACATCATCAATGATTTTATGACAGACACTGATAATGTCATACACATTGTTACATCATCATTGATGTCATAAATCCTTCCCCCTAAGTACGATCGTAGCATGACTAAAGTGACAGTGGTGGTGGATGTAAAGGAGTGATCACGGGGGTGCCAGTGAGTGTGGGTATGGAGGAACTAAAGAAGAATATCAAAGGCGGAAAAATAATGAATGTGCAAAGACTGACCACAACAGTTGACGTTAGAGTTTGCAACACAAACCGGAGTCAAATTCCTTGTATGTGTACATACTTGGCCAATAAAACTGATTCTGATTCTGATTCCCACATGAGGTTGAGAAGCCCCATAAGGGCCCCAGTCACCCGCAGGGGAAAGGCAGACATCTGTTTCTGTGAGAGAAGAGCTTGGCACACTAGTCCCATCTGCAGAGGGAGTGGGGATGGGACAGGTGACGTAGAACGGCCTCTGCCATCCGCAGACATAAGCGAGGTGGAAGACGCAGAGTATTCTGCACCACCCTACACTACAGCCAAAGGCATCAAGGCACCCAAGAACAGACGGATGACATCTGCAATACCTAAGACTGAGAACCCGCCAAGGCAGAACAGAGATGCAGCAGCGGGAACCACTCGGTCCCGTCCCAGCCAGCAGAGCCAAGCTGCAGAACCTCTACCAGCCATAGCACCCCTTCCTACACAACAACAGATCCTGCTACAGCAGCAGAATGCATGGAGGAAATCCAACTGTGTGAAGGAGGTGGAGAAGCAGCAGAAGAAACGAGAGAACAGACAACTTCAACAGGAAGAGCTCAGGGAGAAGAAGGCACAAGAAGTGGATGTACCTAACTATCAGATAATGTGTATGATCAGGGACTTCAGAGCCAGTCTGGACTACAGGCCCCTAGCCACTGATGATCTGATAGAGGAGCATAGGATATGTGTATGCGTGCGGACACGCCCCTTCAATAGAAAAGAGTTGGCGACAAAGGATCTAGATGTGATCACCATCCCCAGTAAGGATGTGGTAATGGTGCATGAACCCAAGCAGAAAGTCGACCTGACCCGCTACCTGGAGAACCAAACCTTCCGGTTCGACTATGCCTTTGATGACACTTCTACCAATGAAATGATCTACAGGTTCACTGCTCGGCCGCTGGTTGAAACCATTTTTGAGAGGGGAATGGCAACCTGCTTTGCATATGGACAAACTGGAAGTGGAAAAACACACACTATGGGAGGAGACTTTTCAGGGAAGAACCAGGACTGCTCTAGAGGGATCTATGCACTAGCGGCCAGAGACATCTTTCTCATGTTTGAAAAGCCAAAGTACAAGAAGTTAGAGCTCCAAGTCTTTGCCACATTTTTTGAGATTTACAACGGGAAGGTGTTTGACCTGCTAAATCGCAAGGCCAAGTTAAGGGTCCTGGAGGATGGCAAGCAGCAGGTCCAGATTGTGGGGCTGTACGAGAGGGAGGTTAAATGCACAGAGGACGTCCTCAAACTTATCGAAGTGGGAAACAGCTGCAGGACTTCAGGTCAGACCTCGGCCAATGCCCACTCGTCCCGAAGCCACGCGGTGTTCCAGATTATTCTGCGCCGGCGGGGAAAGATGCACGGGAAGTTCTCGCTTATTGACCTGGCAGGGAACGAGAGAGGGGCGGACACATCCAGCGCTGACCGCCAAACTCGCCTGGAGGGAGCTGAGATCAATAAGAGCTTGCTGGCACTCAAGGAGTGCATTCGAGCGCTGGGCCGGAACAAACCCCACACTCCCTTCAGAGCCAGCAAACTAACCCAGGTGCTGAGGGACTCGTTCATAGGAGTGAACTCCAGAACCTGCATGATTGCGAACATCTCTCCTGGGATGGCCTCTTGTGAAAACACACTGAACACACTGAGATATGCCAACAGGGTGAAGGAGCTCACAGTGGACCCTGGGGCAGTGATTGAGAACCGTCAAGTGGGCCAAAACATCAACCAGCTGGAAGTGATGGAGGCTCAGTGGGGGGTGGAGAACTCTCCGCAGAGAGATGATCTGAAGCTGCTTTGTGAACAGAATGAGGAGGAAGTTTCCCTGCAGCTGTTCAGTTTCGACAAGGCGGTCTCTCAGATGGAGGAGCAGGTTCTGGAGGACCACAGGGATCTGTTCCAGGAGTCAATTCACTGGCTGGAAGATGAGAATGTCCTTTTGGAAATGACAGATGAAGTTGACTATGATGTGGACACATACACAACCCAACTAGAACAGATCCTGGATCAGAAGATAGACAAGCTCACTGAGCTAAGAGATAAAGTCAAGTCTTTCCGTTCTGGACTCCAGGAAGAGGAGCAAGCTAGCAAACAGATCACCCCCAGGAGGCCTTGTGCACTAAAAGAACTGACATTGAATGTGATGGACTCTTCTCATGAACACGGTACCAACAGTGGAGAGTTCAACAATTTCCTTGAGGATCCCGAGTTTGCAGACATCATCCAAAGGGCGGAACAGGCTATTGAGAACGGCATCTTCCCAGAGAGGATTTCCCATGGTTCCAGTGGGAGCTACTTTGTCAAAGACCCCAAAGGGAAAATCATTGGCATTTTCAAACCAAAGTCAGAGGAACCTTATGCTAAGCTGAACCCGAAATGGACCAAATACTTTCACAAGCTGTGCTGTCCATGTTGTTTTGGCCGAGGCTACTTGTTGCCTAACCAGGGCTACCTCTCAGAGGTTGCTGCATCACTGGTTGATACCAAGCTGGGCCTGGGAGTTGTCCCGAAAACCAAGCTAGTGTATCTGGCCAGTGGGACGTTCCACTACAGCGCCATTGACCGAGCCAAGTCCAGGGGGAAGAAGTACGCCTTAGAGAAGGTCCCCAAGGTCGGACGACATTTCCACAGAGTGGGCCTGCCATCTAAGCTGGGCTCATTCCAGCTGTTCATGGAGGGTTACCATGAAGCGGACTATTGGCTGAGCCGCTTTGAGGCAGAACCTCCCCCAGAGAACATCAGGAAGCAGCTGCACTCACAGTTTGAGAGGATGGTGGTGTTAGACTATGTTATCAGAAACACAGACCGAGGAAGTGACAACTGGTTGATCAAGTATGAGAAGCAGGGAGAAGCAGAGGGAGAAAAGGCCAGAGAGTGGGCGGAGAACAGTCCAGACTCCTGCATCAAGATTGCAGCCATTGACAACGGCCTGGCTGTCCCCTTCAAACACCCTGATGAATGGAGAGCCTACCCATACTACTGGGCGTGGCTCCCCCAGGCTAACGTGGCCTTTTCCCAGGAAACCAGGGACCTGGTGCTGTCCCGCCTGCCTGATATGAATGCTGTCCAGGACCTTTGTGAGGATCTCTACCAGATGTTCAAGACTGATAAAGACTTTGACAAAACCATGTTTGAGAGACAGATGTCTGTTATGAGGGGACAGGTGTTGAACCTGAGCCAGGCGCTAAAAGATGGGAAGAGCCCCATTCAGCTGGTGCAGATGCCCCTGGTGGTGGTGGAGAGCAGCCGCTCGGGTAGCCAGGGCCACGTCGTCACACCCCACTGTAAAGTCATGACCCACCATGCTAAAAATATGTTCTATAATGTTTTCTATAGTATATAGCAGGGCTATTCAACTCGCTGATGAGTTCTAAAATTATTTTTATTTTTATTTTATTTTATTTTTTATTGAACAATTAAACCTCATTTACTTATTACACCTGACTGGTTGTTTTTCACATGTGATCTAGCTAAAGTGAACTAAACAAGTCAGATCCAATATAAATGTTTTTCAGCAGATGCTGTGATGTAGCCACAAGAACGGTGCAATATTAATGTTTTTCAGGAGATGGCGCTGTGATGTAGCTAATCAAGAAAGATGCATATTAAATGTTTTTTCAGGAAATGTGTGATGTAGCTAGCTAGGTTCGAAACAAGAAATATGGTTAAAATGTTTGCAGTAGTTTTCCTTTATTGCTGCAGTACAATGTTACAAGGCTGTGAGATGTAGCTAAACACAAAAGATGCAATATTAATAGTTTTTCATGAGATACTCAGTATTTAATACTGTGCTAGGTTCTAAACAAGAAAGAATGTTTACAGTTTTCCTTTCCTGATGCACTATACATGTTTACAATGCTGTGGTGTAGCTAAGAGATGTCAGAATTGACCAAATTATATTTGTGGCAAATGGCTGACATGTAGAATACTTAGATTTGTTTCAAATGTGTTTACTTTTGGGGCTTTGACACAGCTAAGTGGATGTTGTACAAAGGCTTCACTACAGATGTTTTTATTTATTGGTGAAATACTGTTACAAAACAAGGTGACATAAAAGATGAAGAACATTGACACAATTGACATACAGACAATAACATAACGCAGTTACAAATGATGTGTCTGATGATATGTCAAGAGTCAGTGAGCAGAGATTACGTGAAGGGCAAGGAGGGTTATAATAACAACACTCCAATAATAACAATGCCAACACCAATGATATAATAAATCATTAATACTAATAATTAAAGTAATAATACGCAAGATTTTCACGTAAATAAATGTCTGTAAAGTCACTATATATCGCCAACTGAGTTAACACAATTGGTCTAGGGCCCATTGATGAAAGCCCTTGCATCTCTCTGTATCGCAACATTTATGAAGTTGTGTCTGTGCGACACTTTCCCCGCCCCCCAAACAAAAAAACAAAAAGATACCACAAGCGGCGCACAGTTCTTGATGCGTTTCCCATCACCCAGCACCCGCCAGAGAGGGTAGGCGGAGTCAGAGCAGTTATGATCCCACTGGAGATTTGGGCAGAACAGACCCTGACGCCCGCCTACGCAGCAGTCAAGCACCAGGATTGGCCAGGAGCAAGCCTTTTGTTCTGCCCACGTGTCATAGCGATCTCCAGTGGGGTCCGCTGAGCAACTTCTTCTTTTGAGACGTGTGTGCGGTTGGCGTCCAAGCGTTGTATTACCGCCCCCACTGGCCAACTTGAATGAAGAGTCACAACATGTACATAGAGCTTTTTGGCGATATTAGAAATGTGTTTTTGGTGACTGAACGGCTGTACCGTTTCGTCCTATACTAACTGGACGACTGTAGCTCACTGTATACTGTACGGAGAGGGATGGTAAAGGTATTGTGTATCTTGGTTATGTATGGGCAATATGGCAAATGGGTGAAACTCCCAAAAAGTTGGCGTAGCGTAGCCTATCCTCTTTTTTTTCTTTCTTTTTTTATCCCATTTTGGCATAGCCTATCCCTTTAAGTAGGAGCATCTGTCGTCGATATCCATCTGCAGACGGTTGACCTCTACGTGGTTTCAGTTTCTTTCTTCAGGATCAGGTTGGTCTCTTACTCCATCTCCTGCAGATTGGCCTCATACCACTCAGAGAGCTCCTCCAAATAAGCTGCATCTTGTATTCTTCCTGCATGCATTCACACTTAAAGGACGCCTTTACCGGTAATCAACACACTTTATAATCTTGGTAATATAAGCACATGGGCAGTGTTTTACCTTCTCTCTCTGTTTACCTCACAGAGAACAATGCAGGAGCTGCTGCCTGCAGAAACTCCGCCCCCACCAGCTGCAAGTCATTAAGGCTTGTTAAGGCTCTCCATGCGATTCTCCGTGGATGTGCTTAAAAAATAATTAAATACTTAAAGAGTAAAAATAAACAATAACAGCCGCCCTCGGAGCAGCCTCTCCAGCAGAGCTTCCGCAGCCCCATTGTGACGCGTTGTGACGGGAACGCTTTGGCAGAGGAGGAAATGGGAGATCTCCGTGAGGAAAACAGAGAGAGAAGGTAATCACTCCCCATGTGCTTATATTACCTAGATTACTAATGATACAAAGTGGGTTGATTACCGGTAAAGCCATCCTTTAAACTGAAGGTCCTGGTACTTCTCATGCTCCAGCATCAGCTTCTGCGTGCTGGATAATTCTAAATCCTGCAGTTCTTTTGAGTGTTTCTCATTCAACTCTGTATACCTCTCCTTCCTGCTTATCTCTCTCTGTCTTGATAACTGAAATTTCACAATGGAGATTTCATCGCATGGTTATCAGAGAGTGATGTCATCAGTGATGATGTCATCAGTGATCTCACTCAAGCAATTATGATGTCATCGGTGATTATGTCAGTGATGATGGCATCATTGATGTCACTCGAGCAAGGGTAATGTCATCAGTGATTGTCATCAGTGAGTTATGTCATCAGTGAGTTACAGTATGTCAGTAATGTCACTCAAGCAATTGTGATGTCATCGGTGATGTCAGTGATGATGTAATCAGTGATGTCACTCAAGCAATTGTGCTGTCATCGACGATGATGTCATCAGAGATGACATGACATCACTAATGGCATCACACTTGCTCGAGTGACACTGTCACACACGTACAGTATGTCTTTCCCCAGAGATACATCAATGTCCAGCATGTGCAGTTTCAGATTTGCACATGGGCACCTCATTACAACAATGAGTTAGGTTCATTACTCATGCTCATTACAGTGCATCAGTGATGATGTAATCAGTGATGTCACTTGAGCTTGGTGCAATAATTTGGATTGGTGCAATTTGACCAATCAGAACACGACTTTTGTCAATGTTGATATTGTGACATCATCAGTGATGTCATGAACCCCTGATTATACACATCATCAATGATTTATAACTGATGATGTCATACACATTGTGACATAATCATTCATGTCATAAATCCTTCCCCCTAAGTAGGATCGGTAGCATGACTAAAGTGACACAACAGTTGACGTTAGAGTTTGCAACACAAACCGGAGTCAAATTCCTTGTATGTGTACATACTTGGCCAATAAAGCTGATTCAGATTCTGATTCCCACATGAGGTTGAGAAGCCCCATAAGGGCCCCGGTCGCCCGCAGGGTAAAGGCAGACATCTGTTTCTGTGACAGAAGAGCTTGGCACACTAGTCCCATCTGCAGAGGGAGTGGGGATGGGACAGGTGACGTAGAACGGCCTCTGCCATCCGCAGACATAAGCGAGGTGGAAGACGCAGAGTATTCTGCACCACCCTACACTACAGCCAAAGGCATCAAGGCACCCAAGAACAGACGGAGGACATCTGCAATACCTAAGACTGAGAACCCGCCAAGGGAGAACAGAGATGCAGCAGCGGGAACCACTCGGGCCCGTCCCAGCCAGCAGAGCCAAGCTGCAGAACCTCCCCTACCAGCCATAGCACCCCTTCCTACACAACAACAGACCCTGCTACAGCAGCAGAATGCACGGAGGAAATCCAACTGTGTGAAGGAGGTGGAGAAGCAGCAGAAGAAACGAGAGAAGAGACAACTTCAACAGCAAGAGCTCAGGGAGAAGAAGGCACAAGAAGTGGATGTACCTAACTATGAGATAATGTGTATGATCAGGGACTTCAGAGCCAGTCTGGACTACAGGCCCCTAGCCACCGACGATCTGATAGAGGAGCATAGGATATGTGTATGTGTGCGGACACGCCCCCTCAATAGAAAAGAGTTGGTGACGAAGGATCTAGATGTGATCACCATCCCCAGTAAGGATGTGGTAATGGTCCATGAACCCAAGCAGAAAGTCGACCTGACCCGCTACCTGGAGAACCAAACCTTCCGGTTCGACTATGCATTCGATGACACTTCTACCAATGAAATGATCTACAGGTTCACTGCTCGGCCGCTGGTTGAAACCATTTTTGAGAGGGGAATGGCAACCTGCTTTGCATATGGACAAACTGGAAGTGGAAAAACACACACTATGGGCGGAGACTTTTCAGGGAAGAACCAGGACTGCTCTAGAGGGATCTATGCACTAGCGGCCAGAGACATCTTTCTCATGTTTGAAAAGCCAAAGTACAAGAAGTTAGAGCTCCAAGTCTTTGCCACATTTTTTGAGATTTACAACGGGAAGGTGTTTGACCTGCTAAATCGCAAGGCCAAGTTAAGGGTCCTGGAGGATGGCAAGCAGCAGGTCCAGATTGTGGGGCTGTACGAGAGGGAGGTTAAATGCACAGAGGACGTCCTCAAACTTATCGAAGTGGGAAACAGCTGCAGGACTTCAGGTCAGACCTCGGCCAATGCCCACTCGTCCCGAAGCCACGCGGTGTTCCAGATTATTCTGCGCCGGCGGGGAAAGATGCACGGGAAGTTCTCGCTTATTGACCTGGCAGGGAACGAGCGAGGGGCGGACACATCCAGCGCTGACCGCCAAACTCGCCTGGAGGGAGCTGAGATCAATAAGAGCTTGCTGGCACTCAAGGAGTGCATTCGAGCGCTGGGCCGGAACAAACCCCACACTCCCTTCAGAGCCAGCAAACTAACCCAGGTGCTGAGGGACTCCTTCATAGGAGTGAACTCCAGAACATGCATGATTGCGAACATCTCTCCTGGGATGGCCTCTTGTGAAAACACACTGAACACACTGAGATATGCCAACAGGGTGAAGGAGCTCACAGTGGACCCTGGGGCAGTGATGGAGAACCGTCAAGTGGGGCAAAACATCAACCAGCTGGAAGTGATGGAGGCTGAGTGGGGGGTGGAGAACTCCCCGCAGAGAGATGATCTGAAGCTGCTTTGTGAACAGAACAAGGAGGAAGTTTCCCTGCAGCTCTTCAGTTTCCACAAGGCGGTCTCTCAGATGGCGGAGATGGAGGAGCAGGTTCTGGAGGACCACAAGGATCTGTTCCAGGAGTCAATTCACTGGCTGGAAGATGAGAAGGTCCTTTTGGAAATGACAGACGAAGTTGACTATGATGTGGACACATACGCAACTCAACTAGAACAGATCCTGGATCAGAAGATAGACAAGCTCACTGAGCTAAGAGGTAAAGTCAGGTCTTTCCGTTCTGCACTCCAGGAAGAGGAGCAAGCTAGCAAACAGATTCCTCCCCAGGAGGCCTTGTGCACTAAAAGAACTGACATCGAATGGGGTCACTGTTTAGCAAATGGCTGATTTACTTCAGCTATGATTTTGGTCTCACTCCTATCTCTTTGCTGTACAGATCTCCCATTGCTTCTTGTTCTCCTTCTACTAAACCAAAGGGTAGATTTCGCTTGCTCGTCCATCCACCTGTAGAGTGTATTGACAACTTCAAGGTTGCTGTATCTGTGATGTGATGACACACAAGTGTTAAGACACAGTCTAATCACTCGGTGGCTTCCCTGCAATCTTTAGGTATGGATAGAGCAAGTTACTACTAGGTGTGAAGTTTGTGAACGAAGCGTTAACTTCACACGTGGGCACATGATGCAGATGACATCTTTGATGGTATCAATTACTAATGACATCATCACATGACATTAATGACTTCTGTATCTTTTATTTCTTATTTTACTATTACTTTTACTGTATTGTATTTATTAATTTATATATTTGCAATTTATGTTTTTTTTAACTTGTATTATATATATACAGCAGCACTTGGAGTTGATTTTATGTATGAATTGTGCTATATAAATAAAGTTTAATTCATTCATTCCTGGGGACCATCATCGTAGCTCTCACCAAGAAGGCACAACAGAGGATGTATTTCCTGCGCAGCTGAAGAAATTCAAAGTGCCAAACCAGCAGACTGCAGCGTACCAACCTCTGTGCTGAAAAGGCATACCTGCCAACATTGTGAAAACGAGACTTTCAGGGGTATCTGCAAATGCACCCCCAAAACAAATCCGTCAGATCCATCAAAGCTCCATCGGTGATGTGAGATTGTTCTGCCGATTTATGCTGCGTTGTCGAAAATGCTAGTGCTACCCTAGCTGTAAAGGGGAGACTATAGTAGGGCTGCTCAATCGCCCCTATTTTCATATCGCCCAATCGTGGCCATTAGAGATTGGCGATAAACGATCAGATCGCCATAATATATTAATTAGCCGTCATTTTCTTTTCTTTTCTTTATTTTTTGATAAGAGACCTATTCCTATTTAATGGCATTAATAATTTCGAGGGGAAAACAATCGATCATAATATATTATTGAATGCAGCCTGTAGAAGAAGAATAAACGTAGATTATGCATTTATATGAGAAAAGACTTGAGACCGACACCCATGTGTTCTGAAGCCGCCTCCCTCCATTGGCCTCGCTCACTCTTGCTGAACTCCATGACTCTTTTTTCTGCAGTCTACTTTTCCATGTTCATTTTGCATGAGTTAACACTGCCTGCCAATTACCTGTACGTGACATCTCAGGTGATCTTGCGGAGTAATATAACTAGTAGTGTAATTAATTACTTTTTACAGGGTGAAATTAAAGTAAGGCATTACTTTTTTCAGTAATGAGTCATGTGTAATACAACACTACTTTTTTGAGTAACAACCCCCAACACTGGTAATTCTTTGACACACACATACGGGTATTTGGCTGGTTTAGGGGCAGCGCGTCAATTCGTGGGTGAGGAAGTCCCGTTGAGAACTATTCAGAGTGCTAGAATATGCGTGAATTGTCATCGTTTTCGGTCGTAGTGAAAAGCGTTCTTGCGCATTCTGTTGCCGGCCGAGTTGTAATATATTGTCTTGTCATGGTGTCTGTGTCATTAAGAAACAAGATTGATTCTGTTATTTTTCTATCATGTTTTTTGGTACTATATACGAGGGATCAGCCAAGCAGCATTTTTGTAAACAAACGACGTCAGTGGGTGGCAACATGGACGCGCAGAATACATGAGGACGCGCAGGGCGCAGAGTACGCGCAGCAGAGTGAGGAACGGCGGCCATGACAGTTTTTTTTTTTTTTTACCTTTATTTATACAGGGGGAGTCTCACTGAGAGCAATGCTCTCTTTTTCAGGAGTGCCCTGTTCACATTCTCAAACATACAATAGTGTTATAAATATCAACCACTAGCCAACAGATATCAAAGCTGGTGGGCTTTATGGAAAGAATGACTCGAACTGGTTGACCGTATATCAAACTTGTCATTAAGTGGCGTTTTATTGCCACACAACTAACGATAGTTAGCTCACAGCTAACGCTGGAGAACGGGATTACACATAGCAAAGACATAACGCTACCATGTCTAAATGTTGTGCTGTGTCGGGATGTAAGGGACGTTGTAAGCCTGGCGGTGATCAAGGATTTTATCGTTTCCCAAGTAAGTCTGACCAAAGTCGTCTTTGGATTCAATGCTTGACGACGAGAAAACAGAATGCCAAGCCAGGGTTAGTGGAAAGTGTACCTGGCGGCGCTATCCCAAGGCGAAGGCTGGGGAAAATTGGCAACCAACAGACCATGACCGAGTGTGTGCAACCAACAGACCATGACCGAGTGTGTGGAAAACATTTTATCACAAATAAGTTCAAGTCTTTATTTTCTAGTCATGTATTTGTTTGATCATTGCCGCAGTTTTAATGTAACGTTAGCTAAATAAATCCTACTGAATCCTACTAAATGGAGAGCCTACACTATGGTAGCTAGCGTTGAGTCTCGCATCGAGGCTAGTATGCTAGCATTAGCTTACCGAATGGTTGTTGTGCATCTTGTAACAGTAAAGTCAAAACATATTAAGCAACTGAATTGTACGAGGAGATTTAAACAGTCTTAACGCGTGCGTGTGTGTATGTTTGTATGTCCGTGTGTCCTTCCAGAGCGACTTCACCCTGCCTTGTTTACACCTGACACCTGATGTAGACCCGTCCAGTCCAGCCAAGAGAGCAGCAAGCCATTTGGAAAGATATGAAACAGCCAAGAAAATTAGAATCCTGCAAGGCCCGGCCTGCCTGCTGCTGCACAAGAAACCTGTGTCATCACAGATTCCAGATGAGGTGGTGATTTCTGTGTCACCACATATTCCAGATGAGGTGGTGATTTCTGTGTCATCACAGATTCCAGATGAGGTGGTGATTTCTGTGTCACCACATATTCCAGATGAGGTGGTGATTTCTGTGTCATCACAAACTCCAGATGAGGTGGTGATGTCAGAGGATCATATCATAGCAAGCAGGAGTGTGAGGCTTTAAGGGAAGAGGTCAACCAACTTAAGAGTTACTGCAACCTGCTGGAAAAGGAGGTGAACAAATTGCGTGCAGAAAGAGACTCCTATAAAAAGAAGGCAATGAAGTCCGTGTGTCTCTCTGAGTGCCTCAGAAGGTGACAGTGATGGTGATAGAGTGAGAAAAAACAAGTACTTCAGCTTCTACTCTGGACTCCCGAGTGTAGTTGTTTTCCTTTGGATTTATAATTTGATTTCATCATTATATTACCGAGGAGGAAAATCATTTCCAAAGAAAATCAGTTGTTTTTAACATGAATAAAGCTGAGGCATGGGCTAACAAAAGGAGACTTGGGTTTCAGGTTTGGGGTTTCACCGGCATGTGTATCAAACATCATCAATAGAACAATACCTGTTCTTGCTGAAAGACTGAGGTTCCTCATCGCCTGGCGGCTGGCCCACTACAGCGGTACTTCAAAAGAACATGCCAGATACGTTTAGGCAGCCATTCAGCAAGTGCGTTGTAATAATTGACTGTACAGTTTTTTTTATTGAATGACCATTCAACCTCTGGGCTCGGGCAAAAACTTGGTCCAACTACAAGCACCACAACACTCTCAAGACGCTCTTTGGAATTACACCATATGGTGCAATCTCCTTTCTCTCAAAAATGTGTGTGGTGGGGGGGTGGGAGGGGGGCGGTTCAGACAAAGACATAACCCAATAACGGTCAAGCTTCTATAAACATATAAAACGGGGCAATCAAGTTATGGCAGATGGAGGCTTTCTGATATCTAATGAACTTGCAAGACTTGGTGCCACACTTGTCATGCCTCCGTTCCGTAAAGGAAAACAACAGTTATCAGGTTATGAAGTGGAAAAGGCTCGACAACAGCTTTCTTCTTTGCGCATTCACATTGAGTGTGCAATTGAGAGAATTAAGATCTTTGCCATATTAAAAAAAACACCATTCCACTTTCACTAGTGCCTCTCTCTCCAGTGACATCCTAACAGTCTGTGCGGCATTATGTAATGTCAGACCAAAGCTAATTAAATGAAAGCATAAAAAAAGGGTTTCTCTGTTGAGGCCCAGGGTGTGCAGAATGCACTTGTGTATGTAGCTTAACGTGTTGCAGATAGCAAGGAAGCTTATCAAATATATCTTTATACAGTAGATAAAAGCATAGCCTACATATGAAGTTAATGTTGGTATGTCTGAATCACACACATGGAGCAAATAGAATGTGGTAAACATACACTATATTGTAAAATATACATTTCAGTGCACTGATTCAAAACATGAAATCAATATCTATACAAGATTATTATTTTTGTTTGTGAACACAGACGTGGATTGAAGCCTTTGACTGGAAGAATGTCTCTGACCTGTAAACACAGAAGTGGATTGAAGCCTTGGTCTGGGAGAATGTCTCTGACCTGTGAACACAGATGTGGATTGAAGCCTTTCTCTGGGAGAATGTCTCTGACCTGTAAACACAGACGTGGATTGAAGCCTTTGTCTGGGAGAATGTCTCTGACCTGTGTTGTGCTCGCAGGAGCTGGTTTGGTTATGAAATATGATTATTAATCATTATGAATTATTAATATTCATAAATTTATTAGATTTGACAGAAAATATTGTATTCTCTGTAAGATTCGGGGCACCACTGTAGTTAAGGCTACAGACCTGTCTAAAAGTCAAGTTATGACTTGTTTAGACACCAAACCAAATTGTCATATCAGTCTCATAATGATATAGTGTACATTGTACAGTTAATTGAAGGTCAAAGTTCGTAAGCTTCTGTCACAGATTTCCACAGATAAAATACTCCTGCACGTGCGGTGCGCGGGGAGGGTCGTCAGTCAGGCGTTCTTGCCTGGAAGCTTGGTCAACAGCTGGCGTTATGCCAGGCTGTGGCACGTCTGGAAGCGCGAGGGGGCTTTCCCCGGCGACTTATAACACTAAAACGACTTAAATTAACTGAGATTAAGTATAACTATCTCAGTGTAAGCATGCTATGTCTGGTGGGACTTACGGCCTTGGTAGGCGATCCCTGGGCCTGCTGCGCGGTTCACCCTGGCCTCTGGTGGCTGTGGTCAGGCCTGGTTAGGCCTTTGTTCAGGGGGTGCAGCGAGCGGGGGAGGGGAGCCGGCTTCTCTGGCCCCTCCAACCCCTGGTTCAAGCTTAGTTGAGACTCCTAGTTAAAACTGTTTCCAACAGTTTTGGTACTGTCTGGGGAAAATCACGAAGGGTTCTCATTGGCCTCTCATGTGTCTTTTGTGATGGTTCTGGCCAATGATAGCGCTCTGTGAGCTGGACTGTGCCCATTCTGTAAGGTGAGGCAAGGGAAAAGGGGGTTTTATGGCTTGATTACCCTTGGAGATAAAACAATGGCCGGAATCCTTTGAGGCTCTGAGAGGTGTGAAACGTCCTGGGGCAACCACAAAAGCCATTTGTCTCCTCTGAATAGAGGTTTCTTAGCTAGAGAGGACAACATGTTAAATCATGATATGTTCATTCATATTTCTCATGATACAGTACAGTCCATAATGTGTCGATCACAACATCCCCCCTCCTCGTCTGTGGACTGCTGTCGACCTGCGGTCCGCGGGTGAGGATGAAGGGCTGTACAGTCAGTTTTGTGGTAACTTTTGGTCACCATGTCCATCTGTTCTGTGGGATCAAAGTGTCATATTCTGTCTAGGCAGTTCATAGTTCAGGTTTGGTTCTGGGCAGACTCCTAACCATACCTAGACTCATTACCATATAGATAATACAACCTTAAGGTCACATACACAACATCATTTCAAAATCAACATGGTAAACAGGGAAGGGCAGGAGGAGAGAAGGAGAGAGAGGGTGACAGGGTGTGATTTTGAATGTGTGCTGCCTTCCAGCAGTGTTTGTGCATGAGTCTCCGTGTTTATGTAGCTATGTGCCAAGCTCTGTCCTATTTTGATGTGGACTGCCTCTAGCCTACATAGAGATAAGGGTGAGAGCCGAGTGACAGGTGACTGTCAGGGGTGACAGGATGGCTGCAGCCAGTCACCCGCCCTTCACCGAGTTTGATGTCATTTCCTCTGGTGGGAATGACATCCTCTGGTGTCTTGAATGCCGACCCTGCCCGTCAGGCGTCTGGCGCCCGTTCGGATGTCTAATTGGGTGGAGGGCCTAGTGTGTGTGTGGCACCCCCCCCCCCCTGCCCCCCCCCCCCCCCCCCCCCCCCCCCCCCCCCCCCCCGCGACGGAGGGGGTCTCCCCCCCCCCCCCCCCCCACTGGGGACAGCCCCTTGGCTCGGTTCTGCAGAACCCGGGTGGTCTGGCCTACCGTGGTGAGCGTGTGTGTGGTACCGTCTCTGGGTCCACACACGCGCGGTTGGTGGGTTGAAACTGGCCATTTCTGCTTTTTGCTTCGGTTTCCACCTCCCACGCTATTGAGGCGGTTTTGAGAACCGTGCGCATGTTTCGGTCATACCAACGTGCGTCTAGGGCTACGGATGGGCGCACCGAGTCATGCAGACCATCTAGGTAAAGTTCCTTGAGACGTGGCACGTCTCCTTGATCCGGGCCATTTCTACCTTGATTATAAATTCTTTTCAAACGTCTGAAGTAATCCCTAGGATGTTCCTGGTAATTCTGTTTGACGTGTAAGGCCGCGTTCCTCCCCGCCGCTGACGACTGGGTAAGGATGTACTCTTCGCCCAAGGCTTCGCGAAGCTTGTCAAAGTCATCTCTGATATGGGACCTCCATATCAGTTGAGCGTTCTCTCGCGGCGAGGCGTGTGGCAGAGCCTGCGAACCACGTTCGACTTTGTTGAGATAATCGGTCAAGTGTACCTCGTGACTGGCGGGATCAAACAAATCGATGTCGTTGGCTATTGACTCCAGTAAGTGATAGCGTGATTCTGCTTCTCGGAGAGAGAGTTCTGACTCACTCTGTTTTGGCAGTGGAGGCTGCAAGAAGGAGTGGCCGTTTGCCCGATTGGGCACCAAAGAGCGACTAATGTCATCATGCCCGGGGTCCCCCCTTTCGGGGGGAGGGGTGGAAGAGCTGACTTCCTGTTTCCTTGGTGGACAGGAGCTAGAAAGTGAGTGAGGCTGGATAGCCTCTTGTGAAAAAGACCTATCAGCGCACCCGTTGGTGGCCTGAGCAAATGACGGTTTATAATGCACAGGGCGGTAGTCGATCGACTCGCCACGGGCGTGATGAATGGGAAGTCGGTAAGACACACGTTCCTCCCTGCAGGGGGTTGCAGTGTGGATCGTTTTGTCATAACCGGAAGTGGCGCTGTCACGTCGTTTGACTGTCAGCGGTTTGTGCTCTGAGGTGGAAGTCAGAGCTGGATGAAAGCGTGAATAACGTCTGATTCTACACGTGGGTTGCTCGGATGAATGACTGACTGGTATGTCATAAGCATGAAAGTCGAGCTCTGAATCGGACGACGACTGTTGGGCTGAATAGCCTGAATCAGTTTGCTTGTTGTGAGAGCGGTCTCCCCCCTTTCGCGGTGTGGTGTCGCGATGTCTAGCAGCGCGGCTGCTTGCCAGCGCGGGCGCTAAGTGGTGTGCGGGGGTCTGATTCGAGTCGGGGGTTGGTCTAGCCCTAGGAGGCGTGTCAGCCTCCGGTGCCGGCGGGGCTATGGCCCTTACGGCCTTCTGGTGCTCTTGCTGCTTGGCCGTTCTCGCGTTTAGCCGTGCGATCACTGCTCGGGTGGTTGGTGGAGCAGTGCGACCCGAGAGGGGGACCGTTCTGGGTCCGAGGGCCGCCGTGGATCCGGTCTGCATGCCCTTTTGGCTCTGTTGCAGCCGGGAAACTTCGGTACGCAGTCGGGCTAATTCTGTTTGGCAGACCTGGGCTTGTCGATGCAGGCCCAGATTGGCCTGCAGCGTAGCTTGACAGCTGTTGCGCAGTCTGCCTATCTGCGTCTGGTAGACAGTGGTCTGCCGCTGATGCGCAGCGTCCTGCACATGGAATCTGCGATTTTGCAGAAAGAAAAGAATTCCCAATGGAATTATTAGGACCGCTAGTGTTAGCATTACAATGCTAAATTCATCTGCTCCTCCTGTAGGCGGGCAGATGAGAGAGGCGCTACCGCTTGCAAGTCGGTGGCGGCCGTCTTAAAGAATGCTTCAGCGCTGACCATCTTGTGGCAGCGCGGACTCATCGCGATGAGTCAAGCAGCTGTTTTACTGCTGTCAATTTTAAGCAAAAGGTGTGTGCACTCACCTTGTTTGCTATGGCGTCACGTTGTCGTGAGCGTCAATGCCCACAGTTACTAATTCTAATTAAAGAATGGCCCAAATGTGACAGTCTCTCTGTGAGTTAGCTGCCAATTGCGTGCAGTTAGTTTGACAGCTGTCAGCTGTCACTCATGTCAGCTGTCAGTGTCATCAGGTGCAGGGGTCTGCCTGTCTTTCGCATGCAAATTCACTGTGACTGGTAGTCACAGGCTTTGTTTACACTTTGTCTCTGGCTCTGTGATGAGACCAGGGTGAATGTTTTGAATGCTAATGTGAGGCGGGGCAGCCTGACTTCCCCCCACCCTTTGCCAGTGTGGCTTTCAAATTAGCATCAAAGGTTCCACTTAAAAATGCGCAGTACTGTTTGTTTACACGCTGTTCAAGTCACTCTCTCATAAATGGAAATTGCTATCTCTCATAATTTTAGGTTGAAGGCACAGTGGAAAACAGTTTGTTAACTGTGGTTTCTAACATAAAAATGGAATCAAGGATTTTAAACTGAGCTGTTGTCTTTGGGACTGTTTTGCTCAGAAATATTCAATACAAATCCTAACTTGTGTTAAGATTATGGGAAGATTCCATATTTTATGATTAGAGTTCCTTTAGTGTCTTCTGACGCATGTGATTTGCTTGGCAAAGCGCTATAGAAAACCTGATTTTGGAAAAATTTGAAAATTTTCGATTTTTCAAAAATTTATGAATTTTTATTATTCATGCATATCATATCTGTGGAAATACTGATATTAGAAGCCTCACACGGGGCACCATTTATGTTGTGCTCGCAGGAGCTGGTTTGGTTATGAAATATGATTATTAATAATTATGAATTATTAATATTCATAAATTTATTAGATTTGACAGAAAATATTGTATTCTCTGTAAGATTCGGGGCACCACTGTAGTTAAGGCTACAGACCTGTCTAAAAGTCAAGTTATGACTTGTTTAGACACCAAACCAAATTGTCATATCAGTCTCATAATGATATAGTGTACATTGTACAGTTAATTGAAGGTCAAAGTTCGTAAGCTTCTGTCACAGATTTCCACAGATAAAATACCTCATGAATAACAACCAAGATTCATATAATTATGTAATAAAAAGATTTAATAACTCACAATATCAATTGACATTAACACTTTCAGTGCCACGGCCCTTGGGCAAAAGGTTGCTTGCTGTGCCACATAGGCCGCAATGCATTTTAAAACAGTCATATCATTTCTTTAATAATTACTATGTAAACACTGAACACGCACAAATAACGATGAGACTCTCTTCTATCACCTGCAAAAAAAAGTTTATTGATCCCATTTTCCGTTCTTTAGTTATGAGCCGGAGAAGATAGCTTGATTAGACCAAAAACATCCCTTTTTTTCTACGAGCTGAGATAACGACCCTTTTGTGAAAGGAAGCATTTCAAGCACATCATTGACTCATTGCTAATATTTTCTGATGTAATGCTGCAGCTGCCTGCGGGTCTGTTGTATGCTGTAGTGTCCTGCGTGCCCCACCTCCCCCCCTCCTCCTCCCCCCCCCCGTTGTGGGAGGAGTAGCTCTCTGCTCTGCTCTGCTGTGAATGCGTTTGCTCTCTGCGTGTGCTCAGCAGTGAAAAGTCCGCTAGTCCAGCTTTTTTACACCCGCGTGTATGTCCCCATGCTTCCAGTTGAGAACTCCACGGCTGATTATGCGAATGCAGCGAATGCAGCGGACACGAGGTGCTCAATTGTGACAGCAGATTGGCTGCTGCAGGGGCACAGCTACGTTATGCTTCAATGAAGCAGCTGCATACGGACGGATGCGATGCGATTTCCTCTTCCCAAACGACTTCTTCTGTGTGTTTTACTCTATGGTTTTACTCCACTTTCTCTCATCTGGAGTGCGCTGTCGCCACCTAAGGGTTCTGTAAAATAGGTTAGACACATTCAATAGCTATCATATTGTAAGAGGCGATGTAAGAGGCATAGATCGACACCCCCCCGTCAAAAAAAAAAATTCGAGTTATTGACGCCATTTGGCGTCGCTGGCACTGTACGGTAAATTTCTAATGACGCCATATGGCGTCGCTGGCACTGAATGTGTTAACATAATGATTAAAATATCAGTTCATCACATTTACTTTTACGACTAATACTCTACCACATCTATAGCTAATACCTAATGTGAATAAACATCATCAATTGTGTGTGTGTGTGTGTGTGTGTGTGTTTATGTGTGTGTGTGTGTGTGTGTGTGTGTGTGTGTGTGTGTGTGAGTGTGTGTGTGTGTGTGTGTGTGCGTGTGCTTTAGGGGAAGAGAAGGAGGGAGAGAGGGAGGAGTGGCTCGTTCTGGCTGTCTCTGTGATGTAATCACAGGACTGGCTGAGAGGCGGGCTGATCGTGTGTAGACCGCCTCCTTTTCAAAATGGCGGTTTTGCCAAAGTTGAGGAAGGATTGACCTAGTCAGACAGAGGTGGCTGGGGGGCGGTCTGGAGCCGCCTGCCTCCTTTCCAAAATGGCGGTTCTGCCGAATTTAGGAAGGGATCACTCTGCCTGCCTAGCCTGGATCACTCTGTGTGAGTGACTAATCAAACTCTCTAATTCAGCTTAACTGTATTTTTGCGGGTGGACATTCTGAACATCTCTAGACCGTTCCAAGCTTAGCCCTCTCGGTTGAACGGGCTCAGCTGGGAGGCCGAGAGAGTGGGGGAGGGTGAGAGGGAGAGGGAGAGAGGAGAGTGGCCCGCTGATGGCCGCTGAGTTCTTCTGAACTTAGCGCTCACCTTCAGGCGTCTATATCATTCAACAGTGTGCAAACATGGTACATCAACATACAGGATACTGTAATCAACATATACATGGTAATGCATTTTAACCCTAACTGCCCAGAACCATTAAACCATAAACTCTCACGCGGATTCACTCTGCTAAGTGAATCGTTCCGTTGTTGGCACGGCTGTCCTGTGCGCTGTAGGTTTGGTTGAGTTGAGGAGGAGGTTCGAGGTTTGGCTGAGTTGACGTCGGGGCCGACGTGCGATCTGGCCTGGGCAAGCATGCAGCGGACGTCTGATGGGGGCCGACGATGCCGGGGGTGGACGTGCAGTCTCTCTGCTGGTTGAGTCGAAGGAGTGCTGCGGCTGTGTGGATGCCCGCCACGGTGTGTCTTTCTGCAGCCGTTGGTTTGCCCCGCTGCGGTGTGGCTTTCTTCTTCTTCTCCTGCACGTGCGGTGCGCGGGGAGGGTCGTCAGTCAGGCGTTCTTGCCTGGAAGCTTGGTCAACAGCTGGCGTTATGCCAGGCTGTGGCACGTCTGGAAGCGCGAGGGGGCTTTCCCCGGCGACTTATAACACTAAAACGACTTAAATTAACTGAGATTAAGTATAACTATCTCAGTGTAAGCATGCTATGTCTGGTGGGACTTACGGCCTTGGTAGGCGATCCCTGGGCCTGCTGCGCGGTTCACCCTGGCCTCTGGTGGCTGTGGTCAGGCCTGGTTAGGCCTTTGTTCAGGGGGTGCAGCGAGCGGGGGAGGGGAGCCGGCTTCTCTGGCCCCTCCAACCCCTGGTTCAAGCTTAGTTGAGACTCCTAGTTAAAACTGTTTCCAACAGTTTTGGTACTGTCTGGGGAAAATCACGAAGGGTTCTCATTGGCCTCTCATGTGTCTTTTGTGATGGTTCTGGCCAATGATAGCGCTCTGTGAGCTGGACTGTGCCCATTCTGTAAGGTGAGGCAAGGGAAAAGGGGGTTTTATGGCTTGATTACCCTTGGAGATAAAACAATGGCCGGAATCCTTTGAGGCTCTGAGAGGTGTGAAACGTCCTGGGGCAACCACAAAAGCCATTTGTCTCCTCTGAATAGAGGTTTCTTAGCTAGAGAGGACAACATGTTAAATCATGATATGTTCATTCATATTTCTCATGATACAGTACAGTCCATAATGTGTCGATCACAACACCTGTGAACACAGACGTGGATTGAAGCCTTTCTCTGGGAGAATGTCTCTGACCTGTGAACACAGACGTGGATTGAAGCCTTTCTCTGGGAGAATGTCTCTGACCTGTAAACACAGACGTGGATTGAAGCCTTTGTCTGGGAGAATGTCTCTGACCTGTGAACACAGACGTGGATTGAAGCCTTTCTCTGGGAGAATGTCTCTGACCTGTAAACACAGACGTGGATTGAAGCCTTTGTCTGGGAGAATGTCTCTGACCTGTGAACACAGATGTGGATTTAAGCCTTTATCTGGCAGAATATATCTGACCTGTGAACACAGACGTGGATTGAAGCCTTTCTCTGGGAGAATGTCTCTGACCTGTGAACACAGACGTGGATTTAAGCCTTTGTCTCGCAGAATGTCTCTGACCTGTGAACACAGACGTGGATTGAAGCCTTTGTCTGCAGAATGTCTCTGACCTGTGAACACAGACATGGATTGAAGCCTTTCTCTGGGAGAATGTCTCTGACCTGTGAACACAGACGTGGATTGAAGCCTTTGTCTGCAGAATGTCTCTGACCTGTGAACACAGAAGTGGATTGAAGCCTTGGTCTGGGAGAATGTCTCTGCTGACATTGGCTGCCCCTTGTTGAATGATAGATGGGTCTCTTTAGTCATGATACTAAATCATGACTAAATAGTTTCCATACCTGTTAGTTATACACCTCATGGATGGGAATCTCTTCCAGTCTGCTCCGTTGGGCTGCTTCAATAAAATGTAGCCACATTTTCAAAGGATTCTGGGAACAGTGACTGAATGACTGACTCACATTAATGAACATTAATGTTGAATAATGTCTAATGTAGGAGAGAACCGCTCCCTCGCCCACCACATTAGTTGAATTAAGAAACGTGAATCATCTCCAATCAGTCATTTCATGTTTGATTTATGGTGACAGACACCGTATTTCACCCTGCTGTAATCACAGGTTTTATTAACCATAAATCAACTTGTGCGCAGTCAAAAACTCAATATGCTGCATTGGTTGGATAGCTTAGAAATTGTATACATATTAGAGCATGTATTTGGAAATAACATAGACATTTCTGGGCAGCATGGGCGTCGTTAGGCCTGGGCATCCGGGACTATAGTTGTCTAATGTTGTATGAATAGCCCTGGATCTTACAAAAAAAAAAAAAAATCTGCAGCTGAAATTACTGTATTTCAAAGGAAGTGTCATTTTTTAAGCCAGTGTGATGATACATGTGAAAATAAAAGACATAAGGAAACGATTGGTTCCAACCATGTCAACCTAACCTAATACTCCAAATGTAGGCTAGATTTTGGTGAGGGAAAAACTGGCATGGCTATTTTAAAAGGGGCAAATAGGATATTTTTTTGACATGTTGGTCATCAAAGAAAACAACAACCTTTAAACTGACCTTTTTCCGTAAGCCTACAGACAGAAACTCTCTCCTCCACCGTGAATCATACCACCAAACGGCTCAAAAAAATGCTTCCTGTATCCCAGTTCAACCGTATAAGATGGACTTGCAGTTCCAATGATGATTTTAACACTCAAACTAAGGAGCTTGAAAAAACGCTTTAGGCACGGGATACTGAGAGACCTGCATCCAAAGTGCCTCCACTCGCTGTTCTAACACATCCCATAATGAATGCCTGGCCAAAACTAGACCTACTGTAAGGAATCTGAACATAGAGTAGTCTGTGCCATTCAATATCCAGCTGTTTCAAAGGAGATAGTGCAATCAAACAACACACAATCAATGAAGGCAACATATTCTCATATCTGATCAGCCCGTGACGTCAGTCAAGTTTGACGTCAGTTATGACGTCAAGTGACGTCAGTTCATTCTGGTATATATAGCGAGGGTTTTACGTCACCTTCCTCTCTGGCTGGATCATAGCTGCAGCTGGCATTACGGCTGTTTGTCTCCAACTGAAGCTGTCGTTTCGCCCCACCCACCTCCCCAGTCCACCATCAACGAGGGGATTCTCTATCCTACTGTAGCCTATACAGATGCCCCCTGCTCTCACCACAAGAGGAGTGTCATCTTGCAATGGAGTCATAGGCCAAGACCTTAACTCCATGCTCCTTAAACATGAACTGTTGTGGATACACACACTG
This sequence comes from Poromitra crassiceps, assembly GCF_964638095.1. Lineage (NCBI taxonomy): Eukaryota > Metazoa > Chordata > Actinopteri > Beryciformes > Melamphaidae > Poromitra > Poromitra crassiceps. The sequence goes on from NC_139624.1 coordinate 19,520,632, forward strand.
GGCACTTTGGCCCCGAAAGGCCTTTTGGAGAACGGACGCTCCCAGTGCCAGAGTTTCAGAGCGTTTTCAGTGATATCTCGAGGCCCACAGAATATTGTGTGATATTACTATGTAAACACCGAACACGCACAAAGAACGAGGAGACTCTATTGTATCATCAGCAAAAAAAAGTTTATTGATACCATTTTCCGTTCTTTAGTTATCAGCCGGAGAAGATAGGTTGTTTTCAGCAAAAACAGACGTTTCAAATTAGAAGCTGAGATAATCAGCCTTTTGTGAAATGAAGCATTTCATGCACATTCACTGACTCTGAAGCTAATATTTTCTGATGTAGTGACGTGGTGTAGTTGTGTGGTGCCCTGCGTGCCCCACCCTCCTCTCCCCCCCCTCAGCTGCAAACTCCTCCCCACACTAACACACAGCCTAACACGCACCCAGCGTCTATTTTCGGAGCGCTCCGTTTTTGTGCGCCGGCTCCCAGCGCGACACCGAAAAGCCAAACCGGACTGCTGAGAATGGTTTGGCCCTTCGGCGTCGGGTGCTGCTTTTCTGGCAGCTAATCGTGTGGAGAAACTATGCAGCAGAGACAGAGGGGCTCAGTTGTGGGCGCGGATTGACTGCTGTTCGCAGCTAACGTTAGCTCCAGCCAGAGCAATCTATACGGCTCTGGCTCCAGCATCGGTTTCCGCTTCATCACGGGGCTTCTTCTGCTGTTTTTCCTCACCTTTCTCTAATCTGGAGAGCACTGTCGCCACCTAATGGGTCCGTAAAATAGGTTATACACCTTCAATAGCTCCAATATTTGTACAGGAGATGCATGACGCTTTGATCCACGTCCCACCGTCAAAAAACGCATTTGACGCCGATCGACGTCATTGGCACTCAACGTTACTATTTGATTTGACGCCGATCGACGTCATTGGCACTCAATGAAGACTTTGATATCAGACCATTCTTGTGATTGCAATCTCTTTGTAACTGGTCTTTAAGGTCAAGATTGCCTCCTGATATATTATGATTGTCTTTTGTTGGATCTTTCTACTACACCTGTATTCTTTTAAATGAATGCATGTACACTGTATGTAATATTGATATGTATGTATGGATAGTCTTGAGGAAGAGCTGGTGCGCGAAACGCCATGCAAATCAAATAAAACACTTCAAACGGGAGCTCGTTTTGGGGTGCGGATCCTTCCTTTCATTGTCAAATGGCTCCCTTGACCTCACCTCAGGATATCTGGATGAGAATGGTTAAAGCAGGGTTCCCACCTTTTTGGCTGTTTTGGCCCCACTTTGACGTCACAAAAATCTAGGGCCCGCAGACATTCAATGGCACATGTGACATCACCAATGAGTTCAGTTCACTGATGATGTCACTTATGATGTGTTGACATTACGGTGACGCTAAAATTAATTTGTTAATAGTTTGTATAGGCTAATACTATTTGTACTGCTATGTAAGTTAACAACTGGGACACACCAGAAAGCCGTCGCATGTCACAGATGCATCGAGCAGGAGACTGGTCATTCACACTAGAAGTGCTCTGTTTTGCTCCGCGATGGCTCTGCACCGGTCACAACTTGTACTGACTTCATGCCTGGCTGCACGCGGTCGCTCGCGGCTGGCGTCAAAAATAGACCAGACGCGGCTGGTGTGATCGGTCTACCCTGTTAACAAGAACGCCGAAATGTAACCGCCTCCGCGACGCTTCTGCGACGGAGACGCTTCTGGTGTGTCCCCGCCATTAGTCCTTGCCTGGCCGACATGTTCGAATGCGACCCGTGGTCCTTTACCACATCATCCCCTCTCTCTCTCCCCAGCTTTCCTGTCTATCTACTGTCCTATCAATAAGGCAAAAATGTCCCCCCCCCATTTTTTCCACAGCACTAGCGTGTGTGTGTGTGTGTGTGTGTGTGTGTGTATGTGTGTGTGCCGCCGCTGAACACGTGTGTGCATGCGTTCTAGTGTGTGGGTTGCTTGTGACGATTAAAAGACGGGTTTGTCCGTCCGGTTTCATTCATTCATCAAGTTTAGCGGCGATCAGAGAGCGGGAGAGTCAGAGCCCACTGATCTCTTGCAATCTGTCGCCATGTTGTTTGGATTGAGATGTTTGGAGAGTGACCTCTGCCAGGGACAATCAGCTGGAAAGTCAAGCAGCTGGAAAGTCAAACAGCTGGCCCCTCAGCACCTGCAGCCAATTTAATGCTGAGTGGCACCATCTCCCCTCCGCATAACGGCCCATAATTGATTTTCCGTTTTAATCTCAAGGTCCTCATGACATTGTGGACTGATACACAGCAGCTCTGCGTGTCGATGCTCACTCTGCTCATGTCCATGCTCACTCTGCTCATGTCCATGCTCCCTCTGCTCATGTCCATGCTCCCTCTGCTCATGTCCATGCTCACTCTGCTCATGTCCATGCTCCCTCTGCTCATGTCCATGCTCCCTCTGCTCATGTCCATGCTCACTCTGCTCATGCCCATGCTCCCTCTGCGCATGCCCATGCTCACTCTGCTCATGTCCATGCTCCCTCTGCTCATGTCCATGCTCACTCTGCTCATGTCCATGCTCACTCTGCTCATGTCCATGCTCACTCTGCTCATGTCCATGCTCACTCTGCTCATGTCCATGCTCACTCTGCTCATGTCCATGCTCCCTCTGCTCATGTCCATGCTCCCTCTGCTCATGTCCATGCTCACTCTGCTCATGTCCATGCTCACTCTGCTCATGTCCATGCTCACTCTGCTCATGTCCATGCTCCCTCTGCTCATGTCCATGCTCACTCTGCTCATGCCAACTAGTCCACTGTTTTTTTCTCCCTGGCGTACGTACCTGCACCATACAGGCAGGATGGTAGCAGTGGCTGGAACTCACAGCTAGAAGGTTGGAGGCCTGGAGGGGGTTTGATTCCCGGTCTAATCTGTGTGGAATCTGGTGTTTCGGATTCCTCCCACATTCCAAGGTCAAGTCAGGTGGATTGGTGACTCAAAAGCCCATAGGTATGAATGGGTGTGTCTGTCTGTAGTATATTTTTCTTATGTTTCTATTATAAAAGACTGTTCCACCAGGCCCGGCGTTATCCTAACCTTTGATTGACGTGATAAAAAAACATAATTGAGAGAAGGAATTAACAAGAAAACTCTCTGGATTAGATGTACACGTGAATGATAGAAATCCCCCATACAAAGGGATGGGGAAATAAGGCCAAAATGGATGCCAGATGGTGTCCGTAAGACTAATCTTAACCTAGTTGTGTTAGTTGCCTAAAACAGAGGTTCTCAAAGTGGGGTTCAGGGACCCCCAAGAGTCGTTGAGGGTGTTCCAGGAGGTCCCCAGCAAAAAGGGGGATGATTTATTTTCACTATAATTCCATCAATACAATTCCAAGTAACAGACTGACATAATGTATGAATATTTTGGTCATGGATTTCATGCACTTTCTATAATAAAACGTCTAACAGCAAAAATCTGAACCATGGGACAAAATCTTACTATGAAATGAGGGTCCGTGGTCTAATTTGTGTCAGTTTAATGATGTGAAAAAGTTTGGGAAGCAGTTTTTCAAATTAACCGGCATGACGTGCTTTAAATTAAGCGTGCATGCTGGTATCACCTGCACGCACTGTTTCGCTCATATGTGTCATTTTGGGATTGTTGGAAATCTACTTATTCTGTCATTTTGGTATGAGGACGTGTTGGATGATCTCTACAAAGATTAGAGTCTGCAAAAGCATTCTATGACGGTCTAGTAGTCACTCTAGTGCAGTGGTACTCAACCTGGCCCTACTCAGGAGCCACACTGACAAAAACAAAAGCTTTGCAAGAGCCACAATATTTTATTCGATTTTTATTTATTTTAAGTAGGACTTAAAAGAGCCACAACTACCCATAAAGCCACGCATGTGGCCCTCGAGCCTCGGGTTGAGTATCACTGCAGTGTGTCGAGAGTTAATTACATTATGCCGTGAAAACGGGAGGGACATACTGGTAAAGCGAGATAGAGCATGTTATTGGTTACTGTTATTCACTTGTTATGATTCATGTGCATTGATAGATCTTTTATTATTCTGTTTCTGCATATTGTGATGAGCATGTTTTTTGAGCATGTTTTTGAGCATGTTTTTTTTCTTAAGTTTTTTTTTACTACATTATTTTGCATTCGTTTAACATTTGTCATTACCGATAGCTAAGATTTCTTTTTAAATAGGTTGCTGAAATTGTCTGACACATCTACCTTTCCTGGTTTTAAAATCTGGCCCAATTGAATTTGTAATTGAATAGCCCTGCCCTCAGGGTTGGATCCAGCCCCCGGAGGGAGATGGGCTTGCTGCCTGGACCTTTCCATGAGAGAGGAAGGAGAGCAGACCATCTGCTGCAACGTTGACATCTGCTGGCCACTGTGGTTCAGCACAAGCCTGCACTTATGGTATAGGCTACTTGTCCACTTGTCTGGATTTTTCCACGCTTCCCATTCATTGTAGCCAACATGCAATGCATTGTGGGGCAGGCGAGGCGTTTCAAGAGGCAGAGCAGTGCAGTGCCCACTCCTCATTTGCATAAAGTTGAGTTCCAGTCTATGAGGTGTGTGCACCGCAATTGGCCGCGTCGCGTACTCGGGTATACGGTCTTCTGAACTATCTGTTGTAAATCCAAAACAAAGGTAGAGGGAGACACTGCATGGCTTATTAGGCATAAAATGCTTTCAGAAACACGTTTCTCTGGGCCATTATAGGAAGAGAACGTTTGAAGCGAGCTGCCATGTTTCCCCCCACTTCAAACGCTGTTCAGAATTTGCCCCTTGACTTGCTGCTGAGGCTCTCGTCTTCTTGACTTGCTGCTGAGGGTCTCGTCTTCTCCCCCTTTTTTTTGCATCTTGCTCTTGGCCAGGTTCACTGACGTCTCACGTACATCATGTACATGTATGTGAAGGCCTCCAGCTGCTCCTGCACTTCTGACTTCACCTTCCACTCATCGTCCAGCTGACTGTAAAAATATTCTTTGCCCTTTCAAAATCTTACATTCTAGTCAGCAATATACTGTACATAACATGGCAAATTATCTTCAAATTCATCCACCAACCTGAAATCCTTTCCATAACTGTAGGGTGAATTTTTATATATTTTGCCCGTTGAGTAAAATAGACAATAGAAAATGGGGTGATTGACAGGTCGCGTGTCCAGTGATCGTGCAGCTTGCCGAGCAGCTTGTGAGCTGCACAAGGACCCCAAGATGGCGACAACCACCACTTTGCTTCCAAACGTGAGTCCAAAAAACAATGGATGCCTTCGTCCATATTATTTAGACCAGTGGTGGTAATAGGGTCATTCTCCCAAACAGGTACCTTTTGTGTCTGCAACGTCTGATGAGGTGCATATAAGGCACAAAAAATGTGCCAAATTGTGTTTCCAAAGCTTAAAACTATTAATTCAAGTGTTCTTGTTAAAGGTCCTATCCATAAGTTTGTCCGGAAAATAAACGTTCACAATATGTTTTCTATTACCAATGAGTGAATGCGCCGTTCCGTAACTTGAAAAATTAACCCAGCCGCGCGTCTCTGCGTTCACCCAAGATATTGCAGGATTTTTATGCTGGTCGCAGGTCATACTTTCCCCGCAAATTTGGCAGATGTGAAGTTGTGAGCGTTTACGAGCCTGCCTCATGTCCTCATGGCTCCGGCCGGAAATATACCAACGAAGAAGATGAACAGGCAGTGACGTTACGTTCATCGCTAGCTGCCAGCAAAAACAAAACAACAGCAGAAAGTCCACACAAAAATAAAAATAAAAATGTATCTAGTGAAGCCCGTCTGGCCAGAGAGCAGCAATGTGACCGACATAGGGGGGGTAACTAGAGTCGGGGCTGTGTTTTCGGTTCATGGAGGGACCTTGTTGCTTGTAGCTGCTGTAATGTTGTTTTGGCCGAAAACGTTAGCTGCTTGCTAATGGATTTACCACCTGGCCAGAAACCCTGCTAATAACATTTGTTGGTCAAGTAACTTTCTATCGAGCTGACAGCTTTTTTATTGAAACCATATGCAGCAAGTTTTTTCACTAACAATACATGGTCACTTACTTCAAAGGCAGCGCTGAAGTCCAGCAAAACTGCAAAAAAAAAAAAAGTTAGTCACCAGTGATGTCACTCGAGCAATTGTGATGTCATCAGTGATGATATTGTTTATACCTCTGCTCTCAGACCCTCCTGGTGCGTGGTTATGTGTGTAAATCCATGGAATGAAAGATGGTCGCACAACAGGAAAATGTTGTCTGCGGGTTGCCTGCTTTAGTCAAAGTCCATCCGCTCAGGCTCGTCCGTAGTTTCTGAGGCGGGGTTCTCAGACCATCCCTTCTCTGCAATGTCATCCTGGGTTTTCTCCTGTCCATGGACGGGTCTGTTCTGCTCTGCAGGCTTGTCATCCTTGGGAAGCTCCATCTTGGGCTTGGTCACAATGGGGTAACAAGCAGAGAAGAGCTCTCTTGTTTTTGCCTGAATGTCTTTGACTTTGACGGAGGGCTCCACAGCCAGGGTCTGTTTGCTCTGTAGGTCCATGACACTGTTCATCCACATCAGAGCTTCGCCGGCCAGGTTGTCCACTTTGGTAACATCTGCCTCATCCAAATGCTCGTACTGTTCCTCCATCATTTTGTATGCTTCAACAGCTTTCATGTACTGCTGGATTTGTTTTCCCAACTCCTTAAATGCTTTGGGTCTCTCCTCGGCTTCCTTAAACCTCTCCTGGATGGGCTGGCCAAGTTTCTTCAATTCTGCCAGTTTGTCAATGTACACCTGTTTGGGTCGGTCCTCTCCATCTTCATACAACCATTTTTCGGTATTCTCCAGTTTTAATGACATGGCATCTCGGTCAGATTCACTGACAAATGTCTCCAGCAGTCCACGTAGTTTGTCCCTCATGTCATACACATACTCTTCAACATTATTCTTGGCGTCATCCCTCTCCTTCTCCAGCTTGTCCTGCATGATCATCTTAGCCTCATTTTCTACAAAAAGATGAAACATGTCATCGGCTAACTGCCATTGTGGACTGTTTTCAATTGGAAGGTCCAGCGCTTCTGTGATGGAGAATTCACGGCGCACTCTGGAGGCAGGGGACAGTATTGCGCACTGCAGAGCGCATCCTCTGGCCACGGCCTCATCTGCATTCAGGGTGGTGCTTAGTTCCTTTCCAAAGAACTTTTTGATTCTCTCTTTGACAGCCGGGATCCTGGAGGCACCACCCACTATCTCTACCGCATAGATGTCCTCCTTCTTTAGTTTGGTACTTTCCATCAGACTCTGCAGTGGAGCCTCTACTCTGGCCAAAACATCAGAGCACATCTCTTCAAAGTGACCCCTGTTCAGTTTCCCAGAGACGTCAATGTCGTTCATGAAGCACTCGATGTTGAGCGGCAGGTCGGAGGAGTTGGCACTCATCAGTTTTTTGAGTTTCTCACACTCCTGGTAGAGCTGGACCAGAGCCCTGGGCTTGGACTTGACATCAAGCTTGTACTTCTTCTCAAATTCTTGACAGAAATGCTTGACCAGTACCTCGTCAAAGTCCTTCCCTCCCAACTCTGGGTCGCATGCTGTAGCCAGGATCTTGAGCTTGCCCTTATTGAAGGCACACACTGAGGTCTGGTATCCACAATGTCCCAGGTCGACAAACACCACATTCCTGGCCTTCTCCTCAGGAGGGGGGAGGTCTTGTTTGTAGATCCCATATGCCAACGCCACTGCAGTCGTTTCATTCATGAGCCTCAGGCAGTTGAGTCCAGCAATCTGTGCTGCATCTCCTACTGATCTCCTCTCAGCTTCAGTGCAGTAGCAGGGAACAGACACCACACAGTCGACCACATGCTTCTTCAGTGCACCCTCTGCTGTCTCCTTCAGCTTGGTCAGCAGCATGGCAGTGACCTGCTCAATGCTGAACACCTTCTGCTCTTCCATGTACAGAACCTTGATGCCTGTTGTCCCTGTGGGCATTTGCACAAGATCGTAAAGCAAGCTGGATTTGTGGCGTTGGACAAAAGGATCTGAGAATGTCCTGCCATGAAATGTCTTGAACCCTTGGACTGTGTTCTTGAAGTTTGTGACAACCTGGCTCTTAGCAGATGCACCAATCGACCGATTCCGTGGTCCAAACGAAACAAATGCTGGTGTACATCGGTCACTGTATTCATTAGCAACAGTTTCAATCCCTCCGGCCCTCGCTACCGCTACATAGCAGTTCATAAAGCCCACGTCAAAGCCCACAACAGACATCTTCACTAATTGAATTAAGTGTACAGTAAAGCAGTGAAGTACAGAAATACTGTTAATTGCCTAAAGGTGACAGCAGCTACACGTGGTGTCTCCCACCCTTATTCCATGAAGCTGTGAGTTGCACCGGTCTTACTTAACCTCTGCAGGGAAGGACTTCATCAGTGATGGCATCAATCACCGATGTTGCCAATTATAATTATATACATTGTGACATTCAGTGATTAAACAGTGACATCATCAGTGATAAGGATTTATGACATCACTGGTGATGTCACAATGGCTCTATGCATAACTACAGAAGGATTTATGATATCACTGATGATATCACAATGGCTGTGCGTAAGTGGTTTTTGACAGACACTGATGATGTCATAGACATTGTGACATCATCAGTGATGTCATAAATCATCAGAGGTGATTATGTCATCAGTGATGGCATAGAGATTGTTACAAAATCAGTGACATCATCAGTGATGTCATAAATCACTGATGATGTCATACCCACTGATGATGTCATAGACATTGTGACACCAGCGGTAATGTCATCAATGCATATTGAGACAGACAGGGGAGGGAACCAGACGATTGCTGGTCCACTTACAAAGCCTCAGCCTGGAAGGATCACTGATGGGGTGGAGTAGAGGGACAGAATGTAGGGAAACAGTGGATGGATAAATCCAGAAGGAGGCAGTAATGCAACCTAAAGGATGCCAACTGCCATAAAAAACCACAGAAGAAGGATAACTGATGACATCACTGATGTCACAATGCTCAAGTGACATCACTGATGACATCACAATTGCTCAAGTGACATCACTGAAGACATCCCAAACACACCGCCACACACTTAGCCAATTATAAGAAGATGCCTGAAATAAGGTATGTGGTTAACAAAGGTTTATGAAACAGACGTGTTCAGCACGATAATCTTCACAAATGAGGACCACTATTATGATTATTGAAGCATTGTCTGAAAATCGCGATTTAAAAAAAATCTCATTACTCTTCAAAGGTAGCCTACCTTCTTTCTGATATTAAAACAAGCATAGTGGGTAGTACTTTGCTTCCCCAGCAGATGACAGGCTTTCCCAAGAGTTGATGTCTGCTGCTGTAGCTGACTGGTCTCTCTTGTAGAACCTGACGCTGCCAGATGGATGGGTTTGCTTCTGGCGGAGTCAGGTTATCTCTTGTATGCATTTCCCTGAATTGATTCTGAATGGAAACACATAGGCTACTGTTTTGCAGCTGAGTCGGTCCTGCTATCCGTTTGAATACAATAGCTTTACCTCAGGATGTCAAATGTGATGTGAGGGAAGTAGCTATGAAGTAGCTATTTACTTTGTGAAAACGTGATATTCTCGAGTTTCTAATAGCAGACATTCTAAAATAACAGATGGGTACAAAGGTCTGGAAAGGAATAAAAGGTTTTGTAATTGATATAATGACACTGGGGGTGTTTTGTAGTTTGAATGTGAACACACACGCCTATGGTCTGCACTGAGCATGCGCGATTTGTGTGACAGGCAAGCAGTCAGCCAGGCGGCTTGAGGAAGTTTGAGCAACTTGAGCAACTTCTACCTGCTGTTGTGGATTTATTAATAATAACCGGACCATAAGTAAGTTAACGCTACGTGCTGTTGTTATTATTGCATGTTGCTTCAAGCGCTCACTCATTCAATTACATCGTCATTTTAGCCTTTGCTAAATGATCACTATTGATCCATGCGTAGCAAAAGCTGCCTGGAGCTATTCATGGAATAACTCAGGTGTTGCTGATTCATAATGCTACAGGTAAGCTGCAGCCTGCTAAGTAAGTTGTCAGCGGTTTCACTTTTCATGTAACGTTTACTATGTGTTAACTGGTAGACAACGCGAGCATTTGAAGGCTAGCTTTTCATTCTGTCCAGAAACAGATTTGACTTGAATGAATTAATCAGAGTTCAGGTCCATGCACGTTAACGTTACTCACCCTGCTAGCCGGGCGCTTCTCGCTCATACTGAGCATTAGCGCCTGGGGACCCACGACGCATTTCCAATCAAACCGCCGCGTCGCTCTCGCGTCTAGGTCTTAAAAGCAACCCTTACCTGAGCCAGAAACTTGAAGTGAAGACGCTATCCGACGCCCAACATCCTCTTCTTCTAAAGAAATATAGTTGCCGCTTCCAAATTGTTCCATAAAATCCACTTTTCTGTCATTGAAAAACCAAAAAATCATTAATCTGCAGCAACCCGGAAATACGACTCACTGTTTACTCACTGTTTACTCACTAATGCCCCCCACACCTCCGGAATGGTATTGCAACTTGCTTGGCCCAAACGCAGAAATGTAGTTGCAATACCATTCCGGAAGTGTGGGGGGCATTAGTGAGTAAACAGGGAGTCGTATTTCCGTGCGTTGTATGCTCACTCCCACTAATTTCACCTCTAAGGGCAACATATTGTTGCTGAAGTCAAAGATGTTTAAAGTCATATTGATGATTGATGTGTTATGTTTCCATTCCTGTGCACGACTAGGCCGACAACCACCAGCCATGATGTCAACAACGGATCTGGAGCAGCTGGCAGAAATAGGTAAGATAAACTATGAGTTGAAATGTTGTCATGTCGTCTACCTATATGATGAAGGATTATTAATTGAATTGTCCAAATATGTAATTGGAAATAGAGACGGGATATCTATTGGGATATTGGTACCGGGTGCCGATACTAACCTACATATCGGATGTGGGACTGACTTAGCCCATCCACGTTCTAATCCAGATTCCATTAATAGCTTGTGCTGGATCCTAAACCCACCGTAACATACTGTAATATGAAACAGTGCTAGTAAGTAGTAGTCGTAGTGAGCAAGTAACATTAGCAGTTAGCTAACTCAACGTCCTAAAGGCCGTTTCTCACTGGTGCGGAATGCGTCGCGAAATGCGATGCTAAATTTCGTGCGGATTTTCCGCATTGCAAACTATACACACAGGTCCGGGTGCGAATTATTCGCATTCCCACGTTCATTTTCCGTCTGCGGAAAAACAGTGAGCAGAGACCACAATGGAGTCAAGCAGTAGTAGTAGCAGTGATGACGACCTGCTCCTCATTTTGCTGAGAAAACAAACGAGAAAGATGAAAAGAAGGTTCTGGGTTCACCCAATTTTAGAGAGGTGCACAGAACATGGCGAGTTTCATCAGCTGGTCCAGGAGCTGCGCCTGTATCACAGTCGCTTCAGGCAGTATTTCAGAATGGGAGTTGAGCAATTTGAGGCTCTGTTGGGGATGATCATAGCCCCTCACATAATGAGGAAACACACAAACTACCGCAAACCTATCGACCCTGAACAACGACTGGCAGTGTGTTTGAGGTGAGCATTTTCATGTAATTTATTTTGTTTAAAAAAAAGCACGATATACGAGGGATCAGTGTTTGTAAACAAACGAGGAAACTGGGGGGGGCGTTCACGCTAGGAAGGCTATAGATGGGCTGTAACGTTACAGTAGGCTATGAACACAAATTGAATCATCACCATGCCAAACAGCAGTGCAGCTCCATACTACAATGTGACGTCAGTTGTAAATAAAGGATTTCATTGGTCAAACGTATCTTGCCGCATCCGAAAATCCGCCCAAGTCAAAGTCCGTCCGGAAAAATAAACCCCCGCACGAATGTTCCGCCTCGGTGTGCAAGGTTCAATTGCAACTCATTAAAACATTTTTTTGCCAATCTCCGTGCCGAATATTCGCGCGAAAATCCGTACCGGTGTGAAACGGCCTTTAACTCATTCACCGCCAATGACGTCTTTGACGTGTTATCAGCAATGGCCTTCCCCGCCAAGGACGTGTTTGACGTGTTTTTGTTTTTATTGGTGCAGCGCCTGCAGCAAACACTTGCCCAGCCTGTCACACAGACACAGGTCCCTGCCTTCAAAGGGTAGCCGACAGCACGCGATCAAACACATACCGCAGCTGTTGTTTTGAAATTGAGCAAGAGGGAAAGCAGAGAACGGGTAACGCTTCCTTGTGCAGACAGGAGAAACGCCATTGAAACGCCGAGCTGGAGTCGCCTTCCTCTGTGCCAGCCAGGAGAAAACGGGAGAAAGTAATCAAGAGATGTGTTTGATCATCGGAGGAATGAGGAAATGATCGATCAGTTTGCGAGGGCGGTGAGGACGTGTTGAATAGCCGAGGGGAAAACGGGAACGATCATAGATATGACAGGGAGACATGGACGAGGACGGTGTACCAGAACAAATCAAAATAAACACAGGAACAGCTAGGCAGCAGCGGGCAGAAGGCACTCACAGCAGCCCGCTGTCCTTCTCAAGAGCTCTTCAGTTGGTTCATGAAATCGCTGGGCTGCTCGCCCTCCAGTGTTGCTCCTGGCCAATCCCAGCGCCACAGGGCGTGGTTATTGCTTATCCTATGTTGGGTTAGAAATCTAAAAGGGGGATCGTGTGTGTGTGTGTGTGTGTGTGTGTGTGTGTGTGTCTGTCTGTCTGTCTGTCTGTCTGTCTGTCTGTCGGTGTGTCTGTCTGTCTGTCTGTCTGTCTGTCTGTCTGTCTGCACACTCACACCGAGTAAACTGTATTGTTGAATGTAAAAAAAAAGCACTTCATGTGTGTATATATATATATATATATATATTTTTTTTTTTTGTCATTTGTGTCCTAACGAATAATATTTACATGTCTGATGTCAATACAGTTCAAAATAAAAGAATTGAGAGTGAGTTATGCCTGAGATTGTGCCCTTTTACAAAAATGCTTTTTTCTCCCTTTTCTCTTCCCAGACAGGCTTTTTTGGTGAACATGGGGTGTATAAAAAGGGTTATAAGTAGAGTACAGAACATGCTAAAAGCTAACTTTCTTTTTGGGGGTGAAAGTAGAGACTTAGATCTTCATTTCGAGGTATTGGACATCACTGTAGTCCTAGTACAGAATTTACTGTGGGTCTTGAAAGATGACCAAACATTATGGAAATACTTGGCCTGTGCCAAAAATGCCAGTCAGATATTGGCAGTGAATGAGTTAATGTCCTTAGTTTTGGGGATATCTTTCTTTTGTCTTATAAATATATTTGCGTTTCTCACTTGACCAAATGTGGTAAAGTGGCAGGGTGTGAGGGGGCACGGTGGCACAGTGCTAGCGCTGTCGCCTGACTCGCCTCATAGCTAGAAGGTCCTGGGTTCGATTCCCACCTGGGACGCTGTGAGCGCTGAAGGAGTGCGTGCCCGTCAAGGGCCTTTCTGCGTGGAGTTTGCATGTTCTCCCCGTGCCCCCTGGGGGTTTCCTTAATGATATAGGAACCAGAGCATGTGAGCGGAGTGGAGCGGTGATAATTACGGCTCCTCGCTCCCGGAGCGGCCCTGTCCACCTGCTCCAGCGCTCACGGCCGCTCCCGACCGCTCCGCTCCAGACCACTCCCCGCTCCATACAGATTTCACCCGCTCGCACTCACCGCTCCGCTCTGCTCAAAAGAATAAAAAATATCAAAAGGCCAGGGTGTTTTAATTGCGTTTAAACGCCTGGGCAATGGGCATTGCTCACTACAAATAACATGAGCTCAGCTCGTCTCGCAGCAGGTGGCAAGAAAATAGTGGGCGTGCACATGGTCACGCACCGATGCATTCTGGTTCGAACATGTTGTGATCGAAACTGGAGCGGGACTGAGCGGGTGATCGGTGCCGCTCCAACTTTCGCTCCGGTACCACTCTGGTCCCCGCTCACCGCTCAAGCCAAAATCCCCCCGCTCCGCTCCCCGCTCCACTCCGCTCCGCTCACATGCTCTGATAGGAACCCCTCACCAAAAACATGCAATATCCTGAAGTGGTGCCTCCCCTGGTCGTTTGGAGGGAGGAGAACTCGTTGGAATAGCGTGATCCTCCCACGTGCTATGTCCTACCGGTGAAGCTTCCCCTGTCAGGTGAAAAGAAGCGGCTGGCTACTGCCCATGTCTCGGAGGAAGCATGGAGCCAGTTTCGGCTCTCCCCAGATTGGCAGAGGGTGGAGCAGCAACCAGGATAAAGAAATAAAAATGAGCACTAATGTGGGATAAAAAACAAGACTGTGATCAAAATAAAATGAAAAGACAGGGTTTCCTTCCCTGTCTGTTGGTGCTTTCCCAAAATATTGACACAATGAGATTTTGGATAAATAATCATCAGTAATGTGGATATAATGATTAAGTGGGTGAAGGCAAATAATAAAACAGTCTGGTAAGTTCACAAAATTACATAACTTTACTGTAATGCAGCATTTAAACGTTTTAACGTATGCCTATAGACCTTATTCGATTGACATCACTGACGTACTGGCACGCCCACCGCCGCCATATTGTCGACATAACACTGCAGCTCTCAAGTGACGGCCTATGTGGAGCAGCGTTTATAGGAAGCTAGCCGATGTTAGCGTTACCTGTATCGTTCCAATTGTGTTCGGATGGTGACCTGCGTTAGGCACGGCTGTAGTAATGACAGCAATAAAGTCCCCGTGGTTTGTTTCTATCTCTACCGTCCTCAGACGTGAAGGGAGCGAGACTGAGGATACGTCAGCAGCACAGGAGAGATGTGTGGATAGTTGGGAGAGAGACAGGTGAAACTTTCTGACAGCTCCTCACAGCAAAGTCTGTTCACCTCGTTTTTTCCTTTTTTTATTATTACAGGAATTAACGGCAGCATACAAACAACAACTGTGGGTTTTTTATTGCTGTCATTACCATCGCTATTTTGTAATGGAACAGAAATGACAATAAGGCTGTTACTAGTTGTCAGCTGTGTGCGCGCAGGACGGTATGTCAACAATATGGTGCCGTCCAGGGTTAGCGAATAAGGTCTATATTGGCTATATTGCCCAGGCCTAAGGCCCGGTTCCATATAAGAGCAGCTGCAGGGTCTGCTAACAGTAGCTTTGATATGATTCAAAGGTCTAGGCAGGAGCACATTCCTTCATTCAGTCACTGCCAAGCGATCAGAGAATGAGCAGCCAAACGATCAGAGAATGAGCAGCCAAACCTGAGCAGTCATTTACAGCAAGTTGTGAAACAATGCTTTGACCAGACAGAGAGCCTTTAACACCAAAGCCAAGTCAACCTCCACTGACTGCTGGATTACATGTTACAACTGAAATATCTTCCAAAAAGTCCTGGACCCACTTTCTGTTCAAACCAGTGGTTACATTTTTCGGGCAATGTTGATTGGCCTAATTATCAATATCAAAAGTAGACCTAATTATTGTAGTAACCTCAATGTTTACAGAATTGTAAAATGGGCCGAGAGTAGGGCTGGGCGATATGGCCTCTAAAGAATATCGCGATGTTTTTCGGCTATATCGCGATACACGATATATATCTCGATATTTTTGAAATCTCTCATAAATGCTCAATTTAACCCTTCAGGGTTCATACACATTTTGACCAATGGATTTCCATGACTTTTCCATAAGTTCTTAACCTGTATTTTATGCACACCTGGGGTAAAAAAGAAGAAGAAAGGGCAGATAGTGAGCAAAGATGGATTATTTAATATTCCATAGCTCTGACCTAAGCAAATCTGACATCACTGTGAACACAAACAACACTTCTGAATATGATTGTTTTAGTAAAGTGTATCACTCAATAGTCAATAAAAAAAATAATGGCTTTTATAGAACCGAAAGCCTAGCTGCTTAGTCTGCAGATAAAACATAAAAAATTACATTTAGACTCTGTGGCTTTATTGGCATGACGGCAACATATAAGCGGTCTGAATTTTGCATTGGGGCCAGTTCTATAGTGGGGAAAGCCTCACTGTATACGCCATCATATCTGTGTCGTTTCACTTTTGACTGAAAAATGATGCCTCTAGTCTAGATTAAAGAAAATACACGTATGTGATGTTGACTTTTACAGTATGTAGGCTATGTGCGCATTCGTTTTCCTTATAGATCATGACTGCCCTGCAGCTAGCTACGTTAGCTTGCATGTAACGTATTAGCGTTAGTTGCTTTTATAGACAAACCCTGGACGTTTCATTTTGAGTAATGCATGAGGTTCTCCATGGTTTACGCCAGCTCTGGGAGTATGAAGTGCTTTAAATGCGGGGATTTTGGTCACAACAAGCTTGTGGAGCGCTGCCCTGCAACTAGGTAGCCTAACCAGCTAGCTAACGTTAGCCCCGACCACAACAGGCAGCTAACGTTAACGCTAAACAAATCCGCTGCCTCATCCCCACGTTTGGTTTAACGTAACGCCAGCTCAGACTTTCCCCTAATCTCAGAAACCTTGCGGGACATGTATTGCAAATCGCAATAGTGGTTGTTTTGTTATCATTTGAAACTGTCAACAGCTACACTGGAGGCGGCCATGTTTCGCTAACTGCGCCTGCTTGGGTTGGTTGGTGCGGACGGGTGATTTCGAATCGCACATAGGTTAAGGACGGGTGTGTCTGACGCGGTTTGACGCGTTTGACGTATCCATGTGATTCCCCCTCCCTTTTGAGTGTGACAGAGCTCTCGCTTGAGAGGGAGAGCTGGCAAGAGGAAACGTGAAGCGAGTCATGCCGGTGGCTTAAGTTATAAACAATGCGTGACAAATTATACTCGAATGTTCGCGATATAGTCATTTCTACATCTCACGTGGCACAAGCCGCGATACATCGAGTATATTCGATATATCGCCCAGCCCTAGCCGAGAGATAATGAAGTTTTGGATTGGGGTGTTTTGAGAGGGGGGTCGTCTTGCGTGGGACCATTACATCACCTCACAACTTGGGTTCCACTTTGAGAAACATGTCAAAGAGGCTGTGTGTGTGTGTGTGTGTGTGTGTGTGTGTGTGTGTGTGTGTGTGTGTGTGTGTGTGTGTGTGTGTGTGTGTGTGTGTGTGTGTGTGTGTGTGTCAATACCCATCAGTCAGGCCAGAGAAATAGTGCAGCTTCTCCTGGTAAACATAGTAAATCAGCCATATTCCAGTCAGTCCAAACAGCTTGGCACGTGTAGCATTTCCCCACTATCTCACAGGCACTGTACTGTATTTACACTAGAAGGCTTCCTGGACCACTGCAGGATAAACATTGATAACTGCCATAGATTACGCTGAAGGTTTCCACCCAGTGTTTTTGGGTCTGCTCTAGTCTTTCCCCCCTAAGAATCTGTTTTGGAATGGTAAAAACAACAGCAGATAAGGGCATTCTTCAGGAAATGGTAGGTGGTGTCATACTGTATGGCAGGGATACTCAACTTGCTTTGCCCGGGGGCCACTTTCGTGAAATGATAGAAGGCCAGGGGCCAGTTAATAAACAAACAATATACATTTTTCTGTAGCGGATTGTAGGTTTTTGGGGTGTCAGCCGGAGTTTAGTCTGACAATGTTGTGCACACCGGATAGTTAGTTAGGTTAAGTTAGTTAGGTTAAGTACATATAAGTGCCTGGGTAGCAAGCAGACGGCGGTATTTGACAATTTAGCAGCTAAATCATAGATTATTGAAAGATATTCCATATTCCAGACTGAAATGCTACAACAGAAGTGGAGTATTGGCCAGAATGACATGAACATTTGGACACTTATTCAGCGGGTATCTTGCATGTTGCGTTCAGGTGCACTGTAAAAAAATATATATATATACAGTATATATATTTTTTTTTTTGCAATTCCATCGCGGGCCACACAGCGCCGGCCCACGGGCCGCAAGTTGAGTATCACTGCTGTATGGGATTGCTTTTTCCTATCATGGTATTTCTCATCATGAATGAAAACATCATCTCATACCTGCCAACACTTTTCACACCATTCTCCCTATTTTTAACCCTATTTTTCCTGCTATGAACTTAATCTCCCGATTTCAGTCACATGGCTGTAGTGGGCTAAGTGTTAAAGCCAGAGAGAAGTGGTGTCATATGAAACTGGCCTGGGCTCACCTCAAGATATCTGAATGAAAATGGGTTCTATGGATACCCACAACAAGTCTCACCTTTACCGTTAGTGTAGCATGAGCATTTTTCAACAAGGCAGCATAAATTGACAGAACAATGAATCACATCACTGATGGAGCTTTGATTTTGATTTTGACCTGATTCTTTGATGTCACGTCACCATGGTATTTGTGCTTCGCAAAATGTTTGACCTGACGTTAAATGGCCATTTCTGGATCAGGAATCCTAACCGGTAACGCATAAAGGGAAATCACTGTTAAATATCATCAATATATTCAATATATTCCAGGAGCTTTTTTGTGATGAGGTGTTGCAATTAACTAGATGTGTAACAATAGGCGTATTGGTACAGAGAGGCTTTGGGTTCAATATGCATCACAAAGCAAAGAATTCTGTCACTGCTGAACACTGCAAGTCTTCTACAAGCATATCATGGAAATGTGAACCTGAGGCGAAAAAGAGTGTTTTAAGGTGGATTCCCCCCCCCCTCCCCCCATTTTTAATTCATTCAGAACTTCAGAAGGAAGAAGAGGAGCAGGGCTGTTTGCTGGAGCATCCAGCAGCACCTCCTACCAGCAGCTTCAGCACAGATTCTTCCCACCCATATTATGATGTTGCTCGGCATGGCATCCTGCAGGTCACCGGTCAGCTGTTCTTCATTCGTTCATGTCCTTAAGTTGTAGCTATCGACTGAAATATACATTCTGAATGCTTTACTGCTTTACTTTACTCATCCACAGGCATTATTGTCAAACCTAGAAATGATATGAATTCTGTCATATGACAAATGCATGTATTTTAATTTAAGTTAAGACTTAAAGGTCTGTTAAATTATCCCTTACTTTTATTGACCTGCAGGGGAATTCAGTTTGTTCTTATGTAGAGTACCGCAGGAATGAGTCCGGAAGTAGCACTTAAGGGGAAAAGTGAATGGGATTTTCGCATGGGGATTTCGGTTAAACGCATGAAACAAGGTCTGTGGTTAACAAAAGTTTATGGAACCGCGAAGTTTGTGTTCAGCAAGACCATCTTCACAAACGAGGACCACTTTTATGACTTTTCAAGGGTAAATGTTTCTTCAGAAAACACTTCAAAAGTCATAAAAGTGGTGCTCGTTTGTTAAGATCATCTTGCTGAACACAAACTTCGCGGTTCCATAAACCTTTGTTAACCACAGACCTTGTTTCATGCATTTAACTGAAATCTCCATACAAAAACCCCACTGCCTTTCCCTCCTTATGAATCAGCATGGCTGCGGCTTCTGGCCTAAAAAAATATGGCATCCCTGCCGTACTCTATTAGGGATGCACGATATCGGATTTTATTTATTTTTAATTTTTTTGGCCGTTATCCAATATACTGATGTTTTCCAGCTCTTTTGGCCGATACCCATATATGGACACGTTTCCCCCCTCCCCCCTAATTTCAGAGAAGATCAGTCTCTCCTGTAGTGGAAGGGGGGCGGGGCATAAGTGGTCTATCTGATACTTGCCTGTTTCCTCTAGGGGACGACAATTACGGCCGGAAGCTGATCATCTTCAGCAGCTGCTGCCTGCCTCCGTCCCACCAGCTCAACCACCGCCGCCTGCTGGAGTGAGTTGAGACGAATACCCTTTTTACACCAAAATTACTCCATAGGCTATATGCAGGTTTTGTAAACATGGATAAACCCAATAAGATAGGCCATTGACTCCTTTCATATTGACAGCTGTTCCCTCGGAGAGTGTGTTTCAGCGAAAACCGTCTTACCGTGATTACAGCGCTTTGAAAAACACGGTAAATACTGTCCATCAACCAAATTTGGCAACAGTCTCCTAGACCAGTGTTTCTCAACTGGTGGGTCGGGACCCAAAAGTCTTTCAGAGGCTGTAGCAGGCTCATTTTTAAAGCCAGAGTGAAGATGCTGGTACCATATGAAACTAGAAGACTTAAGGCAGCCATTGGTACCAACATGCCCTGCTAGCTTGTTGCAAAGCGGGCTAAATGACGCTACAAAATTCGGCTAAATTCTGAAAATTGGGTCGTGACTTGATGACTAAGGAAAAATGTGGGTTGTGAGGCTAGACCAGTTGAGAACCACTGTCCTAGACGCAGGCGTGTGATTTCAGTGAGTGTATCAGTACTTTTTGGCTCTGGGTTTTCAATATAAAACTTGGTGAAATTATTTCAGTGAGTGTATCAGTACATTTTCAGCTCATTTGAAAAAAAAAAAAAAAAAAGATAATTTTGGTCACTATAATCGTGGGATGAAATTTTCAGACCATTTCATCTCTAACTGGACGCCTGTTTCTCATTAATAATAATACAATGTCAGCTGGTGCGACTGGCTGCAGACTGTTATGTCACAAACTGCCGTGACACCAGGTTGGATCAGAGTGGTGTTGTGGGAGGCAAGTGTTGTAACGTGTGTGTGCATCGTTCTTTATATTGAAATCTACTTTCAAATTGTAATCCTGCTTGTAATCCCAATTTTTACAATTACCTTTTTTGTAATCTGATTATGTAATCCCGTTACATGTAATCCATGACTCCCCCAGCCTGTATAAACTGTAAGCAGCAGTGTTTCCTCTAAGCCAGTGGAGGTCAGTCCTGTGCCATGGAAGAGTCTGCAGATTGCATTAGATTGGATTTATTTATGGATCACCAGACAAAAACAACAAACCACAGAAATCCAAAGGATAACATGGTAAAGTGAAAAACACATTTCCAACATGGTCTCAAGATGTTAGGACACAAACACACACTCACACACATGAGCACCCCCACACACACACACACACACACACACCCATGCACACGCATGAGCACCCACAAACACGCACACACACACACCACAATCTAGAGATAAGCAATGACTCCCACGTAAGAAAAAACAGGGGCAGCTAAAATAACTATCATTTTCAATTTCATTATAAAACATTACCCTATTCCATAAACAAATTCCTAACCTGACTTCTATAAACTCCTCTCATATTTAACTACTATATTTAACTATAACTTATTATGTAACGGATGACTGTTCCACAACATGCCACGAGTATTACAAAAATGTACTTGTGGCTACATTTTTTTTAATGGAGTTTTCATTCCAACTAAGCCCGAGCTGGTTTGACTGATGAGTCAAACCAGCTCTCTGGCTGAAAGAGTGAAATCAGTGTTCCTTGGCCCAGGACAAGACCCCACTAGCAGGAACATGAGAACGCTGCATAGCATGAGCCCCATCAGCTCTACGAGTGAACAAGCAACTCTCCATTCAACACTTCAACTCCCAAATAACTGTCCCCAAAAACCTATTAACACTGGAAAATGCCATCCGCAGGTATCTGAAGTACACGTTGGATCAGTATGTGGAGATGGACTACAGCGTGGTCTACTTCCACTACGGCCTGAGGAGCAGCAACAAGCCCTCCTTGCGCTGGTTACGAGATGCCTACAATGAATTTGACAGAAAGTGAGTCAGTTCAGTTTAGCTCTCTCCTCTGCTGTGCTGCAAACAGAAAGTGAGTCACCTCACTTTACCCACTTTACCCAGAGGCTATGACTCAAACTGTGATTCATCATTTACTTTTTTCTTTTCTTTTTTTAAGTATATTAGTTAAAGCCACATTTCTGCTTTCATCTGAAGATGAAAACATAAATGCCAACTGATAGTCATACAACCACAATGCAGACTTATACATGTTGGAAACATGTATGCCATTCTATTCCACATGATTTATTATTTTCCATTAGTTTCCATCACTGTCATATCTTTGCCCAAAAGAACATACACCTCTCACCTTCAGCTTTTCTAATTTGATACATCCCAATATCATTTCCATTCAATTCCCATAATCCTGCTTTTCCTAATCAGGATGAGCAGTGGGATGGAACAGGATCTGAACTTGTTCTCTGTGTGCAGCCATGCCTATACATCCTTTTGCACCTCGATGCATTTTTGAGGGTTGAGGATATCTGCATTTTGTTCCAGATACAAGAAGAACCTGAAAGCTCTCTACGTTGTCCACCCCACAAACTTCATTAGGATTGTGTGGAACATCTTCAAACCCCTCATAAGGTAAACGCCTGTTGACTCACACACGGTTGGACATGGCTCAAATTCTGTCCTTCCTATTGTCAAGTTTCCTTCATGTTCTCCTCACAGCCACAAGTTTGGCAAGAAGTTGACATATGTGAACTACCTGGCGGAGCTGAGAGAACACCTCAACTATGAGCAGCTCATCATCCCTCCTGATGTACTCAGGTGCTCTTTCTTGTTTTTCATCAGAAAGATAGCTAGCGAGAGGAGATTGACTCGGGTGTGGGTGTGTGGGGTTGGTGTACTTGCTAAGGTCTGTCCATACTACTCGTCAGTGGTTCCAAACCTTTTTTTATCTTATGAACCCTTTGAGCTGTTTTGCCATGCCAATAGTAGGGCTGTGCAATAAAATCGATACGGCAATATATCGCGATAATTTTTTATCGCGATACTGTATCGATATTTCCCATATTTATTTTTTTGCATAGCCATGTGGTCACTGACACAATAAGAATACTTTTTATTTCCGTGCATTCAGTAACACTCAACACTCAGTAGTTTTGACTAAATTTGTCCACTAAGTTATCAATATAAAGTGATGTACATATTATTACACTACCTGTATGGTACACAGTGTGTTGTATTTTTAGCTCTATTTTTTAATTTTCAGTAAATTATGTAGAGTATTGCAATATATCGCAATATGTATTGTATCGCAATGTATCGTGATACAATCGTATCGCGACCCATGTATCGTGATCGTGAGGTCCTTGCCAATATCCAGCCCTAGCCACTAGTACCCCCTCACTCATGCGTGTTCTTTGCACCACAAAGAAAACACTAATATATTTGTCACTGCAGTGCCGGTGTTTGGGCTTGGGGCCAGTGGTGTAGTCTACGTGCAACGCAGGTAGACGCAATCTACACACTGCGAAATTACTCAGATTTGCGTTGGCGCACTGGGAAATGCGCTATGATACGTATCGTTTTCAATTTCCATTCATAAAATTCACCCTGTGCGCTCTGTGTGTTACCCTACGTCCACACACAGCACCCAAGCCTTGCCTTTACCCATGCTTTTAAAGGCGTCCTTTTTAGTCAATGAGGCTGTGTACACAGGGCGCCTCAACGTGAACCTTCTGTGTACCCATGCCTCGCCTGAGCTGCGCCGATTTTTACATGAGTTTTCAAGCCGACTAGGCGCGTGAAGGCTGTCAAGCCAGGAAAGAAAAACGCGACAATATCCGTGGGAAATGGCAAAGTCAACTGAATTTCAAAATAAAATGGTGTTACAGCGTTGAGCAGAGAGAGAGAGAGAGAGAGAGAGAGAGATTGACGGGTGGCTATCACGTGGGGCTTTCTCCCCGTCGGCAAACAAATCTTCAGGAGACAGAATAGCGACCGAAGAAGCAAGATGAAGCTGATGGCTGAAGCTATTCTGTAAATTTGGGGAGGAACAACAACAAGAAATGGGTCGAATCTCCACCCACTTCTGGCCGAAACCACACCACCCCCCCCCCCCCCCCCCCCCCCGCCGGGGGGGGGGGGGGTCAGAGTCACAGTATACCCTCTGAAAAAAAGGTAGACTACACCACTGCTTGGGGCCTCTTTTTTCCTTTTGTCACCAGGCTCCCTAAACCTGAATCAGGAGTGACAACAACTGGATGTTTGAGCCATTTCTCCATGTTTGCTAGCTAGCTGTTTTACACACAGCTTTGACATGTGTGAACGTGACCTCTTCACAGAATAGTGGAACAGTTAACATTTGCCGGGGGGAACTAGTTGTGGCGCGCACCTACCATTTTAGCAATGGGATTTGAATATAGTGTGTATATACAGTATATATATACTTAAATATTACTTAAATATTGATATCGATATTGAATCGGAAATCGAATCGGGACCTTGTGTTTCAGAATCTTATCGAATCGTGAAATCAGTGGTGGTACCCAGCCATAATCCAGTATGTATTATTGGCATTGGCTCACTGCAGCTGTCAGCTTTTTGTACCAAAGCACACGAATGGTGATGAATGTGGGAATAGACGGGGTGGGCCAAAAGAATGACTTTTAACTTTGAAGAAACTAAGTTAAGCATATTACGTTGACTGCTAATTAACAATAGTGCTTCAGCTTTAAAATAACTCACAATCAATTCAATTAAATTTGCTTTAAAAGAGCTCACAATCAAACTTTTATATTTGCATTATCCAAGCAAGGGTTATGTCAAGGGTTAGCTTATAGAAATACAGTAGATAATCTAGGGCCATATGATTTCCACAATGCAGAAAAAACAGACTGAATCATGGAATTTGGTAATGAAAATGAAATCAAATGTAAAACATGGGATATTACAGAATTTTCCATAATTTGGCTGGAATTGGTAAAAAAAAAAAAGTAGGCCCAATTATTGTACTAACATAAATATATGATTTCATAATTGTAAAATAACCCTAGATAAATAATTTTGTTTTCAATTGGGGGTGTTTTAAGAGGGGGGTCGGTCTTGCGTGAGACCCATACGTCACTTCACAACTTAACTTAACCCTAACCGCTAAATTCAAATGGAGAAAAAAAGGGATTTGGGCAAAAAGTAAAATGGAATTGGGAAAAAATATATAAAACTATAAAACAGATTTCATATATAGATATCATTTTCAGATTGAAGGCCAAACTCCGGTCTTAATCTACATGTATGCAAATGAAAGCAGAAAACAACAGATGCTGTTTTTCTGTATATTCCACAGACATGATGAAAAGTTAGGAGCGGCGCAGAAACATGGCCCCTCCCCCTCGGTGAAACGCCCTCCAGCTCGCCCCCCGCTGCCCACACAGCAGTTTGGTGTCAGCCTTCAGTAGTGAGTGCTGTTTTACCTGATTCACACAGTATGAATGCAGAGGAAGGTGGCCTCCTCTCATGAATTTAGCATCTAATTGGTGAACCGGGTTATTAATGAAATTCAAGGGATTTATCCGTTATCATAAATATTCAAACCACACTGATGATAAGTCAATCGTATTTATTATACATCCACATTTCCCCCCCTTCTCAACAGCATCCGAGAGAAGAATAAAGACGTGATGATACCGCCTGTGATTTCTCAGACAGTGAAGTATTTGAAAGAAAAAGGTGGGTGTCGTGGTGGCTGCTGTAGCGCTGCTAATTGTGATTGAAGTAAATGTAACTGGAAGCAGGGGCGGACTGGGATTATAATTCAGGCCGGGCATTAGATACCAAGCAGGCCAGGCCGATACGGGCCGACGCGCGAAAAATTTGGGCCGTTTGAAGCCCAATTTGGGCCGTTTGAAGCCAGATTTGGGCCGTTTGAAGCCCAATTTGGATTGTTTGAAGCCAGATTTGGGCCGTTTGAAGTCCAATTTGGGCTGTTTGAAGCCCAATTTGGGCCGAGTCCAATTTTACAATGAGATGCACCCACTTTAACCCTGAATAAAGTAATAAACCCACTAGTAAACCAGTAGGCGGCGCCTGGCCTGCTGTTCAGTGAGTGGCCTGACTGGGGGCACCAAAAAAATATATATATATATTTATTATTATTATTTTTTGCAGGCCAGGCCAGGCCACCGGGCATTTGCCCGACGTGCCCGATTATGCAGTCCGCGCCTGACTGGAAGTACAACTGATGATTTGTCAGCACCAGCCCTCCTGCGTTACATAAGCGGGTCCGGCTGTGGTTGCTCCTTGGATGGGAGGCCATGCATGTGGTGTTGGAGTGCCAGTAGGAGGTGCTCCTCCCTCTGGTCTCATGAATAATATCGCCGACCTCCCTCGCTGCTCGACGGCTCCCGCTAGGCTTGGGCGGTATTAAAGTATTACGGTATACCGAGGTATTTAGAAATACCGAAGGTATGATTTTCAATACCGTCAAAACCGTTTTCTATCTTTTTTGTTCAGCCAAAATAGTCACAAGCGTCGTTGCCTGTGCTGCGCAGAGCCTACATTATTTTTATTTAATCTTATTCGCCATTTGTAGGCTACTTTTTAACCGTATTAATAGGCAACCATAATGTGTTACAAGCAACACTATATTGTTTTAAGACCACTTTAAACTGAACCTGTTACAGGCTTGCCCACCATAACGGTGTCCATTTCATTCCTTTAATTGTCATTCTCCATTGAGGACATTGTGCTAGTAAAGAACATTTTCTGAAACATAGACAGGATCTTAGTTATTTGGAGGTAGAAAATAAACCGCAACCCTGGTGTCTCTTGCCTGCTTGCTTGACTGTCTTCTTTCTTTGTATGAGCAGTGAAAGCTAAATTGCGCTCCCTTGTGGTGGTAAATCATCTCAGCATAAAATGTGAGGGGGGAGCACATAATATACTGTAGCCTGTATAATCAGTTAATACACGTTTGATCGATTGAATTCTTAACAATCGATAATTGATTTATCATTAACATCTCTAATTCATATGCATATCAATATTCATGAAGGGTGTTTCATTAAGCATTTATGGCTAATTGTGGGAGTTAACAGGATGGAGGCTTGGTCACATGTGCAACAGAACAAGTTGATTGGGAGAAAGAAAGCATATGCACGGTTTTAGAAATCTGATTATTTCAGTCTCTGAAGCTGGAGACAACTGTTGACAAAAACTCTCTCTTCACCTCCTTTTCCCTTGTGGTTGACGGACATGATCTCTGTTATAAGGATGGAGAGAACCAGCTCCCTTCAAAAGTTTCGAACTATTTGGGAGCCGTTTCTAACCTACCTCGATGAGGTTGGGGGCGGCGGGTGAATTGCCCGGCTGGTTCCTCATGGACCCCTTGCGTGGGACCCCACACACAACATCTTTTACAAGCACATCAGCAGCCTACGTGACTGGTAGCACCACATTATAATATTGAGTGTCCATATGTATGCTTTTCTTTCTTTTCCTTTCCTGTGTCTGAGCCTGTTTGTTTTGTCTGTGTATCGTTCCAAGTAATATTCAAATATTCATATATATATATATATATATATATATATATATATATATATATATATATATATATAGTATACCTATGCTTTGATGGATAAGGATGGAATATTGTGTAAAGAAATAAAGTTAAACAGCAATTTCTGGAAAAGTGAGAACTAAATGCATTATTTTCGAGATTCCTCTCAGCATAGTCAGTGAAGGAATCTCTCTTTCTCAGGGATGAGGACGGAGGGGATCTTCAGGAGGTCAGCTCGGGTTCAGCTCATCAAGGACGTTCAGAAACTCTATAACCTGGGTGAGCATGAGCGTGGGCTCTTCCTCAGAAACGATAACGTGGGTGAGTCACCCATGTTATAGTTTCTGAGGGGCCGTGGGGTCTCCTTCTATAACTTGGGTGAGCATGAGTGCAGGGTCTCCCTCTATAACCTGGGTGAGCACGGGGTCTCCCTCTATAACCTGCATGAGCGTGGGGCCTCCCCCCTCTATAACCTGGGTGAGCGTGAGCATGGGGGTCTCCCTCTATAACCTGCATGAGCTCGGGGTCTCCCTCTATAACCTGGGTGAGCTCGGGGTCTCCCTCTATAACCTGCATGAGCTCGGGGTCTCCCTCTATAACCTGGGTGAGCTCGGGGTCTCCCTCTATAACCTGCATGAGCTCGGGGTCTCCCTCTATAACCTGGGTGAGCTCGGGGTCTCCCTCTATAACCCGCATGAGCTCGGGGTCTCCCTCTATAACCTGGGTGAGCGTGAGCATGGGGGTCTCCCTCTATAACCTGCATGAGCTCGGGGTCTCCCTCTATAACCTGGGTGAGCGTGAGCGTGGGGCCTCCCCCCTCTATAACCTGGGTGAGCACGGGGTCTCCCCCCTTTAACCTGGGTGAGCGTGAGCATGGGGTCTCCCTCTATAACCTGGGTGAGCGTGAGCGTGGGGCCTCCCCCCTCTATAACCTGGGTGAGCACGGGGTCTCCCCCCTCTATAACCTGGGTGAGCGTGAGCATGGGGTCTCCCTCTATACCCTGCATGAGTGTGGGGCCTCCCCCCTCTATAACCTGGGTGAGCACGGGGTCTCCCTCTATACCCTGCATGAGTGTGGGGCCTCCCCCCTCTATAACCTGGGTGAGCACGGGGTCTCCCCCCTTTAACCTGGGTGAGCGTGAGCATGGGGTCTCCCTCTATAACCTGGGTGAGCGTGAGCGTGGGGCCTCCCCCCTCTATAACCTGGGTGAGCGTGAGCATGGGGTCTCCCTCTATAAACCTGTGTGAGCGTGGGATCTCTCTCCTCTATAACCTGGGTGAGCGTGGGATCTCTCTATAACCTGGGTGAGCGTGGTGCCTCCCCCCTCTATAACCTGGGTGAGTGTGGGGTCTCCATCCTCTATAACCTGCATGAGCGTGGGGCCTCCCTCTATAACCTGGGTGAGCATGAGCGTGGGGTCTCCCTCTATAACCTGGGTGAGCATGAGCGTGGGGTCTCCCTCTATAACCTGGGTGAGCATGAGCATGGGGTCTCCCTCCTCTATAACCTGGGTGAGCATGACCACAGGTTCTCCCTCCTCTATAACCTGGTGAACCTGTGAACATGGGGTCTCTCCTCTATAACCTGGGTGAGTGTGAGCGTGGGGTCTCTCCTTTATAACCTGAGTGAGCGTGGGGTCTCCCCTCTATAACCTGAGTGAGCGTGGGGTCTCTCCTCTATAACCTGAGTGAGCATGGGGTCTCTCCTTTATAACCTGAGTGAGCGTGGGGTCTCTCCTCTATAACCTGAGTGAGCGTGGGGTCTCTCCTTTATAACCTGAGTGAGCGTGGGGTCTCTCCTTTATAACCTGAGTGAGCGTGGGGTCTCTCCTTTATAACCTGAGTGAGCGTGGGGTCTCCCCTCTATAACCTGAGTGAGCATGGGGTCTCTCCTTTATAACCTGAGTGAGCGTGGGGTCTCTCCTCTATAACCTGAGTGAGCGTGGGGTCTCCCCTCTATAACCTGAGTGAGCGTGGGGTCTCTCCTTTATAACCTGAGTGAGCATGGGGTCTCTCCTTTATAACCTGAGTGAGCGTGGGGTCTCTCCTCTATAACCTGAGTGAGCGTGGGGTCTCTCCTTTATAACCTGAGTGAGCGTGGGGTCTCTCCTTTATAACCTGAGTGAGCGTGGGGTCTCTCCTTTATAACCTGAGTGAGCGTGGGGTCTCCTTTATAACCTGAGTGAGCACGGGGTCTCCCTCCTCTATAACCTGGGTGAGCGTGAGCGCGGGGTCTCCCTCTATAACCTCGGTGAGCGTTTGGTCTCTCCCCTCTATAACCTGAGGTCTCCTGGATGTCCAGTGTGAGGTCTCCTGGATGTGAGGTCTCCTGGATTTCCAGTGTGAGGTCTCCTGGATGTCCAGTGTGAGGTCTACTGGATGTCCAGTGTGAGGTCTACTGGATGTCCAGTGTGAGGTCTCCTGGATGTCCAGTGTGAGGTCTCCTGGATGTGAGGTCTCCTGGATGTCCAGTGTGAGGTCTCCTGGATGTCCAGTGTGAGGTCTCCTGGATGTGAGGTCTCCTGGATGTCCAGTGTGAGGTCTCCTGGATGTCCAGTGTGAGGTCTACTGGATGTCCAGTGTGTGGTCTCCTGGATGTGAGGTCTCCTGGATGTCCAGTGTGAGGTCTCCTGGATGTCCAGTGTGAGGTCTCCTGGATGTCCAGTGTGAGGTATCCTGGATGTCCAGTGTGAGGTCTCCTGGATGTCCAGTGTGAGGTCTACTGGATGTCCAGTGTGAGGTCTCCTGGATGTCCAGTGTGAGGTCTACTGGATGTCCAGTGTGAGGTCTCCTGGATGTCCAGTGTGAGGTCTACTGGATAATGTGGTTTGTAATGTGTTGTAATGCCCACAGGGAAGCCGGTGAACTTCGCACAGTTAGGTGACGTCCACGTTCCTGCCGTCATCCTTAAGACCTTCCTCAGAGAATTGCCTGAACCGCTGCTGACCTTCCCCGTCTACGCCCAGGTCCTGGACATCGCCAGTAAGTACAGTACTGCACAGTAAGTACAGTACTGCACAGTAAGTACAGTACTGCACAAGCCTCCCACTGGGATATCATGCAATCTACTGTAAAGAGGTGCACTCCAGGCAGGTAAAGTCAATAATTAATAATAATAATAATAATAGAATAAATTCTCGAGGCCAGGTAATATCCGTCAATTTTACACACTAGACCTCTCGCGCGCATCTACGCGTGCTCGATTCCTAGGCTCCCCCGCTGCACCAGCTCGCCCGTCCTGCAGCTGGCCCTCCAGCTCGGCCGCTGCTCGGCCTTGCCTGCAGTTCGGCCACTGTGTGGCCTTGCCTGCCGTATTGGCGCGTGGACAATGTCTCCCTCTCTCTCTCCCTCAGTCTCTCCCCCCTCTCCTCTCCCTCCCTCTCCTACTCTCCCTCAGCCTGTCTCCCTCCCTCTCCTCCTCTCCCTCTCCCTCAGTCTCTCCTCCTCTCTCTCTCCCTCAGTCTCTCCCCCCTCTCCTCTCCCTCCCTCTCCTCCTCTCCCTCAGTCTCTCCCCCCTCTCCTCTCCCTCAGTCTCTCTCTCCCTCCCTCTCCTACTCTCCCTCTCCCTCAGCCTCTCTCCCTCCCTCTCCTCCTCTCCCCCTCCCTCTCCCTCAGTCTCTCCCCCTCTCTCTCTCCCTCTCCTCGCTCCCTTGTATATACTGATGATGATGAGTGTGCTGACTTTTCCATCTTATGACCCCGACGGCGACGGGGCCTGCTGGCCCAGCGCCATGGGATAAACAACATTAAGCCCCTTTTAGATTGTCCCAAAAAGCCACTAATATCCACAAACTACTGTCTTTTCCTTTGGTCTAAAAGTGACCAAGCCGTTCAGTTTAGCTGATAGATTGACCCTGCAGCCTTCCTGGCTGATTAACAGAACGGCTGGCGATATAAAGAGCACACCCGCTCGAAACAGTATATTTTGCACCTTGATAAATGAAGTCAGTGCTTCCAAAAGGCTGAAATCCGACTTTTTGTCTTTACATTGTGTGCAATGGAATCCAAATGAAGGAATATGCCAACAGAAAAAATGTCTCTCCTAGGATGAGACATTAGTCGATTAGTGCATGAGGGTCAGGGGTCAAGTCAGCCAGAATGTAAAAGGAGGTCTTCCGCTTTAGGGCTTTCAAAATAAAACCGTATTGTAACGTTAACCTTAATATAGATTTTTAAGTAATGCTTTACAGCCAGTGTCACTCCATATGTAATCTTAACATCACAACGAGTATTTCGATACAAAGTTCCTGTTTCATTCATTGAAATAACCTTTTTTTCTCCAAAGGTGAGAATTTGAATCCCTTTTTATTCTGAAAGTAAATCACAGTATTTTCGTTGTTGGTTTGGCTTCTTACAGCAACTGTTGCCGTTTTGACACAGCCCAAATATTACTGTCGTGTATGTTTCAGAAAGCCAAGTTAGTTTAAACCATTAAACTAAATTTAGTTTAAATCATTTTAAAATGGTTTAAACCATTTTAGTTTAAACCATTAGTTTAAATTTCTACAACATAAAATGTATTATATTGATTAATTGTTTGTCCGTCCGTGACATATGGTGGCGCTGCCACAGTTTATGTATTGGAGACAATGTCGCGTCAATCTACTGGTTTAGTGTTTTGTGCACGCTGCAGCCACAGTGAGTTCATGCACTGAAACGCCTGCTGCGTGGGAGCAGCTGAATGAGTTGAGAGATGCAATGTTTAAAAAAGTTTGCGAAGTTTAAAAGCCGATCACCCCATGCTGCTTTCCTGTGTTAAAAAAAAACAAAAAACGTTTACAAGTAGTACTTTATTAGTTCCTTAGTTCTGGAAAAGTCATGGAATTGATTTAATTTCTTAGGTCTAGAGTCAGTATAAGCCCAAATAGGGTTTCATGTCTCTACTGGCACAATCTTCAGTTCAGTTTTTCTTTGTTTCTGATTTCAATACATGCAAATAAATCAAACTAAACTATGTAGCTAGTGTTAGTGTCACTATATTAAGAGTAGGTGTGAATGAAACTGAATTCATTGTATTGCTGCTACTGCAGATGTATAAGCCCACGTTAATCCGATGTCTACTGTAGGCCCACTGTCAACAGTTTGCCAGGTCTTTGAAGGCTTCTTGTGTCTTGCAGGGCTGGAGAGCAGTCTGCGAGTGACCAGGTGTAAGGAGATTGTTGAAAGTCTTCCGGAACATAATTTCATTGTGCTGAAGTACCTGCTGTCTTTCCTCCACATGGTAGGTTTTCTTCTTCTGCACCCATTGATCTCATATAGATCCATGTGCAGCCTCTCAAAAAGCCATATTTTGTCAGGACCATACTGCATTGTTTCTCAAAGTGGGGTCCCCAGCAAAAAGGGGAATGATTTATTTTCACTATAATTCCGTCCATAAGTAACACAATAACAGCATGTATGACTATTTTGGCCATGGGTTTCATACACTTTCTGTAATCAAACATCTAAAAGCAAAAACCTTATCAGATGGGGTCTGTGGCCTAATTTGTGTCAGTTTAGGGGTCCTTGGTGTGAGAAGGTTTGAGCAATTAGGCTGGCTGCTAATAATGTCACTAACTTGCACAATGTTGCAGGTAAGATGGGTGTTAGAGCAGTGGTTCCCAAAGTGGGGGTCACGGGAACCCCCAGGGGGTCACGGGACACCACTGGATGTGTCGTGAGATGATTTCCAGAATGAAGTGTTGTAACGGCTCATGTGTGGTTGGGTTGACGTGACGTCAGGTGTCTCAGGAGAGCCTCGCCAACAAGATGAGTCCGGCCAACCTGGCGTGTGTGTTTGGGGTGAACCTGCTGTGGCCCCGCCCCCCTCAGGGCTCTGTGTCTCTGAGCGCGCTTACCCCCATCAACATGTTCACCGAGATCCTCATCGAGCATCAGCACTCTGTGACGGGCTCCCGCTGCCCGGCCGGCCAGGTCACGCCCTGACCCAACAGCGCCCCCCCTACAGCAAAGACACTGCCACAGCACACAGATGCCAGGTCACGCGTTGACTCAACAATGCCCCCTACAGCAAGGACACTGTCACAGGTACAGTACACTGACTCCAGCTGTTCAGACCCCGTTGGCTTAAAGGAGTCAAAAAAGGAGTGTCTGGGGAGCTTTCTGCTGTCTGGATTAATAAGAGATGTAAAAGCAAAAAGCTTGGGAATAGGCACTGTTTGTTACTGATTGATTTTACTTTGGAAAAAGTGTATTTTCTTGTTTGCTAATGCAGGTGGCATACATCAATGCATAGGGCTTCTTTATCCCTTAGATGTGGGACCTTTTTGCGGAAACATCAAGTACTCCACTAAAACTTGTCCAACTGCCTGTTTGCAAACCAAGTATTGTGTCCTGTACTCCTATCAGTGTGTATTAGCTGTCTTGTCCTATCAGTGTGTGTTTAGCTGTCTTGTAATGTCAGTGTGTGTTTAGTGTATTTTGTATATTTTCTTTGTCTCTCTGCTTGTGTGTTTGTAAAGGGGTTGGGGGTGTTTGGCAGCATTGGCACTATTATACACTACTATAACACTATTGTCAATATAGTCAGCTTCCATATAGCCTAATGCAATGCTGATGGTTGCACTGCACGCTGTGTAGATAATCGGATTTGGTGCACTTCACATGAAAATAGACACTTTCTTAAAATAATTTGTTCTTGACTTGTTTATTAATGATTCAATTTTTCATAAGAACTTGGTACAAAAAAGTGAGACTACTCTTTACCATTTACCAACTTCCATCAATCAACTTTTAATGCATCATAAAGAAGAAAAACTACATTGGCATATTTAAGACAAACACTTTCCTATACACACTATCCACTGGACAGTCCCCTTATTAATAATGACAAAGAAAAAACTCTACTTCAACAGCCAACAGACATTTTCCATCTAAACACAAGCTGGTGTCTTCTCCTCGTTTCCTCTCCACCATTCTCATGGCAAAAGAATACATTGAACATTGCAAGCTAAGTAAGAATACAGAACTGGCAAACAATAGAAAACCCCAATGTTTATTTTCTTTTTTGCTCCTTGATAAAAGAATATAAAAAAAGTTTTAACTAACTCTTTTTTTTTCTTCGTTTGTTCAAATGTTGTGTCGTCGTGTATTAAAATAGATCTGTTTAACTAAGCACTGCACAGTTTCCTCCCGGAGAAGATTTTGGAAATGGATGAAAAAAGGCTGGGACGAACACCTCGGGGTGAGGGGTATGAAGGGTGTACTATGGATGCAACATGAGCCAGAGTCCTGCACCGGGTCGGTACCTGCCGGGTAACCCGCAAAAAAGTTGTGCAACGGATATGTATATGTGTGTATGTACTGTATATATATATATATATATACACAGGTAAAAATGAACTAAATGTATGTGGGTGGGTAAGAACAAAATATAGAAGCTACTCTATGTATGCGTTTGTGTTGCGCTCACACTGCTTCACCGTTACAGTAATTTGGGGCATGACTTTTGATTTGATTTATTAGAAAGACTGTTAAAATACATTATACAGCTGTGCGACATTGGCAAAAGTACATCCGTTAAAACCATTCTGATGAGGATAAAACAAACTAGAACAACCGCACCGCGGATCTATGCCTCCGTCAACAAGTGAGCAGTCGACGTTTGACGTTTGAGCCAAATGCGAAGAAATTCCGTCAAGGCGTTACTGAGATATTGCGTTAACGAGCTTGGAAATGGCGTTCGTGAGGTCAGTGACCTTGACCTTTGACTACCAAAATGTAATCAGTTCATCCTTGAGTCCAAGTGAATGTTTGAGCCAAATTCGAAGACATTCCGTCAAGGCGTTCCTGAGATATCGCATTAACAAGCTACAGAATGGCGTTTGTGAGGTCAGTGAACTTGAACTTTGACGACCAAAATTGAATCAGTTCATCCTTGAGTCCAAGTGGACGTTTGAGCCAAATTTGAAGAAATTCCTTGAAGGCGTTCCCGAGATATCGCGTTAACATGCATGAAACGGGCACTCGTGAGGTCGTAGTGACCTTGAACTTTGACCACGAAAATCGAATCAGTTCATCCTTGAGTCCAAGTCGACGTTTGAGCCAAATTGGAAGAAATTCTGTCAAGGCGTTGCTGAGATATCGCGTTAACGAGCTTGGAAATGGCGTTTGTGAGGTCACCTTGACCTTTGACCACCAAAATCTAATCCGTTCATCCTTTAGTCCAAGTCGACGTTTGAGGCAAAATGGAAGAAATTATGTCAAGGCGTTTCTCAGATATCGCGTTAACAAGCTTGGAAATGGCATTTGTGAGGTCAGTGACCTTGAACTTTGACCTTTGACCACCAAAATGTAATCGGTTCATCCTTGTTCATCCTTCCAGGTAGATGTTTGAGGCAAATTTGCTGAAATTCCGTCAAGGCGTTCCTCAGATATCGCGTTAACGCGAACATCAGATGGATGTACGGACAACCCGAAACCATTATGCCTCCGGCCTGGCTATCGCCGGCGGAGGCATAAAAAGTCAACAGATGGGGGGGATGTTGGTAGTGGAATGCAGGAAAAGTCAATCAGTCTGGTTAGGCAGGGAGGGCGTGAATGAGGAGTCCTTATTTTCTGTTGACCGTACGTTTCACACTTTGTTTCTACATGACCGGCATTGTTTCACGTATGCATACCAACTGCACAGCCGAGGAGGAGTCAAGGTGTTCGATTGGCCAATAAGTTGGACAGCTTAGCCTCTCAGCGGTTAATATAGACGGTGTAGCCTGTGTGTTACGGGTTGGGTCTGGATTTGACTACTAATTGTGGGTACCGGGTCAGGTCTGGTGCTGAGCTTTGCAGGTGCGGGTTTGCAAAACTGGACCCCGTGCAGGACTCTTGACATGAGCACTGATATGGTTTTCATTTCTTATCCACCTCATTCCTGGAGTTTCACTGCTGTGGGGCCAGTTTAGCCACACTTTGATGCAGCATCCTACATAGAATCCTATAGAGGCATGATATGCATCAAATGGTACATTCTGCTATCAGGAGCTGCATGTTGGCCTTGCATTTGAAGTTCGCGTCACGAGGAACATTCTCACCCGGACTAGAAAACCCTGTGGCAGCAGTGCCAACGTGGCTTCTGTCCACCCACCCACCCGCCCAATTCCATAATAATCAACCCAGTTTTGTTCATTTAAAAAAAAAGGCGTAACGTAACACAATGTTGATGCATATTCCTGTCTGTTTTTCATCAAGCGCATCATTCGTTTGCACCTGATTCAGACAGAAGCTTGTGGGTTTGCTTTGGAGTGTGGAATGAACCGGCTGAGCTGAAAGAGCTTTACCGTACGTTTCAAGTCAAAGAAATTCAAATCACATTTTGATGGAATGGTTTCAATGCCATATTGCTTGACATATATATCCCTCTTGATCTGTTGCGTCAGAGCCATGCTCCTGCCATGGGGCCTCTGGTATTTGTTAGTGTCCATGCTGATGATGCATCTCCAACAATAAGGATCTTTTGAGTATCTTGGATACTTTGAGACCAAACACAAGTGACTTTGATATGATTAAAATGAATCACCCCCTCTCACCTCTGTTCAATGTGACAGCAGCTGACTTTCTGTCGTCCATCGTGTCACCAGGTCAGTGCAACACTGCCAATCAACGACACAAATCCCCTCTCTTTTGCTAAAGGCATTTTATCGGAATTAACCCAACTTTTGTTCATGTTTGTGCATTGAGAGGTTGCAATGTGGGATCCTGCAACTCATGATTTGATAAGAGACCAGTATGATAGTCAAATAAAATGGATTAATAG
Source organism: Poromitra crassiceps (assembly GCF_964638095.1). Classification (NCBI taxonomy): domain Eukaryota; kingdom Metazoa; phylum Chordata; class Actinopteri; order Beryciformes; family Melamphaidae; genus Poromitra; species Poromitra crassiceps. The sequence continues at coordinate 19,557,501 of NC_139624.1, forward strand.
ACCATGCATTTTACCACAACATTTGGGTCAGCCAAAACCGAACTCAATGGATTTTGTGTCCTCAATATGTTCTAATTGAGAGAAAGTCTTAAGGAATCAATGAGGGGAACGTTTTGAAGAATTTCATGAATATGATCCTACCAAAACAGACACTACAAGTGACTAGGGTAAAATGTTTAATTAATAGATGCCATGAAACTTCCCCAGTTGATTACTTACATGAAGAGTTATTTTCTGTATTACATTTTATTGTGAAATTGTATGTTTAATTGTGCAAATGAGGCATAGATATGTGCTAATTTACCGGTACATACATTTGCAAAACAGAAATCTGAACATTGGATAAAAGTTCAAATTTCTTGTTTCATTTTGTTGACATATTACAGCGAAAGGTTGTAACGAGGGGGTTTGTTCATAATATATCATTCATAGACTGCTTTATATAACATTATTCCAAAAAACATGGCGAAAATTCTATTAATTAAAAATGTTACCCTATTCACCTCTAGTGTCTTTTTTGGTAGGATTCCTTAAGACTTTTTCCTCTCATTTGGAACATATTGAGGACACAAAATCCACTGAGTTTGGTTTTGTTGCAGTTAGCGAGAGGTTGACCCCAATTTTGTGGTGAAATGCCTGGACTATAAGTCTAAGTTTGAAAACACTTCTAGGAACCTCTCTGGTCCAGCAGGAAGACTAGCTATATAAATGAACCGAGGAGGAGGAGATAGCGGCCTCCTGGTTTGATAGCACAGCACAGGCCAGGAGGAAGCCATCTTTCTCCTGGGTCCACTGACAGTCAGAACTGTTGCAGAATGACAGAGTTGTCCCATGTCTGGTTGACTGGTGTCTATAAAATGGCGCATCAAAGAAACCCTGGATTAAACTACTTGAGGCAGTGTTCATTTGTACTGTCCAACTATCATCAACAAATGATAGACAACAATGTCAAATTAACAGGCTCATCACTGTCAAATGTTCAGTCATAAAACAACACGAGAGTAAAAAAGCTTGAAAGCGAAAAATATAAAATAGGCAGGGGAAAAAAGCACTATAGACATTATTGATAGATGAGTGTTCCCAGTACAAAAATGTAAGTTTTTTTTTGGCATATTTTCTATACTGGTAAAGGGGAGGAGGAAAGGGAATAAATAGATGCATCACACATTTACATGAACTCAGATGATCCTTCAAAATGTCAATTTCTGAGGTCAACTGTGGTGTGGGGGAAAGTGAACGGTTGGTTACATTGTAACCCAGGTTGCTGAGTAGAGAGACTCTCTCCACCCTACATGTTCCTTATGTACGGGATTATATCCTGACAAGTGCAGCTGTGGTGGAGAACGGTTGGCTACACTGTAACCCTGGTTCACTGAGTGGAGACTCTCCAGCTAATGTAAGAGCCACTCCAAAACACACTTCTCATCAAGATGAACCAGAAGGGCTGCAGTACCTTTTATGGCCTCGGGCCAATCAGCACGCAGGCGATGTGGTCATGTGTCTTATAGAAGCTAATCCACGACAGCTCTGCTGGTCAGGATATAATCCCACACATGTGGAATATGGAGGGTGGAGAGATCATCTTCACACCAAAGAGAACACCTTGGGTTAGACGTGTGAATCCAGTAAAGTCAAGAAACGGAAAAGACCTGCAATAATAATAATAATACAAATGATGTACAATGATCCCCTTGAATACTCCAAACTGACTTTTATCAACAGGCATCAGCATGAAAATACTCAAATCTCCACTAGAAATGCTCATTTCTGTAGTTCTCTTAAATACTTTTTTCTTTGACTTTAACTCTATTAATACTGAAAAAAAGTTATTCTCTGTTTTGTTTGAAGGCTCGTATGCTTTTACCTACATACACAATGAAAACATTTCCCCGTCCCTCTTTCACCTGAATTATTATGGCAAACATTGTTCAAACATCTACTCAGATATATCAATGTACAGTCCTGTGACCTTCATTATTCCATTGTTTATTTGTAACTACCACTACTCTACTGTTCTCTCTCACTATATGCAGAACAATAATTAGACCTGTTTAAAAAAAAGGAAATATCTTCTGGGCTGCACAGAATGCTTATTCCATACTTCTGTGACAGCACTGTCGTCTAACTTTTTGTAATAAATACATTAAGGCCAAGAACATTAATAAATAGAAAATAAATAAAAAAAGAAATCTCGTAAGCACTGTAGGTGTTGGGTTTAAAAAATACTTGTCATGAATTGAGTGGAGGATATAGGCTCTTTTTTTGTCATAGTTTTTTCCCACAACAGCTCTTGAAAAAAGATGGTTAGATATTATTCAATGGTATCTCAGACGTGTTAGAAAAGAAGGAAGGGAAAGAAAACGTTGCCCTCGACGTTTTGGGTGAAGCCGCCTGCGACGGTGAAGCCGCCTGCGACGGGACGTTTTGGGTGAGGCCGCCTGCGACGGGACTTGGCAGGCGGCCCGCTTGGCTAAGACGCTGCGCGGTGCCGCTCGTGGCCCCGGGGGGGAAACTAGTTGTGGCCCTGGGTCTGGGACTGCGGCTGGCTCTTCTGTGCGGAGGGGCCCGGCCCGGGGGGGGCTGCGGTGGGTTTGATCCAGGGCAGGGAGAGCAGTGTGGGGGCCGTGGCCGTCATGGTGACTTGGATCATCTGGTCCCTCTGGATCAGCCTGATCAGAGCTCGGAGGCGGTCCAGAGAGGTCTGTGTGTCCCTCTGCTGCCCCAGCAGGTGCTCTCTGAGCTCCAGACACTGCTGAGGGAAGAACAGCCAACATGAGCGTTACACACTGCTGAGGGAAGAGCAGCCAACATGAGCGTTACACACTGCTGAGGGAAGAACAGCCAACATGAGCGTTACACACTGCTGAGGGAAGAGCAGCCAACATGAGTGTTACACACTGCTGAGGGAAGAACAGCCAACATGAGTGTTACACACTGCTGAGGGAAGAACAGCCAACATGAGCGTTACACACTGCTGAGGGAAGAGCAGCCAACATGAGTGTTACACACTGCTGAGGGAAGAACAGCCAACACGAGCGTTACACACTGCTGAGGGAAGAGCAGCCAACATGAGTGTTACACACTGCTGAGGGAAGAACAGCCAACATGAGCGTTACACACTGCTGAGGGAAGAACAGCCAACATGAGTGTTACACACTGCTGAGGGAAGAACAGCCAACATGAGTGTTACACACTGCTGAGGGAAGAACAGCCAACATGAGCGTTACACACTGCTGAGGGAAGAACAGCCAACATGAGCGTTACACACTGCTGAGGGAAGAACAGCCAACATGAGCGTTACACACTGCTGAGGGAAGAACAGCCAACATGAGCGTTACACACTGCTGAGGGAAGAACAGCCAACATGAGCGTTACACACTGCTGAGGGAAGAGCAGCCAACATGAGTGTTACACACTGCTGAGGGAAGAACAGCCAACATGAGCGTTACACACTGCTGAGGGAAGAACAGCCAACATGAGTGTTACACACTGCTGAGGGAAGAACAGCCAACATGAGTGTTACACACTGCTGAGGGAAGAACAGCCAACATGAGCGTTACACACTGCTGAGGGAAGAACAGCCAACATGAGCGTTACACACTGCTGAGGGAAGAACAGCCAACATGAGCGTTACACACTGCTGAGGGAAGAACAGCCAACATGAGCGTTACACACTGCTGAGGGAAGAACAGCCAACATGAGCGTTACACACTGCTGAGGGAAGAACAGCCAACATGAGCGTTACACACTGCTGAGGGAAGAACAGCCAACATGAGCGTTACACACTGCTGAGGGAAGAGCAGCCAACACGAGCGTTACACACTGCTGAGGGAAGAACAGCCAACATGAGTGTTACACACTGCTGAGGGAAGAACAGCCAACATGAGTGTTACACACTGCTGAGGGAAGAACAGCCAACATGAGCGTTACACACTGCTGAGGGAAGAACAGCCAACACGAGCGTTACACACTGCTGAGGGAAGAGCAGCCAACATGAGTGTTACACACTGCTGAGGGAAGAACAGCCAACATGAGCGTTACACACTGCTGAGGGAAGAACAGCCAACATGAGCGTTACACACTGCTGAGGGAAGAGCAGCCAACATGAGTGTTACACACTGCTGAGGGAAGAACAGCCAACATGAGTGTTACACACTGCTGAGGGAAGAACAGCCAACATGAGCGTTACACACTGCTGAGGGAAGAACAGCCAACATGAGCGTTACACACTGCTGAGGGAAGAGCAGCCAACACGAGCGTTACACACTGCTGAGGGAAGAACAGCCAACATGAGCGTTACACACTGCTGAGGGAAGAGCAGCCAACATGAGTGTTACACACTGCTGAGGGAAGAACAGCCAACATGAGTGTTACACACTGCTGAGGGAAGAACAGCCAACATGAGTGTTACACACTGCTGAGGGAAGAACAGCCAACATGAGTGTTACACACTGCTGAGGGAAGAACAGCCAACATGAGCGTTACACACTGCTGAGGGAAGAACAGCCAACATGAGCGTTACACACTGCTGAGGGAAGAACAGCCAACATGAGCGTTACACACTGCTGAGGGAAGAACAGCCAACATGAGCGTTACACACTGCTGAGGGAAGAACAGCCAACACGAGCGTTACACACTGCTGAGGGAAGAACAGCCAACACGAGTGTTACACACTGCTGAGGGAAGAACAGCCAACATGAGTGTTACACACTGCTGAGGGAAGAACAGCCAACATGAGTGTTACACACTGCTGAGGGAAGGACAGCCAACATGAGCGTTACACACTGCTGAGGGAAGAACAGCCAACATGAGTGTTACACACTGCTGAGGGAAGAACAGCCAACATGAGCGTTACACACTGCTGAGGGAAGAACAGCCAACATGAGTGTTACACACTGCTGAGGGAAGAACAGCCAACACGAGCGTTACACACTGCTGAGGGAAGAACAGCCAACATGAGCGTTACACACTGCTGAGGGAAGAACAGCCAACATGAGTGTTACACACTGCTGAGGGAAGAACAGCCAACACGAGCGTTACACACTGCTGAGGGAAGAACAGCCAACATGAGTGTTACACACTGCTGAGGGAAGAACAGCCAACATGAGTGTTACACACTGCTGAGGGAAGAACAGCCAACATGAGCGTTACACACTGCTGAGGGAAGAGCAGCCAACATGAGCGTTACACACTGCTGAGGGAAGAGCAGCCAACATGAGCGTTACACACTGCTGAGGGAAGAACAGCCAACATGAGCGTTACACACTGCTGAGGGAAGAACAGCCAACACGAGCGTTACACACTGCTGAGGGAAGAGCAGCCAACATGAGCGTTACACACTGCTGAGGGAAGAACAGCCAACATGAGCGTTACACACTGCTGAGGGAAGAGCAGCCAACATGAGCGTTACACACTGCTGAGGGAAGAACAGCCAACATGAGCGTTACACACTGCTGAGGGAAGAACAGCCAACATGAGCGTTACACACTGCTGAGGGAAGAACAGCCAACATGAGTGTTACACACTGCTGAGGGAAGAACAGCCAACACGAGCGTTACACACTGCTGAGGGAAGAACAGCCAACATGAGTGTTACACACTGCTGAGGGAAGAACAGCCAACACGAGCGTTACACACTGCTGAGGGAAGAACAGCCAACATGAGCGTTACACACTACGCTAATTTAGCATTTGCGCTCGTTTAACGCCGTGCGCAATGCAAATTGGGGGCGGACAAAGGCGCATGCCTGTTATAATTGTACTGGGCATTGGCTGCCACAAGCCAAAGCAGGCATTTCAGCGCAAAAATGTGGGGATAGATGGCATTATCCTATCGTCAGCAGCGCGCAATACTTTGCGCTAAGAGCTTTGAAAAGGACCTCGCGCTAAATACCTCGCTGCGGTGGGAGCGCACCATAATCTTCATGCAGCGCAGTGCAAAGTAAAATTCCTTTCGGATATGTCATTACTCATTAATGTATCAGGTATACATTATTGTATTGGCCTTGCCATGCCAATACATCAAATTATGGTTTTATCACATCGCAAAGAGGGAAATTAATTGAGAAAACTTGTTGGACAATGGACATAGGCTATTTCGTGGGCACCACAGGCGATCTGTCAATAAGCTCTCTCCATCTCTCTATGTCCCTGTGAGTACACTCTATTACGCATGGGGGGAATTACAGCATATTGAATGCCTCGCGCAAACGGCGATTGCGAGACGGGAATCTGATTGGCTTTGATTGATGTAATGCCCAGCATTGTCTGGCCACACCTTTGAATAATTCTGGTAGTTAAGACCGCCCAAATCCCGTTTGCGCTGGCATTTTGGGGCCCAGATGATTTTGGCACGGCTCTAATTTGCGACTCGTGCCGTGAACGTTTCCGCATCCCCGCCGAGAATTGCATCCCCAACATATTTCGGGGCTGTTTGGACTTCGAAATCAGGGAGGTCACGTCTACCAGACAATTATATCACTTTTAAACAGTTATATTTCTGTATAAATCATTACAATTATGCTCCCGTCAGGTGGGGGTGCTTTTTTTTATGCTGGGCGGGGGTGCAAAACTCAGCATAACACCTGGACAGCAGACTGCAAGCTTCCCTGCTTTAAGGCACGCGCAAACAGGTGCGCAAGCGGTAATAGGGGATAGCGCCTGTACGAAGATAGGGCCCTAGGTGTCTTACTGTGAGGGTCTTTTTCACAGCCACACAGTGTACAGAGAGGAGACTAGGTGTCTTACTGTGAGGGTCTTGCTGAGCTTCTTGTCCTGTTCTTCCAGATGAGCGCACTCTTTCTTCAGCTCAGTGTTTCTTCTCAGCAGTCGCCGCTTCTCCTCCTGCCTCACTGCTCAGCCACAAACACACAAAACAACACTGCCCTCAGTCCATGGACCAACCTCTTCACAATACACATCTTTGGCTACACATCTTTGGCTTTTCAAAGTCTGAGACGGTGGGCCTCCCCTCAGACAAAGCTTGGAAAAAGTTGCCCCCCCCCCCCCCCCAGTTCCTATGGGATCATGATTGTTATTTGGATCCCATAGACACTCACCAATTGAGCCATGATAGCCTGATATTGCTGATATACTGTACGTACAGACTATACACCAAATACATAAAAAGATCTGTCTGAAGGCAGTATTTGTTTCTGACTGAGTAAAACTTCACACAACTACTGTATCTCTGAACTATCTCTTTAACCAAATCACATACGTGTATATTCCATGTGATCTCCTTTTGATAACCAATGTAATATTTTTTCCACTTCCATGCACTGAGCCTCCCCTGAAACTGTTTGGAGCCCCCCCCCCCCTGGGGAGGCCTCCCACTTTGAAAACCTCTGCAATACAGCAAACAGTCTGGACACAGAGTTCAAGCAGTAACACACTGACCTGTCTTGTGTGTAACATAGGACTGGACAAAGTTCTGTGGCCATGACATGTTCTCCTTGTTCAGAACCTGAGAAGCAGAAACACCAGATCAAATCAGTGAATGAAAAGCTTGGAACACAAACACCTAGGTCCTGGTGACAGTGATCGATGTATTAGAAAAAAGTCTCTCACACACACTGTTTCCATCACATACTGTCACTGTTCATATAGTCTCGACTCAAAGACAATTGGAGCGCTCCACGTCCCAATACGCCTGGGAACTCCTTGTCAAAAGTTGTTCCTTGAACCGCTTTTTAAAATGGATTTGAAAAATTATTAGATTGTTTTATCCGTCACAAGCACACAACTTCTGTATGTCACCGCCCCTTCTGCATGAAAGGCCACCCTAAAGGCTCGAGATCAGTGTTCTCTAGATCAGTGTTGCCGGGTTTTCCGCCCAATTGGGTTGGTTTGGGGTGCATTGTGCGGGGCAAAAATGGGCTTGGGCAAGTTTACAGAGCCACTTGTTCCCATGGGTGGTTTTGTGTGCATTTTGGCGGTTTTTAAACAGTGGTAGCACTCTCGCCTCAGAGCAAGAAGGCCCTGGGTTTGGTTCCTGCTGGAACGCTGTTGGCACTGCATGTCTCCCCCATGCCTTCATTGCCTGGTGCCCAGGTGGGTTATCTCATTGAAAGAGCCTTTCTGTGTGGAGTTTGCATGTTCTCTGCGTGCTCCCCTGGGCTCCTGGCCTGAACCATGGAGGACGACGAGCCAGGATGGGTCAAACGCAGAGGACAAATTTCACGGCGCCTCCAAAGCATGTGTGGTGTGGTGTGTCGTCTGTGACCAAATAAAAGCTGGGTTTGTCCATCTGGTTTCTCTTTAGAACATCATTTCACTGAATAGCATTTTGACGATGGACCAAGGACTGCTTTGTCTCGTTAAATTTGTTCACCAATGTGTTCAATTTAAGTTTTCACATTATTTTTGTGGCCCCATTCAAAAGAATGGGAAGTAGAAATCGGAATGCTACAAGCTCGTCCAGCTGCATCCAATCTTGGTGAGTAGATTATTATTATTCTGGTTTTCATAGCAGCCAAATGATGAATAACTCCCAAGTGGAATATTGCTTTAAGGCCTTGAGATGAGGTCATATCATTGATAGTCTCACAGTAGCCAGCAGCCATATCTGGTGCACGACTCTTGAAAAGTGGTTAAGGATCCACCCTGAGACCAAAACAAAATGCGTGACAGACATATGAATTGACCAACCACGGACCTCCTTATTTGTGTGACAACTCATGGGGCGGTACATTTTGAACGATGCACCAAGGCACGCAGATAGCCGGACTTATGTTACAGCCCAGCCTATCAGAGGCTTGCCGCAACCTTTCTTGCGGTAAAACCCGGAAATGCTGGCTTGTGATTCAGACCCCTCCGTTGCTGGAAGTGCAAGACGTTGGGTCCGACCACGTTACGTGAGACTAACTCATTTAAAAATCAAAGCTGTCGGAAACCTTGCACTCGTGCTTCTCTGACCTCGAAGATACCACCAACACATGAGCCTCCCTAAAGTTCCTTACCTTCTTCTGGCACTTGGGGCAGTACCACGCCCCTCGGGGTGGGGTCTTGAGGGGGGGTTGGAGGCAGTTGGGGTGGTAGGCGCGTGGGCAGTTGTGGCAGGGCTGCAGCTCGCCGTCCTCCTTGCAGGCAGCACAGTGCTCATCATGCTCCAAGTCCTCCTGTCATCAACACAGACACCAGGATCCACACAATGACATTATGGTTTATATTGTCTTTCAGTGGAATCATATCGTGACGATATGAAGATATATTATCGTGGCACACATTTCTGCCATCTAAATGGATGAGGACCAGTACATTTGATTTAAAAACAAATAAAATATTTAGGGCCATAAGGGACCGGTCCATCCCTATGGGGGTTATTTTTTTTATTTTTTATTTTTTTCAATTCTGTCCGTAATTTGCCCATGTATAATAGCATCCTTCTTTGCCTTGTATATTTTCTTAATTTTCCAAATTCAGGTATCGGAATCGGATCGGAAGTGAACAAATTTGGATCGGTGCATCCCTAACATCACACCTAACATTACCATTCGGTTCAATGAGATGAACATTTATTTGATTATTTAACGTGATTTTGCATACACAAACCATGTGATATATATTGATATTGAGAAAAATCCTTGTGATTATCGTGATATTGATTTGAACCATATCACCCCCCCCCCCCCCCCCCAAAAAAAAAACTCATATTCCCTAGAAAATTGTCTGGAATAGAGCTCAAAATGAGCAGTGTTAGGTATGTACATGCTGTTTATAGTGTACACACTACAGTAGCCCTGAAGGTCATCAATAAACTGTGATGAGCAGTTGGTGCTGATGTTAATCCGACACTTCTGAGTTGTCAATGTTTTCTTTTTGAAAGGGACAGAATGCAGCTCTCCTCCCATCCTATCTCTGTCATTAAATCCGGTAGCATATCGCATAGTATAGTGTTTGAACAGCCAGAGTCTGATATGAATCCTAAGAGTGTTCCTATCTCTACTAAGAAGCTGAGTGAGTGATTTGTTTGGACTGTGAATGCTGGCCTGGCAAACTAATGATGCCGTTCCCCTGCTATCTGTAGTGAGGCAGGCAGTCAGTGAATGTCAGGAGCTTCATCCTGGGAGAGGGATGGGACGGCATGATGAAGAGAAAGGCTTCTCAGATCGACCGTCCTGCTGCTGCCCATATCTCTCTCTCTCAATACACCGTCTGCAAATAGTATGACAGCCAAACGCCGGTGGAAGCGGTAAAAAGCTGTGGAATTTGCGGAGGCAGGTACAGACTCGTCTGTCATATTATAGAGGCAGTCACAGACTGGAGACCCAATACAGATCATGATGAGTCCTGCTGTTGTTGGATTGGCCTAGTTCTGTTGCTCTGCTCAGGTTAGATGTTGATCTGTTCCTCTGCTCAGGTTAGATGTTGTTCTGTTCCTCTGCTCAGGTTAGATGTTGCCTTGAGGAGTTTTTTTTCCATGCCCCACTGTTACAATCAAACCTATTTGCTCACACGTATAATGAGATCATTTGCTGTTGGTTTTATAGGCCTGCGCCCAAAAGACGGCATCAAAGAAGACAATGAGAAAGGCCCAGGGCGACTTAACAGCTACATTAGGATCGACTAGGAGGTCAATTGCTAGTGGAAATTACTTTGCCTTTTTTTTGCAGACTTAAATAACCTTGATATTTGGTTTAAAATGTAGCCTGGTGCCAGACTGACCCTCAGGGATTTCAGCATCGATAGCTGCCTTAACACTAGAACACCTCCACCTGCTTGACTGTAAAACTTTAAAGGGACAGCTCACCCTAAAATCCAAAATACATATTTTTCCTCTCACCTGCAGTGCTATTTATCCATCTTGATCTTTTTGTGTCAGTTGCGTTAGTTTTGGAGATATCGGCCGCAGAGTTTCTGCCTTCTCTCCAATACAATGGAACTGGATGGCACTCGGCTTGTGGTGCTCAAAGTGCCAAATAAATACATTTGCTAAACTCAACAGCAATGTCTCTTTCCAGAAATCATGACCCCGTTACTCAAGATAATCCACAGACCTCGTTATGATACTACACCCGCTAGCTGCTAGCTAGTTCCTACATGAGACTGCAAAAGAAAATAGTTCCTACATGAAACTGCTCACAACAAAGTCTGTGCATTATTTTGAGTAACCGGGTCATGATTTCTGGAAAGAGACAATGCTGTTGAGTTTTGCATTTTTGTGTGTGCTTTGAGCACTACAAGCCGAGTGCCGTCCAGTTCCATTGTATTCAAGAGAAGGCAGACATTTCTGCACCCGATATCTCCAAAACTCAGGCAACTATCCCAAAAAGATCTAGATGGATAAATAGCACTACAGGTGAGAAGGAAAAATATGTATTTTGGATTTTAGGGTGAGCTGTTCCTTTAAGACAAAAAGAACAAACTCCGTACAATACCTGTTTTTACTGAGCCCAAAGCCCCAGTTCCAAGTGACACTGTGACCAATGAAGGGCATCTTAATCATATTGTGTGCTAATTGTTACAACTTGAAGCTAATGTTTATAGCCTGTCTAACTGTATTGCCTTCCTCTGTACCCCCCCCTCCCACCGGTATACTTAATCAGTACACTAAGTTTAATAAGCTGATACAAAGTTGCTTTTCAAACATAATGCTAACTAATTTAAAGCTATGGTACTGTAGGCAAGGTTGAAGGAAAACAAAGACCAATGCACTTAGCAGAGTAACGTGCATTAATATTGCTGAGATATTATCTGACTCATTTCTATTCCCTCAACATTAGGAGTACTTTTGCTTAAAAGTAGAAAGAAAAGAAAAGTGAACTTATAAAACCTTTTAATGAAGTTTATTTACCCTTGAATATGAAAGAGGCAGATAACCAATAACATTTCACAGGGACAAAACTGATGCTCAAGAGTGAAATTTTGTTCAGGACTTTCGACTATAATTTAAAACTTAAAAATGTGATTCCTTGCACAGTCAAAAACATTTAACATTTGAAGACATTAGAGATCATTGTGTGACGACAATCAATGCGTGGGAGGATATACACTATCGCAAACGCTGTTACTACACTATATCCACAACCACACACACTACTGAACACTGTGGAAAACACAGGAAACACAGCACATACCATCAGTAGTCATGCTACGTACCTTCCAGCAGAGGTCCTCAGTGTCTAGCGTGTGGATGGGAAGCAGAGAACAGGTTAGTAGCAGCCGACAGGCAAAGACACAGCTAGACACACGGCCCAGGGGTTAGCGGTTAGCCATGCAGGAGCTAAACCCTGAGGAAGGCAGCTCAGCTCAGCCGGCAGCATCTTATTACACACACCTGCCTTCTTATCAAGCAAGAGCCACAACCAGCCATGGATGGTGTACAGACAGGGTACAAAGGTTACCTGTTTCCAAGGGCACTATCGCCGCAAAAGTACTGCCACAGTGGTCGCGGAATCCACAGATTCCAATGCTGGTCTGATCACTCTATGACCGAAGCTCACAACTAACACTGCTAGGAGCAGCCATAGACAAAAGGAAAGAAAAATCTGCTGTGGCGGCAATAGTGCCCCTGGAAACAGGCAACATCTGTACACAGGGTATCTCCAGCTTCCACAAAGCCAAATGACTTACATTTAAGACCAGTGTAACCAAAATAAAGAAACACACATCTAGCAAAACAAACGGACTATGATTGTATGTAGTTAATGTTATGAAACTATAAATGAGGAGTATAAGAAATAAGACACCAAGAAATTAAAAGTCAAACATGTTTGTCGTATTGTATGCATGCTGGTGAAACTTAATGGTGGCCAACAGGAAGTGCAGTAACGTAAGATAAGAACTACTGCTGGTCACAGACATGTTTTGGTAAAACTACACCTTTCATGGTATCCCTGAATGTAAAGCTTTCTAGTTGTATCAAAATGAAACTGGGAGAAAAATCACCTCTAAAAGCTGTGTTTAAAACATTTAATACTTTAAGGCCTTAATTTGTATGTTATCAGGTTTTCAGATTTTTTTTCCAGAACCCACAGACACCCTGAAGAAGAAGAAGAAAATAACCCCAATGATGCTTTCTTAGTGAGAATGGGTTTTTGGTCCAGTGTTGTTTCATAGCCTAGCAGGTGTGTTCAGTGTTGTTTCATAGCCTAGCAGGTGTGTTCAGTGTTGTTTCATAGCCTAGCAGGTGTGTTCAGTGTTGTTTCATAGCTTAGCAGGTGTGCTCAGTGTTGTTTCATAGCTTAGCAGGTGTGTTCAGTGTTGTTTTGTAGCCTAGCAGGTGTGTTCAGTGTTGTTTCATAGCTTAGCAGGTGTCTTCAGTGTTGTTTCATAGCCTAGCAGGTGTGTTCAGTGTTGTTTCATAGCTTAGCAGGTGTGTTCAGTGTTGTTTCATAGCCTAGCAGGTGTGTTCATTGTTGTTTCATAGCCTAGCAGGTGTGTTCAGTGTTGTTTCATAGCCTAGCAGGTGTGTTCAGTGTTGTTTCATAGCTTAGCAGGTGTGCTCAGTGTTGTTTCATAGCCTAGCAGGTGTGTTCAGTGTTGTTTCATAGCTTAGCAGGTGTGTTCAGTGTTGTTTCATAGCCTAGCAGGTGTGTTCAGTGTTGTTTCATAGCCTAGCAGGTGTGTTCATTGTTGTTTCATAGCCTAGCAGGTGTGTTCAGTGTTGTTTCATAGCCTAGCAGGTGTGTTCAGTGTTGTTTTGTAGCCTAGCAGGTGTGTTCAGTGTTGTTTCATAGCCTAGCAGGTGTGCTCAGTGTTGTTTCATAGCCTAGCAGGTGTGTTCAGTGTTGTTTCATAGCCTAGCAGGTGTGTTCAGTGTTCAGTGTTGTTTCATAGCCTAGCAGGTGTGTTCAGTGTTCAGTGTTGTTTCATAGCCTAGCAGGTGTGTTCAGTGTTGTTTTGTAGCCTAGCAGGTGTGTTCAGTGTTGTTTCATAGCCTAGCAGGTGTGTTCAGTGTTGTTTCATAGCCTAGCAGGTGTGTTCAGTGTTGTTGTGTAGCCTAGCAGGTGTGTTCAGTGTTGTTTCATAGCCTAGCAGGTGTGTTCAGTGTTGTTTTGTAGCCTAGCAGGTGTGTTCAGTGTTGTTTCATAGCCTAGCAGGTGTGTTCAGTGTTGTTTCGTAGCCTAGCAGTGTGTTCAGTGTTGTTTCATAGCCTAGCAGGTGTGTTCAGTGTTGTTTCATAGCCTAGCAGGTGTGTTCAGTGTTCAGTGTTGTTTCATAGCCTAGCAGGTGTGTTCAGTGTTCAGTGTTGTTTCATAGCCTAGCAGGTGTGTTCAGTGTTGTTTTGTAGCCTAGCAGGTGTGTTCAGTGTTGTTTCATAGCCTAGCAGGTGTGTTCAGTGTTGTTTCATAGCCTAGCAGGTGTGTTCAGTGTTGTTGTGTAGCCTAGCAGGTGTGTTCAGTGTTGTTTCATAGCCTAGCAGGTGTGTTCAGTGTTGTTTTGTAGCCTAGCAGGTGTGTTCAGTGTTGTTTCATAGCCTAGCAGGTGTGTTCAGTGTTGTTTCGTAGCCTAGCAGTGTGTTCAGTGTTGTTTCATAGCCTAGCAGGTGTGTTCAGTGTTGTTTCATAGCCTAGCAGGTGTGTTCAGTGTTGTTTCATAGCCTAGCAGGTGTGTTCAGTGTTGTTTCATAGCCTAGCAGGTGTGTTCAGTGTTGTTTCATAGCCTAGCAGGTGTGTTCAGTGTTGTTTCATAGCCTAGCAGGTGTTCAGTGTTGTTTCGTAGCCTAGCAGGTGTGTTCAGTGTTGTTTCGTAGCCTAGCAGGTGTGTTCAGTGTTGTTTCATAGCAGGTGTGTTCAGTGTTGTTTCATAGCCTAGCAGGTGTGTTCAGTGTTGTTTCATAGCCTAGCAGGTGTGTTCAGTGTTGTTTTGTAGCTTAGCAGGTGTGTTCAGTGTTGTTTCATAGCCTAGCAGGTGTGTTCAGTGTTGTTTTGTAGCTTAGCAGGTGTGTTCAGTGTTGTTTCATAGCCTAGCAGGTGTGTTCAGTGTTGTTTCATAGCCTAGCAGGTGTGTTCAGTGTTGTTTCATAGCCTAGCAGGTGTGTTCCGTGTTGTTTCATAGCCTAGCAGGTGTGTTCAGTGTTGTTTCGTAGCCTAGCAGGTGTGTTCAGTGTTGTTTTGTAGCTTAGCAGGTGTGTTCAGTGTTGTTGTGTAGCCTAGCAGGTGTGTTCAGTGTTGTTTCGTAGCCTAGCAGGTGTGTTCAGTGTTGTTTCATAGCCTAGTAGGTGTGTTCAGTGTTGTTTCATAGCCTAGCAGGTGTGTTCAGTGTTGTTTCATAGCCTAGCAGGTGTGTTCATTGTTGTTTCATAGCCTAGCAGGTGTGTTCAGTGTTGTTTCATAGCCTAGCAGGTGTGTTCAGTGTTGTTTCATAGCCTAGCAGGTGTGTTCAGTGTTGTTTCATAGCCTAGCAGGTGTGTTCAGTGTTGTTTCGTAGCCTAGCAGGTGTGTTCAGTGTTGTTTCATAGCCTAGCAGGTGTGTTCAGTGTTGTTTCATAGCCTAGCAGGTGTGTTCAGTGTTGTTTTGTAGCCTAGCAGGTGTGTTCAGTGTTGTTTCATAGCCTAGCAGGTGTGTTCAGTGTTGTTTCGTAGCCTAGCAGTGTGTTCAGTGTTGTTTCATAGCCTAGCAGGTGTGTTCAGTGTTGTTTCATAGCCTAGCAGGTGTGTTCAGTGTTGTTTCATAGCCTAGCAGGTGTGTTCAGTGTTGTTTCATAGCCTAGCAGGTGTGTTCAGTGTTGTTTCATAGCCTAGCAGGTGTGTTCAGTGTTGTTTCATAGCCTAGCAAGTGTTCAGTGTTGTTTCGTAGCCTAGCAGGTGTGTTCAGTGTTGTTTCGTAGCCTAGCAGGTGTGTTCAGTGTTGTTTCATAGCAGGTGTGTTCAGTGTTGTTTCATAGCCTAGCAGGTGTGTTCAGTGTTGTTTCATAGCCTAGCAGGTGTGTTCAGTGTTGTTTTGTAGCTTAGCAGGTGTGTTCAGTGTTGTTTCATAGCCTAGCAGGTGTGTTCAGTGTTGTTTTGTAGCTTAGCAGGTGTGTTCAGTGTTGTTTCATAGCCTAGCAGGTGTGTTCAGTGTTGTTTCATAGCCTAGCAGGTGTGTTCAGTGTTGTTTCATAGCCTAGCAGGTGTGTTCCGTGTTGTTTCATAGCCTAGCAGGTGTGTTCAGTGTTGTTTCGTAGCCTAGCAGGTGTGTTCAGTGTTGTTTTGTAGCTTAGCAGGTGTGTTCAGTGTTGTTGTGTAGCCTAGCAGGTGTGTTCAGTGTTGTTTCGTAGCCTAGCAGGTGTGTTCAGTGTTGTTTCATAGCCTAGTAGGTGTGTTCAGTGTTGTTTCATAGCCTAGCAGGTGTGTTCAGTGTTGTTTCATAGCCTAGCAGGTGTGTTCATTGTTGTTTCATAGCCTAGCAGGTGTGTTCAGTGTTGTTTCATAGCCTAGCAGGTGTGTTCAGTGTTGTTTCATAGCCTAGCAGGTGTGTTCAGTGTTGTTTCATAGCCTAGCAGGTGTGTTCAGTGTTGTTTCGTAGCCTAGCAGGTGTGTTCAGTGTTGTTTCATAGCCTAGTAGGTGTGTTCAGTGTTGTTTCATAGCCTAGCAGGTGTGTTCAGTGTTGTTTCATAGCCTAGCAGGTGTGTTCATTGTTGTTTCATAGCCTAGCAGTGTTGTGTTCATGTCCCTGAGGATGGCCATGGGGCTAAAAGGAAAGGTGTTTAATGAGTGAGTTTGTTTGACAACAGGCTGGATGGTGCTGATAGGAAGTGAGATGTATTTTACCTCGTGCAGATAGGAACAGTGGGTTGTTCAGGTAATTTGATGCAAGGCGTTTGCGCTGGAAGGCAAAAAGGAATTTTTTTACATTTTTACTTTCAGCAAAACCTGGGATTGAAGAAAATTAATTAAAAATTAAACTAAAAATTAAATATTTAAAAAAGACATTTATTTAGTAGCCACTTTAAGACGTTTGTTTACAAAATAGGCACACGTTTACTGTAGGTCTAAAGTGGGTCTCATTTTTGAGTGATTATCATGTCACTCATTTTGGTGTTTGGGGATTTGACCCTTCAAAGTACTAAACTGTAGCAAACATGAATCAATCTCTCTCCATTCAAGCAGTACTGTTGATAGAGGAGAGAAGCAGTTAGTGTGCTGACCTCTGGCTCTAACAGGCCACTGTAGGCAGGGTTGGCTGTACTCCGCCTCTTCCTCTCCTGTCTCTTGGTCTGGATTTCTGTTCAGAAGAAAAAGACCATTTGTTGCCTGAAATTGAATTTAAGACTACCAAAATAAAGAAACACACAAATAATAATATAATAATAATTACATACATATATATATAGGACTTTTGAAAGCAATATCGTTTTAATAAGATAAAGGAATTTGTAAGAGCAGATCAGTTTCAACTTCCACAAATTCAATCATTCCATGCAAATACTAAATAAAAAATAAAAACTATAGTGAAAATAATTTATTATGAAATGAGTTATGATTAAGTCATTCTCCATAAACCTACCTTCCAAATGCTCTGTGGTGACCAGGCCAAGGGCGACCATGAAGGCGATTTTCTGTAAGAGGCACAGAGGTAACATTTTAATGAGTAAACCTCCACTGCAGTGTGACAGATCATGGAGTAGCAGAGTACTGTCTGTCACAGAGGTAACATTTTAATGAGTAAACCTCCACTGCAGTGTGGTGGATCATGGAGTAGCAGAGTACTGTCTGTCACAGAGGTAACATTTTAATGAGTAAACCTCCACTGCAGTGTGGTGGAACATGGAGTAGCAGAGTACTGTCTGTCACAGAGGTAACATTTTAATGAGTAAACCTCCACTGCAGTGTGGCAGGTCATGGAGTAGCAGAGTACTGTCTGTCACAGAGGTAACATTTTAATGAGTAAACCTCCACTGCAGTGTGGTGGATCATGGAGTAGCAGAGTACTGTCACAGAGGTAACATTTTAATGAGTAAACCTACACTGCAGTGTGGTGGAACATGGAGTAGCAGAGTACCGTCTGTCACAGAGGTAACATTTTAATGAGTAAACCTCCACTGCAGTGTGACAGATCATGGAGTAGCAGAGTACTGTCTGTCACAGAGGTAACATTTTAATGAGTAAACCTCCACTGCAGTGTGGTGGATCATGGAGTAGCAGAGTACTGTCTGTCACAGAGGTAACATTTTAATGAGTAAATCTCCACTGCAGTGTGGTGGATCATGGAGTAGCAGAGTACTG
Organism: Poromitra crassiceps; assembly: GCF_964638095.1. Lineage (NCBI taxonomy): Eukaryota > Metazoa > Chordata > Actinopteri > Beryciformes > Melamphaidae > Poromitra > Poromitra crassiceps. The sequence continues at coordinate 19,575,649 of NC_139624.1, forward strand.
TCTGTCACAGAGGTAACATTTTAATGAGTAAACCTCCACTGCAGTGTGGTGGATCATGGAGTAGCAGAGTACTGTCTGTCACAGAGGTAACATTTTAATGAGTAAACCTCCACTGCAGTGTGACAGATCATGGAGTAGCAGAGTACTGTCTGTCACAGAGGTAACATTTTAATGAGTAAACCTCCACTGCAGTGTGGCAGGTCATGGAGTAGCAGAGTACTGTCTGTCACAGAGGTAACATTTTAATGAGTAAACCTCCACTGCAGTGTGGTGGATCATGGAGTAGCAGAGTACTGTCTGTCACAGAGGTAACATTTTAATGAGTAAACCTCCACTGCAGTGTGGTGGATCATGGAGTAGCAGAGTACTGTCTGTCACAGAGGTAACATTTTAATGAGTAAACCTCCACTGCAGTGTGGTGGATCATGGAGTAGCAGAGTACTGTCTGTCACAGAGGTAACATTTTAATGAGTAAACCTCCACTGCAGTGTGGTGGAACATGGAGTAGCAGAGTACTGTCTGTCACAGAGGTAACATTTTAATGAGTAAACCTCCACTGCAGTGTGGCAGGTCATGGAGTAGCAGAGTACTGTCACAGAGGTAACATTTTAATGAGTAAACCTCCACTGCAGTGTGACAGATCAAGGAGTAGCAGAGTACTGTCTGTCACAGAGGTAACATTTTAATGAGTAAACCTCCACTACAGTGTGGTGGATCATGGAGTAGCAGAGTACTGTCTGTCACAGAGGTAACATTTTAATGAGTAAACCTCCACTGCAGTGTGGTGGATCATGGAGTAGCAGAGTACTGTCACAGAGGTAACATTTTAATGAGTAAACCTCCACTACAGTGTGGTGGATCATGGAGTAGCAGAGTACTGTCACAGAGGTAACATTTTAATGAGTAAACCTCCACTGCAGTGTGGTGGAACATGGAGTAGCAGAGTACTGTCTGTCACAGAGGTAACATTTTAATGAGTAAACCTCCACTGCAGTGTGATGGATCATGGAGTAGCAGAGTACTGTCTGTCACAGAGGTAACATTTTAATGAGTAAACCTCCACTGCAGTGTGGCAGGTCATGGAGTAGCAGAGTACTGTCACAGAGGTAACATTTTAATGAGTAAACCTCCACTACAGTGTGGGGGATCATGGAGTAGCAGAGTACTGTCACAGAGGCAACATTTTAATGAGTAAACCTACACTGCAGTGTGGTGGAACATGGAGTAGCAGAGTACTGTCTGTCACAGAGGTAACATTTTAATGAGTAAACCTGCACTGCAGTGTGGCAGGTCATGGAGTAGCAGAGTACTGTCACAGAGGTAACATTTTAATGAGTAAACCTCCACTACAGTGTGGTGGATCATGGAGTAGCAGAGTACTGTCACAGAGGTAACATTTTAATGAGTAAACCTGCACTGCAGTGTGACAGATCATGGAGTAGCAGAGTACTGTCACAGAGGTAACATTTTAATGAGTAAACCTGCACTGCAGTGTGGTGGATCATGGAGTAGCAGAGTACTGTCTGTCACAGAGGTAACATTTTAATGAGTAAACCTCCACTGCAGTGTGACAGATCATGGAGTAGCAGAGTACTGTCACATAGGTAACATTTTAATGAGTAAACCTGCACTACAGTGTGGGGGATCATGGAGTAGCAGAGTACTGTCTGTCACAGAGGTAACATTTTAATGAGTAAACCTCCACTGCAGTGTGGTGGAACATGGAGTAGCAGAGTACTGTCACAGAGGTAACATTTTAATGAGTAAACCTACACTGCAGTGTGGTGGATCATGGAGTAGCAGAGTACTGTCTGTCACAGAGGTAACATTTTAATGAGTAAACCTCCACTGCAGTGTGATGGATCATGGAGTAGCAGAGTACTGTCTGTCACAGAGGTAACATTTTAATGAGTAAACCTACACTGCAGTGTGACAGATCATGGAGTAGCAGAGTACTGTCTGTCACAGAGGTAACATTTTAATGAGTAAACCTCCACTGCAGTGTGGTGGAACATGGAGTAGCAGAGTACTGTCTGTCACAGAGGTAACATTTTAATGAGTAAACCTCCACTGCAGTGTGGGGGATCATGGAGTAGCAGAGTACTGTCACAGAGGCAACATTTTAATGAGTAAACCTCCACTGCAGTGTGACAGATCATGGAGTAGCAGAGTACTGTCACAGAGGCAACATTTTAATGAGTAAACCTCCACTGCAGTGTGGGGGATCATGGAGTAGCAGAGTACTGTCACAGAGGTAACATTTTAATGAGTAAACCTGCACTGCAGTGTGGTGGATCATGGAGTAGCAGAGTACTGTCTGTCACAGAGGTAACATTTTAATGAGTAAACCTCCACTGCAGTGTGACAGATCATGGAGTAGCAGAGTACTGTCACATAGGTAACATTTTAATGAGTAAACCTGCACTACAGTGTGGGGGATCATGGAGTAGCAGAGTACTGTCTGTCACAGAGGTACCATTTTAATGAGTAAACCTCCACTGCAGTGTGGTGGAACATGGAGTAGCAGAGTACTGTCACAGAGGTAACATTTTAATGAGTACACCTACACTGCAGTGTGGTGGATCATGGAGTAGCAGAGTACTGTCTGTCACAGAGGTAACATTTTAATGAGTAAACCTCCACTGCAGTGTGGTGGAACATGGAGTAGCAGAGTACTGTCTGTCACAGAGGTAACATTTTAATGAGTAAACCTCCACTGCAGTGTGGTGGATCATGGAGTAGCAGAGTACTGTCTGTCACAGAGGTAACATTTTAATGAGTAAACCTCCACTGCAGTGTGACAGATCATGGAGTAGCAGAGTACTGTCTGTCACAGAGGTAACATTTTAATGAGTAAACCTACACTGCAGTGTGGTGGAACATGGAGTAGCAGAGTACTGTCACAGAGGTAACATTTTAATGAGTAAACCTACACTGCAGTGTGGTGGATCATGGAGTAGCAGAGTACTGTCTGTCACAGAGGTAACATTTTAATGAGTAAACCTACACTGCAGTGTGATGGATCATGGAGTAGCAGAGTACTGTCTGTCACAGAGGTAACATTTTAATGAGTAAACCTACACTGCAGTGTGACAGATGATGGAGTAGCAGAGTACTGTCTGTCACAGAGGTAACATTTTAATGAGTAAACCTCCACTGCAGTGTGGTGGAACATGGAGTAGCAGAGTACTGTCTGTCACAGAGGTAACATTTTAATGAGTAAACCTCCACTGCAGTGTGGGGGATCATGGAGTAGCAGAGTACTGTCACAGAGGCAACATTTTAATGAGTAAACCTACACTGCAGTGTGGTGGAACATGGAGTAGCAGAGTACTGTCACAGAGGTAACATTTTAATGAGTAAACCTCAACTGCAGTGTGGTGGATCATGGAGTAGCAGAGTACTGTCTGTCACAGAGGTAACATTTTAATGAGTAAACCTCCACTGCAGTGTGGGGGATCATGGAGTAGCAGAGTACTGTCACAGAGGTAACATTTTAATGAGTAAACCTCCACTACAGTGTGGTGGATCATGGAGTAGGAGAGTACTGTCTGTCACAGAGGTAACATTTTAATGAGTAAACCTCCACTGCAGTGTGACAGATCATGGAGTAGCAGAGTACTGTCACAGAGGTAACATTTTAATGAGTAAACCTCCACTGCAGTGTGGGGGATCATGGAGTAGCAGAGTACTGTCTGTCACAGAGGTAACATTTTAATGAGTAAACCTCCACTGCAGTGTGGTGGATCATGGAGTAGCAGAGTACTGTCTGTCACAGAGGTAACATTTTAATGAGTAAACCTCCACTGCAGTGTGGGGGATCATGGAGTAGCAGAGTACTGTCACAGAGGTAACATTTTAATGAGTAAACCTCCACTGCAGTGTGGTGGATCATGGAGTAGCAGAGTACTGTCTGTCACAGAGGTAACATTTTAATGAGTAAACCTCTACTGCAGTGTGACAGATCATGGAGTAGCAGAGTACTGTCTGTCACAGAGGTAACATTTTAATGAGTAAACCTCCACTGCAGTGTGGCAGGTCATGGAGTAGCATAGTACTGTCTGTCACAGAGGTAACATTTTAATGAGTAAACCTCCACTGCAGTGTGACAGATCATGGAGTAGCAGAGTACTGTCTGTCACAGAGGTAACATTTTAATGAGTAAACCTCCACTGCAGTGTGACAGATCATGGAGTAGCAGAGTACTGTCACAGAGGTAACATTTTAATGAGTAAACCTCCACTGCAGTGTGGGGGATCATGGAGTAGCAGAGTACTGTCACAGAGGTAACATTTTAATGAGTAAACCTCCACTACAGTGTGGTGGATCATGGAGTAGCAGAGTACTGTCACAGAGGTAACATTTTAATGAGTAAACCTCCACTGCAGTGTGGTGGAACATGGAGTAGCAGAGTACTGTCTGTCACAGAGGTAACATTTTAATGAGTAAACCTCCACTGCAGTGTGATGGATCATGGAGTAGCAGAGTACTGTCTGTCACAGAGGTAACATTTTAATGAGTAAACCTCCACTGCAGTGTGGCAGGTCATGGAGTAGCAGAGTACTGTCACAGAGGTAACATTTTAATGAGTAAACCTGCACTGCAGTGTGACAGATCATGGAGTAGCAGAGTACTGTCACAGAGGCAACAATTTAATGAGTAAACCTGCACTGCAGTGTGGTGGATCATGGAGTAGCAGAGTACTGTCACAGAGGTAACATTTTAATGAGTAAACCTCCACTGCAGTGTGACAGATCATGGAGTAGCAGAGTACTGTCACATAGGTAACATTTTAATGAGTAAACCTGCACTACAGTGTGGGGGATCATGGAGTAGCAGAGTACTGTCACAGAGGTAACATTTTAATGAGTAAACCTCCACTGCAGTGTGACAGATCATGGAGTAGCAGAGTACTGTCACATAGGTAACATTTTAATGAGTAAACCTGCACTACAGTGTGGGGGATCATGGAGTAGCAGAGTACTGTCTGTCACAGAGGTAACATTTTAATGAGTAAACCTCCACTGCAGTGTGGTGGATCATGGAGTAGCAGAGTACTGTCACAGAGGTAACATTTTAATGAGTAAACCTCCACTGCAGTGTGACAGATCATGGAGTAGCAGAGTACTGTCACATAGGTAACATTTTAATGAGTAAACCTGCACTACAGTGTGGGGGATCATGGAGTAGCAGAGTACTGTCTGTCACAGAGGTAACATTTTAATGAGTAAACCTCCACTGCAGTGTGGTGGAACATGGAGTAGCAGAGTACTGTCACAGAGGTAACATTTTAATGAGTAAACCTACACTGCAGTGTGGTGGATCATGGAGTAGCAGAGTACTGTCTGTCACAGAGGTAACATTTTAATGAGTAAACCTCCACTGCAGTGTGATGGATCATGGAGTAGCAGAGTACTGTCTGTCACAGAGGTAACATTTTAATGAGTAAACCTACACTGCAGTGTGACAGATCATGGAGTAGCAGAGTACTGTCTGTCACAGAGGTAACATTTTAATGAGTAAACCTCCACTGCAGTGTGGTGGAACATGGAGTAGCAGAGTACTGTCTGTCACAGAGGTAACATTTTAATGAGTAAACCTCCACTGCAGTGTGGGGGATCATGGAGTAGCAGAGTACTGTCACAGAGGCAACATTTTAATGAGTAAACCTCCACTGCAGTGTGACAGATCATGGAGTAGCAGAGTACTGTCACAGAGGCAACATTTTAATGAGTAAACCTCCACTGCAGTGTGGGGGATCATGGAGTAGCAGAGTACTGTCACAGAGGTAACATTTTAATGAGTAAACCTGCACTGCAGTGTGGTGGATCATGGAGTAGCAGAGTACTGTCTGTCACAGAGGTAACATTTTAATGAGTAAACCTCCACTGCAGTGTGACAGATCATGGAGTAGCAGAGTACTGTCACATAGGTAACATTTTAATGAGTAAACCTGCACTACAGTGTGGGGGATCATGGAGTAGCAGAGTACTGTCTGTCACAGAGGTACCATTTTAATGAGTAAACCTCCACTGCAGTGTGGTGGAACATGGAGTAGCAGAGTACTGTCACAGAGGTAACATTTTAATGAGTAAACCTACACTGCAGTGTGGTGGATCATGGAGTAGCAGAGTACTGTCTGTCACAGAGGTAACATTTTAATGAGTAAACCTCCACTGCAGTGTGGTGGAACATGGAGTAGCAGAGTACTGTCTGTCACAGAGGTAACATTTTAATGAGTAAACCTCCACTGCAGTGTGACAGATCATGGAGTAGCAGAGTACTGTCTGTCACAGAGGTAACATTTTAATGAGTAAACCTACACTGCAGTGTGGTGGAACATGGAGTAGCAGAGTACTGTCACAGAGGTAACATTTTAATGAGTAAACCTACACTGCAGTGTGGTGGATCATGGAGTAGCAGAGTACTGTCTGTCACAGAGGTAACATTTTAATGAGTAAACCTACACTGCAGTGTGATGGATCATGGAGTAGCAGAGTACTGTCTGTCACAGAGGTAACATTTTAATGAGTAAACCTACACTGCAGTGTGACAGATGATGGAGTAGCAGAGTACTGTCTGTCACAGAGGTAACATTTTAATGAGTAAACCTCCACTGCAGTGTGGTGGAACATGGAGTAGCAGAGTACTGTCTGTCACAGAGGTAACATTTTAATGAGTAAACCTCCACTGCAGTGTGGGGGATCATGGAGTAGCAGAGTACTGTCACAGAGGCAACATTTTAATGAGTAAACCTACACTGCAGTGTGGTGGAACATGGAGTAGCAGAGTACTGTCACAGAGGTAACATTTTAATGAGTAAACCTCCACTGCAGTGTGGTGGATCATGGAGTAGCAGAGTACTGTCTGTCACAGAGGTAACATTTTAATGAGTAAACCTCCACTGCAGTGTGGGGGATCATGGAGTAGCAGAGTACTGTCACAGAGGTAACATTTTAATGAGTAAACCTCCACTACAGTGTGGTGGATCATGGAGTAGCAGAGTACTGTCTGTCACAGAGGTAACATTTTAATGAGTAAACCTCCACTGCAGTGTGCCAGATCATGGAGTAGCAGAGTACTGTCACAGAGGTAACATTTTAATGAGTAAACCTCCACTGCAGTGTGGTGGATCATGGAGTAGCAGAGTACTGTCTGTCACAGAGGTAACATTTTAATGAGTAAACCTCCACTGCAGTGTGACAGATCATGGAGTAGCAGAGTACTGTCTGTCACAGAGGTAACATTTTAATGAGTAAACCTCCACTGCAGTGTGGCAGGTCATGGAGTAGGAGAGTACTGTCTGTCACAGAGGTAACATTTTAATGAGTAAACCTCCACTGCAGTGTGACAGATCATGGAGTAGCAGAGTACTGTCACAGAGGTAACATTTTAATGAGTAAACCTCCACTACAGTGTGACAGATCATGGAGTAGCAGAGTACTGTCACAGAGGTAACATTTTAATGAGTAAACCTCCACTGCAGTGTGACAGATCATGGAGTAGCAGAGTACTGTCACAGAGGTAACATTTTAATGAGTAAACCTCCACTGCAGTGTGACAGATCATGGAGTAGCAGAGTACTGTCACAGAGGTAACATTTTAATGAGTAAACCTCCACTGCAGTGTGACAGATCATGGAGTAGCAGAGTACTGTCACAGAGGTAACATTTTAATGAGTAAACCTCCACTGCAGTGTGGGGGATCATGGAGTAGCAGAGTACTGTCACAGAGGTAACATTTTAATGAGTAAACCTCCACTGCAGTGTGGGGGATCATGGAGTAGCAGAGTACTGTCTGTCACAGAGGTAACATTTTAATGAGTAAACCTCCACTGCAGTGTGGGGGATCATGGAGTAGCAGAGTACTGTCACAGAGGTAACATTTTAATGAGTAAACCTCCACTGCAGTGTGACAGATCATGGAGTAGCAGAGTACTGTCACAGAGGTAACATTTTAATCAGTAAACCTCCACTGCAGTGTGACAGATCATGGAGTAGCAGAGTACTGTCACAGAGGTAACATTTTAATGAGTAAACCTCCACTGCAGTGTGACAGATCATGGAGTAGCAGAGTACTGCCAGAGCCGAACAGGAGATTGGGTCAGGAGAGGGACGCTGCAGCTAGAGGACCCTCAGCTCATCACTGAAGTGTTCTCCATGTAAGAGCCTTCACTTCTCCTCAGGATGCATTCATGCCTCTCTCCTGGATCAGGATGTATTCATGCCTCTCTCCTGGATCAGGATGTATTCATGCCTCTCTCCTGGATCAGGATGCATTCATGCCTCTCTCCTGGATCAGGATGTATTCATGCCTCTCTCCTGGATCAGGATGCATTCATGCCTCTCTCCTGGATCAGGATGTATTCATGCCTCTCTCCTGGATCAGGATGTATTCATGCCTCTCTCCTGGATCAGGATGTATTCATGCCTCTCTCCTGGATCAGGATGTATTCATGCCTCTCTCCTGGATCAGGATGTATTCATGCCTCTCTCCTGGATCAGGATGTATTCATGCCTCTCTCCTGGATCAGGATGCATTCATGCCTCTCTCCTGGATCAGGATGTATTCATGCCTCTCTCCTGGATCAGGATGTATTCATGCCTCTCTCCTGGATCAGGATGTATTCATGCCTCTCTCCTGGATCAGGATGTATTCATGCCTCTCTCCTGGATCAGGATGTATTCATGCCTCTCTCCTGGATCAGGATGTATTCATGCCTCTCTCCTGGATCAGGATGTATTCATGCCTCTCTCCTGGATCAGGATGTATTCATGCCTCTCTCCTGGATCAGGATGTATTCATGCCTCTCTCCTGGATCAGGATGCATTCATGCCTCTCTCCTGGATCAGGATGTATTCATGCCTCTCTCCTGGATCAGGATGTATTCATGCCTCTCTCCTGGATCTCTCCCCGTCTTCCGTCTACCTCTGATGCTGCTGCACACTTGTTTTTAATAAAGAGACAAGTCTTGTTCTGGCATTTCCCAGAGCAAATAACAATCCCGTGACAACGGTAATAAAGACAGAATGTCTCCTCCAGAGAAGCTAGCGGTTTATGGTTTATTATACTCGATAAACGCCCCCTATTTACAACCAGAGGGAGGGGCGGATTGAGATCAATGTATTCAAATGACAATCCCTCCTCCTCTGCGTTATTATAGATGTTGATGTGTTATGATTGTAGATGTTGGAAAGTGAGTGTTTCCCTGTTAGGAGTCAATCTAATAGCAGCGCTGCTGTAGAGGCAGTGGAAAGTGGATTATGGTCTTGTTTCAGACAGTCTGCTCTTCTGCAGAGAACGGCCACTAGGAACAGGGAACAGGGAGGGCCGGGACCGCCGCGGGATTATCTGGGATTAGCGATCGGAATAATTGGATGGCTTAACCAATCAGCACGACGCGGACGAGAGGATCGCCTGCCGTGACTCCAGGCTGCCAACAACAACACGAGGAGCACAAACAGAATTTAGCATACGCCCTTTTATGGCTGGTTAGTTACAGCAACTGCTAAATGGAAGTTAGATAAGTGCATGAAGCTTTTGGTTTTGGGGGGGGTAGCGTGATCCTCCAACACATTACGTCCTGTCGGTGAAACTCCTCACTGTCAGGTGAAAGGAAGCGGCTGATGACTGCACATGTATTGGAAGAAGCGGGCGAGACTTCGAGGGTAAACCAACGAGGCAGGGTAGAAATGAGCGCTGCCAGTTCAGCGGGTGAGCCAGCGAGGGCCGCTAGTTATCATAATAATCACACAGGGTATTCACAGCTTTCACAAAGACCTTCTTTATGGAACCTGGAATTGAATTGAATTGAAGACCACTTTAAGCCAAAAGACTGCAGGTTGTGGGTGGTGGGTCTGACTGAGTGTGTTGACTGCAGGTTGTGGGTGGTGGGTCTGACTGAGTGTGTTGACTGCAGGTTGTGGGTGGTGGGTCTGACTGAGTGTGTTGACTGCAGGTTGTGGGTGGTGGGTCTGACTGAGTGTGTTGCTACAGGTTGTGGGTGGTGGGTCTGACTGAGTGTGTTGACTGCAGGTTGTGGGTGGTGGGTCTGACTGAGTGTGTTGACTGCAGGTTGTGGGTGGTGGGTCTGACTGAGTGTGTTGACTGCAGGTTGTGGGTGGTGGGTCTGACTGAGTGTGTTGCTACAGGTTGTGGGTGGTGGGTCTGACTGAGTGTGTTGACTGCAGGTTGTGGGTGGTGGGTCTGACTGAGTGTGTTGCTACAGGTTGTGGGTGGTGGGTCCGACTGAGTGTGTTGACTGCAGGTTGTGGGTGGTGGGTCTGACCTCGGGGTCCTCGTCCTTCTTGGGAGCGGGGGGAGATGGAGCCGGGGGAGCCTCCTGTGATGGAAGGTCGGCCTGGGAGCCTGAGGACCCCTGGGTGCTGCTGGGGGCCTGGGGCTGGATTATTATTACCTGATCACACACATAGGATGAGACTATATTAGGGATTTCATACATGTACAATCTGCTTGGGGTTTTGTATTTAGCTCTGTAGCCAATCATGATGCAGACATGTGCTTGTGTATCTCTGTGTTTTAGTCTAATTAAAAGAGTTGCATTTATGGGTAATGAAGCGCTTCATATTTTCATAAATAGTAAGTGATCTCTTGCTGCCACTCTGCAGTGCAGCATGAATTTGTTAGGATTCCTTAGTGACAGGGTTCCTCCAACAGCTCCTTAAACATCAAATTCAAGGCCTTTCCAGGCCCAATAGACCCTTCTCACGGGGGCCATTTTGTGTCAAAAAGGCAGAATAAACACAGGTGCAAGCAAAACACTAATGAGGGTTTCCAAATTCCAATCATGGAAGTTTGAAACCCTCATTAGTGTTTTGCTTGCACCTGTGTTTACCCTGCCTTTTCGACACAAAATGGCCCCCGTGAGAAGGGTCTATTCGCTCCAATTCAAGGATGCAACACAGCCTAGTTTAATTAGTGTTACAACAAAGCCTAGTTTAATTAGTGTTACAACACAGCCTAGTTTAATTAGTGTTACAACACAGCCTAGTTTAATTAGTGTTACAACACAGCCTAGTTTAATTAGTGTTACAACACAGCATCGTTTAATTAGTGTTACAACACAGCCTAGTTTAATTAGTGTTACAACGCAGCCTAGTTTAATTAGTGTTACAACACAGCCTAGTTTAATTAGTGTTACAACACAGCCTAGTTTAATTAGTGTTACAACACAGCCTAGTTTAATTAGTGTTACAACACAGCCTAGTTTAATTAGTGTTACAACACAGCCTAGTTTAATTAGTGTTACAACACAGCCTAGTTTAATTAGTGTTACAACACAGCATCGTTTAATTAGTGTTACAACACAGCCTAGTTTAATTAGTGTTACAACGCAGCCTAGTTTAATTAGTGTTACAACACAGCCTAGTTTAATTAGTGTTACAACACAGCCTAGTTTAATTAGTGTTACAACTCAGCCTAGTTTAATTAGTGTTACAACACAGTCTAGTTTAATTAGTGTTACAACACAGCCTAGTTTAATTAGTGTTACAACACAGCCTAGTTTAATTAGTGTTACAACACAGCCTAGTTTAATTAGTGTTACAACACAGCCTAGTTTAATTAGTGTTACAACTCAGCCTAGTTTAATTAGTGTTACAACACAGCCTAGTTTAATTAGTGTTACAACACAGCCTAGTTTAATTAGTGTTACAACTCAGCCTAGTTTAATTAGTGTTACAACACAGCCTAGTTTAATTAGTGTTACAACACAGCCTAGTTTAATTAGTGTTACAACACAGCCTAGTTTAATTAGTGTACAACACAGCCTAGTTTAATTAGTGTTACAACACAGCCTAGTTTAATTAGTGTTACAACACAGCCTAGTTTAATTAGTGTTACAACACAGCCTAGTTTAATTAGTGTTACAACACAGCATCGTTTAATTAGTGTTACAACACAGCATCGTTTAATTAGTGTTACAACACAGCCTAGTTTAATTAGTGTTACAACACAGCCTAGTTTAATTAGTGTTACAACACAGCCTAGTTTAATTAGTGTTACAACACAGCCTAGTTTAATTAGTGTTACAACACAGCCTAGTTTAATTAGTGTTACAACACAGCCTAGTTTAATTAGTGTTACAACACAGCCTAGTTTAATTAGTGTTACAACACAGCCTAGTTTAATTAGTGTACAACACAGCCTAGTTTAATTAGTGTTACAACACAGCCTAGTTTAATTAGTGTTACAACACAGCATCGTTTAATTAGTGTTACAACACAGCATCGTTTAATTAGTGTACAACACAGCCTAGTTTAATTAGTGTTACAACACAGCCTAGTTTAATTAGTGTTACAACACAGCCTAGTTTAATTAGTGTTACAACACAGCCTAGTTTAATTAGTGTTACAACACAGCCTAGTTTAATTAGTGTTACAACACAGCCTAGTTTAATTAGTGTTACAACACAGCCTAGTTTAATTAGTGTACAACACAGCCTAGTTTAATTAGTGTACAACACAGCCTAGTTTAATTAGTGTTACAACACAGCCTAGTTTAATTAGTGTTACAACACAGCCTAGTTTAATTAGTGTTACAACACAGCCTAGTTTAATTAGTGTTACAACACAGCATCGTTTAATTAGACACAGCCTAGTTTAATTAGTGTTACAACACAGCATCGTTTAATTAGTGTTACAACACAGCATCGTTTAATTAGACACAGCCTAGTTTAATTAGTGTTACAACACAGCCTAGTTTAATTAGTGTTACAACACAGCATCGTTTAATTAGACACAGCCTAGTTTAATTAGTGTTACAACACAGCCTAGTTTAATTAGTGTTACAACACAGCCTAGTTTAATTAGTGTTACAACACAGCATCGTTTAATTAGACACAGCCTAGTTTAATTAGTGTTACAACACAGCCTAGTTTAATTAGTGTTACAACACAGCCTAGTTTAATTAGTGTTACAACACAGCATCGTTTAATTAGACACAGCCTAGTTTAATTAGTGTTACAACACAGCCTAGTTTAATTAGTGTTACAACACAGCCTAGTTTAATTAGTGTTACAACACAGCCTAGTTTAATTAGTGTTACAACACAGAATGTTTATAATGAGAACTAGCAGTCTTTACAGAAGCTCACAAACAACAAATAAAAAGAGAAAGAGAGATCTGAATGTGTGAACACTTCTCAACTGTGCTGTGTTACACGTGAAAACTAGAATGACGGCAATGCGGATCTATGCCTCCACCAACAGGTGAGCAGACCTCAATATCCATGTCTGTCCAGACTTTGACGTTTGAGGAAAAGGTGAAGAAATTCCGTCACGGTGTTACTCAGGTATGGCGTTACCGAGCTTGAAAATGGCGTTCGTGAGGTCACAGTGACCTTGACCTTTGACCACCAAAATGTTATCAGTTCATCCTTGAATCCAAGTGGACATTTGAGACAAATGTGGCGAAATTCCAATCAGGGCGTTCCTGAGAGGACACGTTGACAAGCTAGCAACTGGTGTTTGTGAGGTCACAGTGACCTTTGAGCACCAAAATGTAATCAGTTCATCCTGGAGTCGAAGTGGACGTTTGAGACAAATTAGAAGAAATTCCGTCAAGGTGTTCCGGAGATATCGCGTTAATGAGTATGAGACAAGCAGTCGTGAGGTCACAGTGACCTTGAACTTTGACCACCAAAATCTAATCAGTTCACCCTTGAGTCCAAGTGGACGTTTGAGGCAAATTCAAAGAAATTCCGTCAAGGCATTCCTGAGATATCGTGTTAACGAGCTTGGAAATGGCGTTCGTGAGGTCACAGTGACCTTGAACTTTGACCTGGCTTTGACCACCAAAATCTAATCGGTTCATCCTTGAGTCCAAGTCGACGTTTGAGGCAAATCTGACAAAATTCCGTTAAGGCGTTCCTCAGATATCGTGTTAACGAACATCGGACGGACAGACGGATGTACAGTACGTACATACGGACGGACAGACAACCCGAAACCATAATGCCTCCAGCCTAGCTATCGCCGGCGGAGGCATAACAATATCAAAAGAACTTTTCTATTCTTGCACAAAATAGTAATAGTAGTAATAATATACATTCATGCCTTTTCAATGAATAAAGGATTTCAATGACCTGTGGGAACCCTGGATTGAAGTGAGTGAGGTGTACTGTATGTGTGGGGTGCAGTGTGAGGTGTGTATGTGTGGGGTGCAGTGTGAGGTGTGTATGTGTGGGGTGCAGTGTGAGGTATGTGTGGGGTGCAGTGTGAGGTGTGTGTATGTGTGGGGTGCAGTGTGAGGTGTGTATGTGTGGGGTGCAGTGTGAGGTGTGTGTATGTGTGGGGTGCAGTGTGAGGTGTGTATGTGTGGGGTGCAGTGTGAGGTGTGTGTATGTGTGGGGTGCAGTGTGAGGTGTGTATGTGTGGGGTGCAGTGTGAGGTGTGTGTATGTGTGGGGTGCAGTGTGAGGTGTGTATGTGTGGGGTGCAGTGTGAGGTGTGTATGTGTGGGGTGCAGTGTGAGGTGTGTGTATGTGTGGGGTGCAGTGTGAGGTGTGTATGTGTGGGGTGCAGTGTGAGGTGTGTATGTGTGGGGTGCAGTGCGAGGTGTGTATGTGTGGGGTGCAGTGTGAGGTGTGTATGTGTGGGGTGCAGTGTGAGGTGTGTATGTGTGGGGTGCAGTGTGAGGTGTGTATGTGTGGGGTGCAGTGTGAGGTGTGTATGTGTGGGGTGCAGTGTGAGGTGTGTGTATGTGTGGGGTGCAGTGTGAGGTGTGTGTATGTGTGGGGTGCAGTGTGAGGTGTGTATGTGTGGGGTGCAGTGTGAGGTGTGTATGTGTGGGGTGCAGTGTGAGGTGTGTATGTGTGGGGTGCAGTGTGAGGTGTGTATGTGTGGGGTGCAGTGTGAGGTGTGTATGTGTGGGGTGCAGTGTGAGGTGTGTATGTGTGGGGTGCAGTGTGAGGTGTGTATGTGTGGGGTGCAGTGTGAGGTGTGTATGTGTGGGGTGCAGTGTGAGGTGTGTATGTGTGGGGTGCAGTGTGAGGTGTGTGTATGTGTGGGGTGCAGTGTGAGGTGTGTGTATGTGTGGGGTGCAGTGTGAGGTGTGTATGTGTGGGGTGCAGTGTGAGGTGTGTATTTGTGGGGTGCAGTGTGAGGTGTGTATGTGTGGGGTGCAGTGTGAGGTGTGTATGTGTGGGGTGCAGTGAGGTGTGTACTGTATGTGTGGGGTGCAGTGTGAGGTGTGTATGTGTGGGGTGCAGTGTGAGGTGTGTATGTGTGGGGTGCAGTGTGAGGTGTGTATGTGTGGGGTGCAGTGTGAGGTGTGTATTTGTGGGGTGCAGTGTGAGGTGTGTATGTGTGGGGTGCAGTGTGAGGTGTGTATGTGTGGGGTGCAGTGAGGTGTGTACTGTATGTGTGGGGTGCAGTGTGAGGTGTGTATGTGTGGGGTGCAGTGTGAGGTGTGTATGTGTGGGGTGCAGTGTTTGCTGGGGTGTGACAGCTGTCTGTGTTAAATGATGGAGACACCAGCCTTGTTGTCGGCGCTGAAGAGCAGTGGCTGCACCTTGACGGCCTCGCTGAGGACCGACACCCCGTTCCCGGTGGCGGGGGAGGCAGCGATGATGGCGTAGGCCACGCCGGGCCCCACCGACACAGCCCCTGAGTCCGGACCCCCCGACAGGCTGTGAGCCGACCCCCCCGACAGGTTATGGTTGGGCCCCCCAGACAGGCTGTGAGCCGGCCCCACCGAGAGGCTGTGGGGACCCCCCGACAGGCTATGGGTCGGCCCCCCCGACAGGCTATGGATCAGACCCCCCGACAGGCTATGGGTCGGCCCCGCGGACAAGCTGTGGGGACCGCCAGACAGGCTGTGGGGACCGCCCGACAGGCTGTGGGGACCCCCCGACAGGCTGTGGGGACCCCCCGACAGGCTATGGATCAGACCCCCCGACAGGCTATGGGTCGGCCCCGCGGACAAGCTGTGGGGACCGCCAGACAGGCTGTGGGGACCCCCCGACAGGCTGTGGGGACCGCCCGACAGGCTGTGGGGACCCCCCGACAGGCTATGGGTCGGCCCCGCAGACAAGCTGTGGGGACCCCCCGACAGGCTGTGGGGCGGGAGCGGCGAGCCACTGGGACTGAAGGTGCTGTTGGCGGTGGGCAGGGCCGGGCCCTGGCTCTTGGGGCTGATGACAGCGGTGGCCCTCTGCAGGCTGAGAGGCTGCAGCTCCTGGCAGGGGCTGTGGGGAAGGCTGTCTGGGATGTGGGTCTTTGGCCTGACCTGGAGGAACACACAAGCAGATGATCAAGTGTTAGCCCCGCTCATCTCAACCATAACCGCAAACCCTAATGCTGAAATAGCCCCTTGAACAAGTGACCAAAACCACCTCACTCTGGAGGTCTAAGACCCTAACTAGCTCTCAATAGGAAACTAGAAATTTGCCTCCACCAACAAGTCAAGTTGCAGTCTACATCCATGCCTGTCCACCAGACGTATACAATCACAAATACCTTGAAGCCCACAGCACAGAGGTGTGGCCATTCAGCCTTACAGCACTTTAGGCAATGTTTGGGACTACCTCAACAACACGGCTAATCATTTTCAACATGGGAAATGGCCCTAGCCCTACCCTAAAGCACCCACATCCTCCCTACCCACCCCTCAAATCATACCCACATCCTCCCTACCCACCCCTCAAATCATACCCACATCCTCCCTACCCGCCCCTCAAATCATACCCACATCCTCCCTACCCACCCCTCAAATCATACCCACATCCTCCCTACCCACCCCTCAAATCATACCCACATCCTCCCTACCCGCCCCTCAAATCATACCCACATCCTCCCTACCCACCCCTCAAATCATACCCACATCCTCCCTACCCACCCCTCAAATCATACCCACATCCTCCCTACCCGCCCCTCAAATCATACCCACATCCTCCCTACCCGCCCCTTAAATCATACCCACATCCTCCCTACCCACCCCTCAAATCATACCCACATCCTCCCTACCCGCCCCTTAAATCATACCCACATCCTCCCTACCCGCCCCTCAAATCATACCCACATCCTCCCTACCCACCCCTTAAATCATACCCACATCCTCCCTACCCGCCCCTTAAATCATACCCACATCCTCCCTACCCACCCCTCCAATCATACCCACATCCTCCCTACCCACCCCTTAAATCATACCCACATCCTCCCTACCCGCCCCTCAAATCATGACTCTCTACGTCTATGACCTTCCTCTCCCTAGCTACGGCCACTTTCCCCTAGCCCCACCCCCTCCCACCATCCACATCCCCCTAGCCAGAGCCGTGTAGATAGAAGGGTCCCGACATCTCCATTCACTCCAATGGACCAGTTTTTTACTCTCAAGAGTTCCAGGAAGTAAGGTCCTGGATTAAGCAGCACTGTCGAGTTGCAGCAAAATGGACAGTTTGTGTTGTACTTTGAAAGGGGTTTTCCCCCCTTGAATCAAATTGTACATTGTCAGCTTTAGTTTAGCATACAAAAGTAGCGCGAGACCCATTCCTGGCTGTTCATTGGCTAATGAGTCTCGCATTTTGGTCCTCCGCTGACGCCAATCTCTCTCTAGAGGACACTACCCCTAGCCACCCACCAGACCCACCCCTCGAAACCTGACTCCCTATGGCCTTCCTATGACCCCTTTTACCTAGCCCCGCCCCTTCAGTGATGGAACGGACGGACGTGAGGTCACAGAGTGACCTTGAACTTGTAATCAGTTCATTCAATTGGCCAAGTACAATTGGGGAGAAAATGGGAGAAAAATCAGAGAGAGAGAGAAAGTTCATTGCTATTTGAAAGGGTGTACTTGCATTACTATGCTATTGTATTATCATTATATCAGTGGCAAAAAAAAATTCCTTGAAATATCAATAATATAATTTATCTCAATTATTATATCACTGTGGAATTGTGTACTGTATGTGCGTGTGTGCATTTGTGTGTGAGAGGGGGAGGTGTTTGTTATGGTTTGTGCTGCCCCCAGGTGGTCATTTGATTTCGCTGCACACAGTCAGGGAGTTGGGGGTGCTGAAAGTCTATAATGATGTCATATTAAATGCTGGGGTTGATAGCATTTGTTCGACAGATTTGGTGCAAATCTGACACTGATAGCAAGTGTGGAAAAGAACGGAATTTTGAGTTAAAGCTCCACCTCAAAGTAATAAAGTAGGAATTGTTCATGAGGTGACTTTTGTATATGGTCACAATATGAGTAAGACAGCATGAGTGAAAATAATGCCTTATAGCTGCTGCTACTTTAAGAAATGTTGCACTGGAAAAAAACTGAAAGGTGCACATGTGCAATAAAATAATTGTATTTCCTGAAATTGAGACAATTGACAATTTTTGCCATAATTGTGCAGCCCTAGATGCATTCAGGCAGGGTCTCATCATAGACGCGTGGTCGATGGGTCAGCGTGGGGGAAATCCTCCCATTTTCCCCCACGCACACACGTGGTACAGGAAGTAACGTGACTGACTGTACAGTATCTATTGGGTGTTAGGGAATGAAGGTAGTCAATGAAAGGTCCTCATATGGATAATGAGATGTGTGTGTGTGTGTGTGTGTGTGTGTGTGCGTGCGTGTGTGTGTGTGCCAGTGTGTGTGTGTGTGTGTGTGTGTGTGTGCGGGTGTGTGTTACCTGAGGTAGCACAGTGGCTGCTTGCCCTGCCAGCCGGTGCAGGGAGCTGACTTGAGGCACCTTAATGGGCACTGCTGTGAGAGTTCCCAGCATCTGAAACAAAGGCAGAAAGGAAGAGAGAAATGAGGCAAAATGCTTTGCTGTGGCTCACATTCAGCTGAGACAAAGGCAGGAAGGAACAGAGAAATGATCTGTGCATCTGAAACAAAGCCAGTTGCAGCAGTCTGAAAAGGCCGTTAAGTGTTTTAAGTGTACAGTGTTTTCATATTGTAGATTAAGCAGTGATCCAGGCCGTACAGTGTTTTCATATTGTAGACTGAGCAGTGATCCAGGCCGTACAGTGTTTTCATATTGTAGATTGAACAGTGATCCAGGCTGTACAGTGTTTTCATATTGTAGATTGAACAGTGATCCAGGCTGTACAGTGTTTTCATATTGTAGATTAAGCAGTGATCCAGGCTGTACAGTGTTTTCATATTGTAGATTGAACAGTGATCCAGGCTGTACAGTGTTTTCATATTGTAGATTGAACAGTGATCCAGGCTGTACAGTGTTTTCATATTGTAGATTAAGCAGTGATCCAGGCTGTACAGTGTTTTCATATTGTAGATTGAGCAGTGATCCAGGCCGTACAGTGTTTTCATATTGTAGATTGAACAGTGATCCAGGCTGTACAGTGTTTTCATATTGTAGATTGAGCAGTGATCCAGGCCGTACAGTGTTTTCATATTGTAGATTGAGCAGTGATCCAGGCCGTACAGTGTTTTCATATTGTAGATTGAGCAGTGATCCAGGCTGTACAGTGTTTTCATATTGTAGATTGAGCAGTGATCCAGGCCGTACAGTGTTTTCATATTGTAGATTGAGCAGTGATCCAGGCTGTACAGTGTTTTCATATTGTAGATTGAGCAGTGATCCAGGCTGTACAGTGTTTTCATATTGTAGATTGAACAGTGATCCAGGCTGTACAGTAGGGCTGTGCCGATTCACTTATCTCCCGATTCGATACTATCACGATACTTTGGTGCCGATTCGATATATATTGCGATTCACGATTATTGCGATTCTACGATTATTGCGATTCGATATTACGATTTATTGCGATTTTTGTTTATTTTTTTATTTTATTTTTTCAGTTTGTTTGCTTTTTTACACTAGATTAGAACATGGGAAAAGTTGAATCATACACTAGAGACTGTATATTATATATCATGAGTAGGGCTGGGCGATATAGTTAAAAACAGGGGCGGACTGGGATCATAATTCAGGCCGGGCATTAGATACCAAGCAGGCCAGGCCGATATGGGCCAACGCGCGTGAAATTTGGGCCGTTTGAAGCCAGATTTGGGCCGTTTGAAGTCCAATTTTACAATGAGATGCACCCACTTTAACCCTGAAGTGTAATTATTACTTCAGACTAACTAATAAAGTAATAAAACCACTAGTAAACCAGTAGGCGGCGCCTAGCCTGCTGTTCAGTGAGTGGCCTGACTGCAAGCACCAAAAAAAAAAAAAAAAAAAAAAAAAATTTTTTTTTTTTTTTTAATTTGCGATTATCGATTCTGGAATAAAAGATCGATCCAAAAAATCGTGACATTAAAAATCGCGATACTTAGGTGAATCGATTTTTTCTCCCACCCCTACTGTACAGTGTTTTCATATTCCAGATTGAGCAGTGATTCAGGCCGTAAAGTGTTTTCATATTGTAGATTGAACAGTGATCCAGGCTGTACAGTGTTTTCATATTGTAGATTGAACAGTGATCCAGGCTGTACAGTGTTTTCATATTCCAGATTGAGCAGTGATTCAGGCCGTAAAGTGTTTTCATATTGTAGATTGAACAGTGATCCAGGCTGTACAGTGTTTTCATATTGTAGATTGAACAGTGATCCAGGCTGTACAGTGTTTTCATATTGTAGATTGAACAGTGATCCAGGCTGTACAGTGTTTTCATATTGTAGATTGAACAGTGATCCAGGCTGTACAGTGTTTTCATATTGTAGATTAAGCAGTGATCCAGGCTGTACAGTGTTTTCATATTGTAGATTGAGCAGTGATCCAGGCCGTACAGTGTTTTCATATTGTAGATTGAACAGTGATCCAGGCTGTACAGTGTTTTCATATTGTAGATTGAGCAGTGATCCAGGCCGTACAGTGTTTTCATATTGTAGATTGAGCAGTGATCCAGGCCGTACAGTGTTTTCATATTGTAGATTGAGCAGTGATCCAGGCTGTACAGTGTTTTCATATTGTAGATTGAGCAGTGATCCAGGCCGTACAGTGTTTTCATATTGTAGATTGAGCAGTGATCCAGGCTGTACAGTGTTTTCATATTGTAGATTGAGCAGTGATCCAGGCTGTACAGTGTTTTCATATTGTAGATTGAACAGTGATCCAGGCTGTACAGTGTTTTCATATTGTAGATTGAACAGTGATCCAGGCTGTACAGTGTTTTCATATTCCAGATTGAGCAGTGATTCAGGCCGTAAAGTGTTTTCATATTGTAGACTGAGCAGTGAATCATGACAAAAATAATGGGAACCAAAGTCAAAGCATGCAGAGTGCTTGGCCCAGCTGCATCAAGGTCACTTTGGTGAGTAGAGGAGAACTTACTCAGCAGCATTAGGTGTCAAGGCTCAGGTCATAAGGGGCAAACCTGTCTATAATGCTTTACATTTCTTCTGTTTCATCATTTATTTTCGCGGTTTCAGGGGAGGACAAATCTAGCCAGAAACAGCTCATGTTGACACATGACTTCGCTGCATTCTAGACACAGGAAAAATGACAAAATATACATGGAACATTTTTAAAGTACATACAACGCCAACAAGTAAGCAGTCGACATCCATGTCTGTTTGACGTTTGAGCCAAATGTGAAGAAATTTCGTCAAGGTGTTACTGAGATATGGCGTTACCGAGCTTGAAAATGGCGTTCGTGGGGTCACAGTGACCTTGACCTTTGACCACCAAAATGTAATCGGTTCATCCTTGAGTCCAAGTGGACGTTTGAGGCAAATTGGAAGAAATTCCGTCCAGGCGTTCCTGAGATATCACGTTAACGAGCTTGAAAATGGCGTTCATGAGGTCACAGTGAGCTTGAACTTTTACCACCAAAATCTAATCAGTTCACCCTTGAGTCCAAGACGACATTTGGGCCAGTTTGGAAGAAATTCCATCAAGGCGTTCCTGAGATATTGCGTTAAAGAGCTTGGAAATGGGGTTTGTGAGGTCACAGTGACCTTGAACTTTGACCTTTAACCTTTAACAGTAACGTTGAAACAGAACCACGCTCTTTCCCTCTCTGCTAAATGTTCACACCATGGACGCCGGCATTTGTCAATCAATCTAGCATGCATGTACAGGTTTCCATGACTGTCCATTGTTGTCCATTTCCATATCAACAACACAATCCACGCACGTCAATAAACACAGAGCAGGAGTTGGTCCATGATGGAGGAAGACAGACAGTTTCTTCCATTTAATTCTGGGTTCTGGCTGCACTCTGCTCACTCATGCTGCAGCATCAAACTAGCGACGACAACTACACAACACCTCCGGCCGTTACTTTCAAAATAAAACGCTGTGTGAAAACTATAGACTGTAAACACCTCTGGTCGGGATTTTCAAAATAAAAACCCACCATTGCTAAGCGCTGTTGATAATGTGAAACATTCAACATTGAGTAGGTAGTTGTATAGCAGGCTAAAAAAGTTATTTGAAAGTTATTTTTCAAACAAGAATCTTTGGCATGTGGAAATTTTTTATATTAAAAGGTATTTTGTTTCATAATTAAATTTGTATGATTGAATTTGTGCTCATCCAAAGATAGTATGAAGGGCTGAAAGACTTTAAGATAGTTCAGTTATTTGTTTATAATGAAGATTTTGTGTTTCCCTGCCACAAAAGGGGGAATAAGTTACAACAACAACAAATTGGTATCGACCCAGAATTTTGAATCGGTGCATCCCTAATTTTAATTTGGTCATATTCGTCTAACTATTGTTTGTTTATTGTTTATTTGCACAAAGAAAAATGAATAACAACAGATAGTACAAGTATCTTAATACAAGAAAATTGTGCCAGTGAGACTAGACCAGTGGTTCTCAACCCTTTGGCTCGTGAACCCTTAAAAACTGATTGATGTTATTGTGGTGACCCCTGTTACAGGAGTGCATAGAGTCTATGTGCTCCTGTAACGGAAAGAGTAGAGAAATAAGGATATAGGCCTAACAGATGTTTTATGTTGTTTCAGCTTCTTTCAATGAAAGCTGTCTAGTATTTTTGCTTACTTTTATAAATCAAATAATAAAATAAATAAGATTGGATACAAGTGAAGTTATGGAATATTGGTCTGTCATGCAACATAGTAGAACTACGGCATGGTATTTCCAAACATTTGATAAAGAAATTGCCCTGGAATTGATCAAAAATGCCCCCGAAACATATTTCACACGGGCAAAAAAAGCCCTTGTTAAAAAAAGTAAATTTCATACCCTGGTGTGCGGTTAATTAAACCTTGTGTAGAAATCCTCCATGGGAGAATGTCAGAATGACGCTATCGGCCCTCCAGTGCTCCCAAACCTCTCGTTACAAACAACATTCTCTGTATCGCTCTTTATTTGTCGCCCGACACACGGAGGAGAGAAACACACACACACACACACACACACACACCCACACACACACACACACACACACACACACACACACACACACACACACACACACACACACGTTCAGAGCCTCCCTCTCTCCTAACGAACGAGAGGAGCTTTTAAAAGCTGTCAACAACAGCATGTTTTTCAGAACAAACCGCTGTAAATTAGCACCACCACCCCCACCACCACCACCACTACCACCCCGTCCACCAAATCAAACCAACAAGGCAGCCACTGCACCACAGACTGAGAGATGAGCAGATCAGCATCCACAGAATAACACACTCACTCCCAGGTGAGGAAGTGAAGCCCAGGGGCACGGCTCAACCTGCTGCAGCAGCATGCTGTCCACGGTGTGAATGATACAATGTGCCTGTGCTTTTCTTTGTGGAAAAGGAAGCCGTGCCTTGGCAGGTGAATTGTCTGTGTATTGATGGAGCAGTCGATACGAGAGGGAGCTTTTCTCACTTTCACTGCAGTGGAATAAGGCCGAGGGGGTAGCCGGTGTGTGTGTTCGCTGGGAGGATTAGCAGATGCTATTTATTTACGCAGCTAAAGTCCAGCCCGTATATCAGCTGACATCCACTCAGTCCGGCTTGGCCAAGGTCAAAGCATCAGCGACAGAGAAGTTATGTGAATGAATGGCCACGGACATAAAGGATGGTGTAGTGTAGTGTAGTGTAGTGTGCAGCCTTCAGACGGACATAAAGGATGGTGTAGTGTAGGGTAGGGTAGTGTAGGGTAGGGTAGGGTAGTGTAGGGTAGTGTAGGGTAGGTTAGTGTAGTGTAATGTAGGGAAGGGTCGGGCAGGGTAGGGTTGGGTAGGGTAGTGAAGTGTAGGGTAGTGTAGGGTAGGGTAGGGTAGTGTAGGGTAGTGTAGTGTAGGGTAGGGTAGTGTGTAGTGTAGGGTAGGGTAGTGTAGTGTAGCATAGCGTGTAGTGTAGTGTAGTGTAGTGTAGGGTAGGGCAGTATAGTGTGTAGTGTAGTGTAGTGTGTAGCGTAGTGTAGCGTAGTGTGTAGCGTAGCGTAGTGTAGCATAGTGTAGCGTAGTGTAGTGCGTAGTGTGTAGTGTAGCGTAGCGTAGTGTGTAGTGTAGCGTAGCGTAGTGTAGTGTAGTGTAGCGTAGTGTAGCGTAGGTTAGTATAGTGTAGCGTAGGGTAGTGTAGCGTAGCGTAGCATAGGGTAGCGTAGCGTAGTGTGTAGTGTAGTGTAGCGTAGCATAGGGTAGCGTAGCATAGTGTGTAGCGTAGTGTGGTGTAGTGTAGCGTAGCGTAGTGTAGGGTAGCGTAGTGTAGCGTAGCATAGGGTAGCGTAGCGTAGTGTGTAGTGTAGTGTAGCGTAGCATAGGGTAGCGTAGCGTAGTGTGTAGCGTAGTGTAGTGTAGTGTAGTGTAGTGTAGTGTAGCGTAGTGTAGGGTAGCGTAGTGTAGGGTAGCGTAGTGTAGTGTAGTGGAGTGTAGTGTAGTGTAGTGTAGTGTAGTGTAGTGGAGTGGAGTGTAGTGTGTAGTGTAGTGTAGTGTAGTGTAGTGGAGTGTAGTGGAGTGTAGTGTAGTGGAGTGTAGCGTAGCGTAGCGTAGTGTGTAGCGTAGCGTAGTGTAGCGTAGCGTAGTGTAGGGTAGCGTAGTGTAGTGTAGTGTAGTGTAGTGTAGTGGAGTGTGCAGTGTAGTGTAGCGTAGCGTAGTGTAGTGTAGTGTGTAGTGTAGTGTGTAGTGTAGTGTAGTGTAGTGTAGTGTAGTGGAGTGTGCAGCCTTCCTGGAAGGACGAGCAGCAAGAGACCTGCTGCTGAGAAGATACTAAACAGTGTTTTGATCCTCAGGTCAAATGTTCTTCACGCTGCTACAGTTAAAGCGCAGTTCATACTTGTGTCTGGTGAGGGCGGCAAAAAGTCAAGACCAAGAAGTATACTGTATATAGAAGATTTTTTTTAATGTGTTTTAATGTAATGCATTCTGCTTGTTCTTTCATATGAAGCTTATCTTTTTCAATGTGTAATCTTTTTATTTCTCCATGCTTTTTCCATCTATTCTAAAGCACTCTGTGTGAAATGTGCTATAGCACAAAATCAGCACAAGATCTGCATGTCAAAGTGAGGGAAGTAAGATGTCATAGATATGGAAATTGCAGTGTTGGTTTACAAAAGTTGTGTTGTCTTCTCCACATACTGTCCCTTAGCCCCGCCCCCTCCCCCTCCCCCCCCTCCTCTGTGAGAAGAAAGGAATGAAAAGATACAGGGGGAAAGTTTGAGCTTTCTCAACCAGGCCCTCTTTTCTTCTGTGAAATCCCTTCGTTCCATTGTGCTGCAGAACAGAACAGAACAGAACGGGGGGAGTGTGAGTGTGTGTGTGTGTGTGTGTGTGTGTGTGTGTGTGTGTGTGAGAGAGGAGAGGAGAGGGGGGGGGTGGCCAAGGCCTGTTCCCATGGCAACAGCCAAGATGAAAATTCTTGCAGTGTGAGGGCTTTCATTTTGGTAATTGCTGCCTCTTTTCTCAGACCTAAGCACCTTGGCTTAGGCCTCCTCCTGAGTGTGAGCACAGCAACCTGGAGACCAGACATTCCCTCTGGCTTAGGCCTCCTCCTGAGTGTGAGCACAGCAACCTGGAGACCAGACATTCCCTCTGGCTTAGGCCTCCTCCTGAGTGTGAGCACAGCAACCTGGAGACCAGACATTCCCTCTGGCTTAGGCCTCCTCCTGAGTGTGAGCACAGCAACCTGGAGACCAGACATTCCCTCTGGCTTAGGCCTCCTCCTGAGTGTGAGCACAGCAACCTGGAGACCAGACATTCCCTCTGGCTTAGGCCTCCTCCTGAGTGTGAGCACAGCAACCTGGAGACCAGACATTTCCTCTGGCTTAGGCCTCCTCCTGAGTGTGAGCACAGCAACCTGGAGACCAGACATTCCCTCTGGCTTAGGCCTCCTCCTGAGTGTGAGCACAGCAACCTGGAGACCAGACATTCCCTCTGGCTTAGGCCTCCTCCTGAGTGTGAGCACAGCAACCTGGAGACCAGACATTCCCTCTGGCTTAGGCCTCCTCCTGAGTGTGAGCACAGCAACCTGGAGACCAGACATTCCCTCTGGCTTAGGCCTCCTCCTGAGTGTGAGCACAGCAACCTGGAGACCAGACATTCCCTCTGGCTTAGGCCTCCTCCTGAGTGTGAGCACAGCAACCTGGAGACCAGACATTCCGTCTTTGCTGAGCCCATTCGTCTGGGTCTCTGAATGTACGCAAAGGCGAGGGCAATGCGGTTGCGATCTTCAGCATGTTTGTCAGTAAATATTTCCATGACAGAAACACATTCCCGAGACTGTCTCCTCCTCCACATTGCCATTCTCTTGCAGTGTGTGGCAGGTATCTGAATTGTAGAGAAAATTAAAAAAAACCCAAAGTAATCTATTTTTAAAGGCACTAACTGTATTCATAATACCACCAATACTGTAACGGAAATACAGTTACTCATATTTTTGTATTTAAATAATATAAATAAATTGTGTACTACTCTGTCATACTCCTCATCCTGTGACTGCTTTATGTTTCCAATACAGAGTGTTTATCCCCTCCCTCCCTGTGCTCATAGACAATGTGTTGTTGTCTGCCAGCAGCACACTGTAACTGCTTGGAGAGACACAAACACAAACAGCAACACCTCTTCACCCCAATTACCAGCCGGGGGTGAGTGCAGGAGGTGTGGAGAATCACTGAGAGGAAGCTCACAGTACAGCAGCACTGTCACACTCAAAGGCTGTGTGCTTTTTACCACATTGTCTTATAGCACTATCTCCTCTCCTTCTGTCCCCTGTAGAGTACTACTGCAGGAAGGAGTGGGGAAGACCTGGATGTTACTGTAGCACTTCCACGTTCCATCATCTATTTTTGTACAGGGGATTTTGGTTAAATGCCTGAATTAAGGTATGTCAAGTCAAGTCAAGTCAAATTTTATTTATATAGCACCTTTCATACACAAAGGCAATTCAAGGTGCTTTACAAAAAAATAATCGAAAAAACAAGCAGCAAAGCAATGCACATATAAAAAACACATAAAAAACACAGCCGACAGTTTTAGTTAAAATATATACTCAAATTAACAAACATGAAACATTATTTCTGTTTTAAATAAGTTACAAGGCACTCTTCAGTATTATTATTACATTTATGTGGTTAACAAACGTTCATGAGACGGCAAATTTCGTGTTCAGCGAGATAATCTTCACAAATGAGGACCACTTCTCTGATTTTTGAAGCATTTTTTTTAAATCGTGATTTTTAAAGATCACATTTACGCTTCGAAAATCTTCGAAAAGTCGTCCTCGTTTCTGATTATATTGCTGAAAACAAAGTTCACCATCTCATAAACTTTTGTTAACCGCAGACCTCATTTCAGGCATTTAAACGAAACTCCCATACCAAGAAAAAATCCCATCCACTTTTAGACGAAGGAAAAACAGAACGGAGAAACATTGCCCACATGCTCCCTTTTATAACAGGATAGATAGATATTAGTGATTCAATCTGTAAGCCAGTGTGTGAAATCCTTTCCATTTGCCATATTATTCTTTTTTTTTCAATAATATTTTTATTCAATTTTCAATTTTTCAAGACAAGACAAAGACAAAAAACAAAAAACAAAAACAAAAAGACAGGGCAGCTTAAACACTTCACAAAGACACATATGTGGACAACAATGAAGAAAAGGATGGACAGATGAATGAGAATACGATAAAATAAATTAAATTAAATTAAATTAGATGTACAAGGCAAAAAGGCAAGAATCAGGTGGCAATATCACTTCGGTTGAGGTATCCAATAGTCAGTGTCTCTGCTAGGTTAGGGTCAATATAATTCAAATAAGGCTCCCACACTTTATAAAAGACATCGGTTGTTGAGTGCAGCATACATGTCATGAACTCCAGAGGCATAAGCTGCATAATTATCTGGTGCCAGTTCCTCTTTGTTGGAGGTTTGTCTTTAATCCAAAATAAAAGAATATTTTTCCTCGCAGCAAAAGTTAATAAATTAAATAGCCGTTTGTGATGTTTATAAATGAGTTTCTTATGGGGAAGACCAAGAATAAGGCTGACAGGGTCTGGGTCCAACTCCACACCAAAGATGACACTCAACTGCTGCACTATGTCTGACCAGTATCGTTCTATCTTAGGACATGACCATATGCAGTGAGTGTTGCCATATTATTCTAAAGTGTCTGGTAACTATTTCCTGGGGAAAAAGTGCACAGGAAGTGATGCGTTTTATGTTTACAGTTCGTTTGGAATAAACAGAGGAAGAACTGTGTAGTTAGCATGAGCAGCGATAGCCACCACGGCTAAACCCAAAATCACCTTAAGGCTTTGTAAGTATAGCAACAAATGATAGCAGTCCCTGATCTCTTAACCTGACATCTTGTGGACTTGCTGTTGAAGCATAGAGATCCAGTATTGAATGGATGCTAAAAGTGATGGCATACCCTTGCATTCGAATCTGGCTGAGATACAGTATGGCTGACAAAGCATCACTTAGCTATTACTATAGTGACTCAGAAGACATCATCAATATGTGATGATGCTATTGTGAGTTCCACAATGTCTGGGAAGTCCAAAAATGCATGAATAGGAGCATGTGCCACTTTGGGGTGCTGGCCAGAAGCTTAATAACGCAAGGCTCTCACACTGTAGTGCTGCTGTCCATTAGTTCCAATGGCAGGCTGGCAAAGTGACTGACAGATGGCCAAAACACGACATAAAAAACACAGCATCGCAGAAGGAAGATGACGATGGGGAATTAAGCTGAAGAAAGAGTGCATTTGGTAGCCATTCAATTGG
This sequence comes from Poromitra crassiceps, assembly GCF_964638095.1. Classification (NCBI taxonomy): domain Eukaryota; kingdom Metazoa; phylum Chordata; class Actinopteri; order Beryciformes; family Melamphaidae; genus Poromitra; species Poromitra crassiceps. The sequence goes on from NC_139624.1 coordinate 19,604,761, forward strand.
TGTATTTCCCCATAATAGCCATTACCGACATAATGCTAACAAACTGTATTATCATATGAAAGTCAGTTGAACTGGTAAAAAAAAAAAAAAAAAAAGTACTTGAAATGATCATTGAAATATAAGATCAGTCAATACACAACTTTTGACAGACAACACTATGCTAGTGACACATTAGGTTTGCGTATTGGGGAAAAATAGTTCCTGGAAAAGATGGCGGTTGACTTTGTGACAGGATGAGAGATGGTGGGGAGATGATGGGGACACAGCACTAAGAGAGGGAGGGATTACAGAAGCATCTGGGCTAGCAGGGTCTGATGCTGCTATCATTTGTCCTGTCATCACTGTTACTCTCTCAGCACGGAGCGGAGGGGGGGATGAAATGCATACGCAGCAAGAGAGGATGAGAGCCAACAGCAGCCAGAGAGGAGAGAGAGAGAGAGAGAGAGAGACAGCAGCCAGAGAGGAGAGAGAGAGAGAGAGAGAGAGACAGCAGCCAGAGAGGAGAGAGAGAGAGAGAGAGAGAGAGACAGCAGCCAGAGAGGAGAGAGAGAGAGAGAGAGACAGCAGCCAGAGAGGAGAGAGAGAGAGAGAGAGAGAGAGAGAGACAGCAGCCAGAGAGGAGAGAGAGAGACAGCAGCCAGAGAGGAGAGAGAGAGAGAGAGAGACAGCAGCCAGAGAGGAGAGAGAGAGAGAGAGACAGCAGCCAGAGAGGAGAGAGAGAGAGACAGCAGCCAGAGAGGAGAGAGAGAGAGAGAGAGAGACAGCAGCTAGAGAGGAGAGAGAGAGAGAGAGACAGCAGCCAGAGAGGAGAGAGAGAGAGAGAGAGAGAGAGAGACAGCAGCTAGAGAGGAGAGAGAGAGAGAGAGACAGCAGCCAGAGAGGAGAGAGAGAGAGAGACAGCAGCCAGAGAGGAGAGAGAGAGAGAGAGAGAGAGAGAGAGACAGCAGCTAGAGAGGAGAGAGAGAGAGACAGCAGCCAGAGAGGAGAGAGAGAGAGAGAGAGACAGCAGCCAGAGAGGAGAGAGAGAGGGAGAGAGAGAGAGACAGCAGCCAGAGAGGAGAGAGAGAGAGAGACAGCAGCCAGAGAGGAGAGAGAGAGAGAGAGAGAGAGACAGCAGCCAGAGAGGAGAGAGAGAGAGAGAGAGAGAGAGAGAGACAGCAGCCAGAGAGAGAGGGAGAGAGAGAGACAGCAGCCAGAGAGAGAGGGAGAGAGACAGCCAAGCTGCCACAGACATGTATCATCGGTGAGGTTTTTTTTAACCCTTGGTTTATCTTTCTCTTGGGATGAGAGGCTTTAGTGCGCCATCATATTCTTCTTCCATGGCCTTATATTTGTTGCAGTGCCAAGCTGTGATTAATTCTGCCATGTAGGCCGTTTCTCAAAAAGACAGTGCTGAGTGAAACGCTGTCAGCTGCTCAACAAAACCTGTGTCCTGTTATTTAACAACACTTTGTTCTTCAAAATAGGCGCTGACAGCTGTTTAGGAGATGTTAGCATTGCACCCGTCATAATCGGTCAGAAAAATTCGGCAAACATTTTTGACATTGATAGATGTAGGCTACACCGGAAACCTGCGTGTAAATATAGCAAATGAAAGTTGAGACCACGATAGCTGCTCCCTGCATCGGTTGGTGAAATCAGGACCTACATATCTGTATGATTCTAGTTCAAAATAGCTTCCAACTTGGTTTACAACACTGCTTTATTGTGAATTTTTACCATGACATAATATCATCATAATATCATTGTGAAAGTGTTGCACTAGTTTGCGTTGATGTGGAAGTTGGCCACCTGCACGTTGCTGTCAAATGCTTGCTGGGAAGTTCTAAATGGCTCACTGGTGATCGGCCAAGCACCATTTCAACTGCCCCATCGTGAAAGCTTGAGTGTAGGATGTAAAAAATATGAAGAAAAATTGAAAAAAAAAGTTTCATTATATGATTAGAAATAGTTCAATGTACTGGAAGGAAGAGATAGGCTGTGCTGCCTCAACTAAAAATGTTTTCGTCAAGCAAAACATAACTAATTTCATGCATCCATAAGAACAAGGTTAAGATACCACATAAGGTTAAGATACAGTACTTAGTCTAGTCGGATGTTAACCAGGTTCTTGTAGCACAGAAAAATCTTGCAGCTCTCACTTTTTTTTTTTTTTTTACTTTTATTTATCAAGAGAAAGTCAACTGAGCTTGTTCTTTTGCAGTAACAGCCTGCTTCACATTCAAACAACCACAGCCTTCTACTGGTACCCACTGGTAGATGTCCAGTATCACCACAGCCTTCTACTGGTGCCCACTGAGAGATGTCCAGTATCACCACAGCCTTCTACTGGTGGATATGTCCAGTATGACCACAGCCTTCTACTGGTACCCACTGAGAGATGTCCAGTATCACCACAGCCTTCTACTGGTGCCCACTGAGAGATGTCCAGTATCACCACAGCCTTCTACTGGTGCCCACTGAGAGATGTCCAGTATGACCACAGCCTTCTACTGGTGCCCACTGAGAGATGTCCAGTATCACCACAGCCTTCTACTGGTACCCACTGAGAGATGTCCAGTATGACCACAGCCTTCTACTGGTGCCCACTGAGAGATGTCCAGTATCACCACAGCCTTCTACTGGTGCCCACTGAGAGATGTCCAGTATGACCACAGCCTTCTACTGGTGCCCACTGGGAGATGTCCAGTATGACCACAGCCTTCTACTGGTGCCCACTGAGAGATGTCCAGTATCACCACAGCCTTCTACTGGTGCCCACTGAGAGATGTCCAGTATGACCACAGCCTTCTACTGGTGCCCACTGGGAGAGGTCCAGTATGACCACAGCCTTCTACTGGTGGATATGTCCAGTATGACCACAGCCTTCTACTGGTGCCCACTGGGAGATGTCCAGTATGACCACAGCCTTCTACTGGTGCCCACTGGGAGATGTCCAGTATGACCACAGCCTTCTACTGGTGGATATGTCCAGTATGACCACAGCCTTCTACTGGTGCCCACTGGGAGATGTCCAGTATCACCACAGCCTTCTACTGGTGCCCACTGGGAGAGGTCCAGTATGACCACAGCCTTCTACTGGTGCCCACTGGGAGATGTCCAGTATCACCACAGCCTTCTACTGGTGCCCACTGGGAGAGGTCCAGTATGACCACAGGCTTCTACTGGTGCCCACTGGTAGATGTCCAGTATGACCACAGCCTTCTACTGGTGCCCACTGAGAGATGTCCAGTATGACCACAGCCTTCTACTGGTGCCCACTGGGAGATGTCCAGTATGACCACAGCCTTCTACTGGTGCCCACTGAGAGATGTCCAGTATGACCACAGCCTTCTACTGGTGCCCACTGAGAGATGTCCAGTATGACCACAGTCTTCTACTGGTGCCCACTGGGAGATGTCCAGTATGACCACAGGCTTCTACTGGTGCCCACTGAGAGAGGTCCAGTATGACCACAGCCTTCTACTGGTGCCCACTGGTAGATGTCCAGTATGACCACAGCCTTCTACTGGTGCCCACTGAGAGATGTCCAGTATGACCACAGCCTTCTACTGGTGCCCACTGGGAGATGTCCAGTATGACCACAGCCTTCTACTGGTGCCCACTGAGAGATGTCCAGTATGACCACAGCCTTCTACTGGTGCCCACTGAGAGATGTCCAGTATGACCACAGTCTTCTACTGGTGCCCACTGGGAGATGTCCAGTATGACCACAGGCTTCTACTGGTGCCCACTGAGAGAGGTCCAGTATGACCACAGCCTTCTACTGGTGCCCACTGGGAGATGTCCAGTATGACCACAGCCTTCTACTGGTGCCCACTGAGAGATGTCCAGTATGACCACAGGCTTCTACTGGTGCCCACTGAGAGAGGTCCAGTATGACCACAGGCTTCTACTGGTGGATATGTCCAGTATGACCACAGCCTTCTACTGGTGCCCACTGGGAGATGTCCAGTATGACCACAGCCTTCTGCTAGTGGCCATTGAGCAGTTGGTGGGTTTAATACCTTGTTCAAGGGCACCTGGACAGTAGGGATTTTAGGGAGGGAAGAGCATTACTCATTCACTCCCCCCATCAAATTCACCAGCTGGTTCTGGGATTTGAACCAGCAACCTTTTGGTCACGAGCCTGCTTATCTAACCTCTACAATGCTGATGCCCTCCACAATGTTTGGGTATGAGCAGTGTATAACCTGGGGCAACAGTGACGTTCACGATAGTGACTTGCTCTGTATCTAAATGAGTGGATACATACTTTATATTTGTCCTTCCAAACATGGTTGGTCAGGTCCTGTGGTCCTGTGTGTGAGATGCACCTACAGCACAGAATCAGCGTTTTCGGTGTCAATTGATTGATCACAGATCATTCGCCGATTGAAATGATGCATTTCAGCCCGGCGATCTAATAAGCACATCCTGCAGAAGTGCACAGCAAGCACAAACAGTCCAAACTCAATCGGTGTTTAATATTGTGCTTTTGGCTGCATGAGCCCACGTGGAAATCAATCACAGATTTGATCCACACATTACATATGTATATGTATGTGTATGTGTGCTTGATGAAACAGGTCTTCGTTGAGGCCTAGGCCTTCTGTCCAATACCTTCAACTGTTCCTGATCAACTCATACAAACAGGTTTCATTTTTTTCACTTCATACATTCAGCGGCTTTGAAACTGCACTCCTGTCTGTCTGTAGCATCATTCAGGATTCCCATGCATCCTTGAAAGTTGTTTAACTCATTGAGTGCCAACGACGTCGATCGACGTCAAATGCGTTTTTTGACGGTGGGACGTGGATCAAAGCCTCCTGCATCTCCTGTACAAATATTGTAGCTATTGAAGGTGGATAACCTATTTTACGGACTCATTAGGTGGCGACAGTGCTCTCCAGATTAGAGAAAGGTCCGGAAAACAGTAGGAAAAAGCCCCGTGATGAAAGAGAAACCGCTCATGCTGCAGCCAGAGCCATATAGATTGCTCTGTCTGGAGCTGACGTTGGCTGCGAACAGCAGTCAATCCGCGCCCACAACTGAGCCCCTCTGCCTCTGTCTGTCTGTCTGCATAGTTTCTCCACACGATTAGCCGCCAGAAAGGCAGCACCCGACGCCGAAGGGCCAAACCTTTCCTTGCAGTCCGGTTTGGCATTTCCGTGTCGCGCTGGGAGCCGGCGCACAAAAACGGATCGCTCCGAAAATAGACTGGGTGCGTGTTAGGCTGTGTGTTAGTGTGGGGAGGAGTTTGCAGCTGAGGGGGGGAGAGGGGGGTGGGGCACGCAGGGCACCACACAACTACACCACGTCACTACATCAGAAAATATTAGCTTCAGACTCAGTGAATGTGCTTGAAATGCTTCATTTCACAAAAGGCGGAATAACTCAGCTTCTAATTTGAAACGTGTCTTTTTGCTCAAAACAACCTATCTTCTCCGGCTCATAACTAAAGAACGGAAAATAGTATCAATAAACTTTTTTTTGCAGATGATAGAAGAGAGTCTCATCATTCTTTGTGCATGTTCGGTGTTTACATAGTAATATCACACAATATTCTGTGGGCCTCGAGAAATCACTGAAAATGCTCTGAAACTCTGGCACCGTTCTCCAAAAGTGGCTGGCACTCAATGAGTTAAAATAAGATGTAAATAGCATGGGTCATTGAAAGTGCTTACATTGATATATTTTGTGCAATAATAGGCCCTTTTCACAGCAGCCATTTTGAGGTCTCAAACAGGTGTAACCAATTCAAATGAATGATAGTTCCACTCTATTTACTGTAGGTGTTCCTGTGCCACGGCCCAAATTGATTAATTAATTAGTTAATTTGAGGGACAATGCACATTAATAAACAGCAAATCAGAATCAGAATAACTTTATTTATCCCCGAGGGGAAATTGAGTCAAAATGAGTAAGCACAAGCTGCTGTCCTCTCAGCGTCTCACAGCGTGTAGGGTGCCTGGAGTCACCTGTTAGAAGCCAGTGTGTGTTATGTAGGGTGCCTGGAGTCACCTGTTAGAAGCCAGTGTGTTATGTAGGGTGCCTGGAGTCACCTGTTAGAAGCCAGTGTGTGTTATGTAGGGTGCCTGGAGTCACCTGTTAGAAGCCAGTGTGTGTTATGTAGGGTGCCTGGAGTCACCTGTTAGAAGCCAGTGTGTTATGTAGGGTGCCTGGAGTCACCTGTTAGAAGCCAGTGTGTGTGTTATGTAGGGTGCCTGGAGTCACCTGTTAGAAGCCAGTGTGTGTTATGTAGGGTGCCTGGAGTCACCTGTTAGAAGCCAGTGTGTGTTATGTAGGGTGCCTGGAGTCACCTGTTAGAAGCCAGTGTGTGTTATGTAGGGTGCCTGGAGTCACCTGTTAGAAGCCAGTGTGTGTTATGTAGGGTGCCTGGAGTCACCTGTTAGAAGCCAGTGTGTGTGTTATGTAGGGTGCCTGGAGTCACCTGTTAGAAGCCAGTGTGTGTTATGTAGGGTGCCTGGAGTCACCTGTTAGAAGCCAGTGTGTGTGTTATGTAGGGTGCCTGGAGTCACCTGTTAGAAGCCAGTGTGTTATGTAGGGTGCCTGGAGTCGCCTGTTAGAAGCCAGTGTGTGTTATGTAGGGTGCCTGGAGTCACCTGTTAGAAGCCAGTGTGTTATATAGGGTGCCTGGAGTCGCCTGTTAGAAGCCAGTGTGTGTTATGTAGGGTGCCTGGAGTCACCTGTTAGAAGCCAGTGTGTTATGTAGGGTGCCTGGAGTCGCCTGTTAGAAGCCAGTGTGTGTTATGTAGGGTGCCTGGAGTCACCTGTTAGAAGCCAGTGTGTTATATAGGGTGCCTGGAGTCACCTGTTAGAAGCCAGTGTGTGTTATGTAGGGTGCCTGGAGTCACCTGTTAGAAGCCAGTGTGTGTGTGTTATGTAGGGTGCCTGGAGTCACCTGTTAGAAGCCAGTGTGTGTGTGTGTTATGTAGGGTGCCTGGAGTCACCTGTTAGAAGCCAGTGTGTTATGTAGGGTGCCTGGAGTCACCTGTTAGAAGCCAGTGTGTTATATAGGGTGCCTGGAGTCACCTGTTAGAAGCCAGTGTGTGTTATGTAGGGTGCCTGGAGTCACCTGTTAGAAGCCAGTGTGTGTTATGTAGGGTGCCTGGAGTCACCTGTTAGAAGCCAGTGTGTGTTATGTAGGGTGCCTGGAGTCGCCTGTTAGAAGCCAGTGTGTGTTATGTAGGGTGCCTGGAGTCACCTGTTAGAAGCCAGTGTGTGTGTGTTATGTAGGGTGCCTGGAGTCACCTGTTAGAAGCCAGTGTGTGTGTTATGTAGGGTGCCTGGAGTCGCCTGTTAGAAGCCAGTGTGTGTTATGTAGGGTGCCTGGAGTCGCCTGTTAGAAGCCAGTGTGTGTTATGTAGGGTGCCTGGAGTCGCCTGTTAGAAGCCAGTGTGTGTTATGTAGGGTGCCTGGAGTCGCCTGTTAGAAGCCAGTGTGTGTGTGTTATGTAGGGTGCCTGGAGTCACCTGTTAGAAGCCAGTGTGTGTGTTATGTAGGGTGCCTGGAGTCACCTGTTAGAAGCCAGTGTGTGTTATGTAGGGTGTCTGGAGTCACCTGTTAGAAGCCAGTGTGTGTGTGTTATGTAGGGTGCCTGGAGTCACCTGTTACAAGCCAGTGTGTGTGTGTTATGTAGGGTGCCTGGAGTCACCTGTTAGAAGCCAGTGTGTGTGTTATGTAGGGTGCCTGGAGTCACCTGTTAGAAGCCAGTGTGTGTGTGTGTTATGTAGGGTGCCTGGAGTCACCTGTTAGAAGCCAGTGTGTGTGTGTGTTATGTAGGGTGCCTGGAGTCACCTGTTAGAAGCCAGTGTGTGTGTGTTATGTAGGGTGCCTGGAGTCACCTGTTAGAAGCCAGTGTGTGTGTGTGTTATGTAGGGTGCCTGGAGTCACCTGTTAGAAGCCAGTGTGTGTGTGTGTTATGTAGGGTGCCTGGAGTCACCTGTTAGAAGCCAGTGTGTGTGTATGTAGGGTGCCTGGAGTCACCTGTTAGAAGCCAGTGTGTGTGTGTGTTATGTAGGGTGCCTGGAGTCACCTGTTAGAAGCCAGTGTGTGTGTGTGTTATGTAGGGTGCCTG
>NC_139624.1:19613040-19713275 GCF_964638095.1 Poromitra crassiceps
CTACCCACCCCTCCAATCATACCCACATCCTCCCTACCCGCCCCTCAAATCATGACTCTCTACGTCTATGACCTTCCTCTCCCTAGCTACGGCCACTTTCCCCTAGCCCCACCCCCTCCCACCATCCACATCCCCCTAGCCAGAGCCGTGTAGATAGAAGAGTCCCGACATCTCCATTCACTCCAATGGACCAGTTTTTTACTCTCAAGAGTTCCAGGAAGTAAGGTCCTGGATTAAGCAGCACTGTCGAGTTGCAGCAAAATGGACAGTTTGTGTTGTCCTTTGAAAGGGGTTTTCCCCCCTTGAATCAAATTGTACATTGTCAGCTTTAGTTTAGCATGCAAAAGCAGCGCGAGACCCATTCCTGGCTGTTCATTGGCTAATGAGTCTCGCATTTTGGTCCTCCTCTGACGCCAATCTCTCTCTAGAGGACACTACCCCTAGCCACCCACCAGACCCACCCCTCGAAACCTGACTCTCTATGGCATTCCTATGACCCCTTTTACCTAGCCCCGCCCCTTCAGTGATGGAACGGACGGACGTGAGGTCACAGAGTGACCTTGAACTTTGACCACCAAAATGTAATCAGTTCATTAAATTGGCCAAGTACAATTGGGGAGAAAATGGGAGAAAAATCAGAGAGAGAGAGAAAGTTCATTGCTATTTGAAAGGGTGTACTTGCATTACTATGCTATTGTATTATCATTATATCAGTGGCAAAAAGAAATCCTTAAAATATCAATAATATAATTTATCTCATGTGTGTGTGTGCATTTGTGTGTGAGAGGGGGAGGTGTTTGTTATGGTTTGTGCTGCCACCAGGTGGTCATTTGATTACGCTGCACACAGTCAGGGAGTTGGGGGTGCTGAAAGTCTATAATTATGTCATATCAAATGCTGGGGTTGATAGCATTTGTTCGACAGATTTGGTGCAAATCTGACACTGATAGCAAGTGTGGAAAAGAACGGAACTTTGAGTTAAAGCTCCACCTCAAAGTAATAAAGTAGGGATTGTTCATGAGGTGACTTTTGTATATGGTCACAATATTAAGTAAGACAGCATGAGTGCAAATAATGCCTTATAGCTGCTGCTACTTTAAGAAATGTTGCACTGAAAAAAACTGAAAGGTGCACATGTGCAATAAAATAATTGTATTTCCTGAAATTGAGACAATTGACAATTTTTGCCATAATTGTGCAGCCCTAGATGCATTCAGGCAGGGTCTCATCATAGACGCGTGGTCGATGGGTCAGCGTGGGGGAAATCCTCCCATTTTCCCCCACGCACACACGTGGTACAGGAAGTAACGTGACTGACTGTACAGTATCTATTGGGTGTTAGGGAATGAAGGTAGTCAATGAAAGGTCCTCATATGGATAATGAGATGTGTGTGTGTGTGTGTGTGTGTGTGCCAGTGTGTGTGTGTGTGTGTGTGTGTGTGTGTGTGTGTGTGTGTGTGTGTGTGTGTGTGTGTGTGTGTGTGCGGGTGTGTGTTACCTGAGGTAGCACAGTGGCTGCTTGCCCTGCCAGCCGGTGCAGGGAGCTGACTTGAGGCACCTTAATGGGCACTGCTGTGAGAGTTCCCAGCATCTGAAACAAAGGCAGAAAGGAAGAGAGAAATGAGGCAAAATGCTTTGCTGTGGCTCACATTCAGCTGAGACAAAGGCAGGAAGGAACAGAGAAATGATCTGTGCATCTGAAACAAAGCCAGAAAGGAACAGTTGCAGCAGTCTGAAAAGGCCGTTAAGTGTTTTAAGTGTACAGTGTTTTCATATTGTAGATTAAGCAGTGATCCAGGCAGTACAGTGTTTTCATATTGCAGATTGAGCAGTGATTCAGGCTGTACAGTGTTTTCATATTGTAGATTGAGCAGTGATCCAGGCAGTACAGTGTTTTCATATTGTAGATTGAGCAGTGATCCAGGCAGTACAGTGTTTTCATATTGTAGATTGAGCAGTGATCCAGGCTGTACAGTGTTTTCATATTGTAGATTGAGCAGTGATCCAGGCTGTACAGTGTTTTCATATTGTAGATGGAGCAGTGATTCAGGCAGTACAGTGTTTTCATATTGTAGATTGAGCAGTGATTCAGGCTGTACAGTGTTTTCATATTGTAGATTGAGCAGTGATCCAGGCAGTACAGTGTTTTCATATTGTAGATTGAGCAGTGATCCAGGCAGTACAGTGTTTTCATATTGTAGACTGAGCAGTGATCCAGGCAGTACAGTGTTTTCATATTGTAGATTGAGCAGTGATCCAGGCAGTACAGTGTTTTCATATTGCAGATTGAGCAGTGATCCAGGCTGTACAGTGTTTTCATATTGTAGATTGAGCAGTGATCCAGGCAGTACAGTGTTTTCATATTGTAGATTGAGCAGTGATCCAGGCAGTACAGTGTTTTCATATTGTAGATGGAGCAGTGATTCAGGCAGTACAGTGTTTTCATATTGTAGATTGAGCAGTGATTCAGGCCGTAAAGTGTTTTCATATTGTAGATGGAGCAGTGATCCAGGCAGTACAGTGTTTTCATATTGTAGATTGAGCAGTGATCCAGGCAGTACAGTGTTTTCATATTGTAGATGGAGCAGTGATTCAGGCTGTACAGTGTTTTCATATTGTAGATGGAGCAGTGATTCAGGCAGTACAGTGTTTTCATATTGTAGATGGAGCAGTGATCCAGGCTGTACAGTCTTTTCATATTGTAGATTGAGCAGTGATCCAGGCAGTACAGTGTTTTCATATTGTAGATTGAGCAGTGATTCAGGCAGTACAGTGTTTTCATATTGTAGATTGAGCAGTGATCCAGGCAGTACAGTGTTTTCATATTGTAGATTGAGCAGTGATCCAGGCAGTACAGTGTTTTCATATTGTAGACTGAGCAGTGATCCAGGCAGTACAGTGTTTTCATATTGTAGATTGAGCAGTGATCCAGGCCGTACAGTGTTTTCATATTGTAGATTGAGCAGTGATCCAGGCCGTACAGTGTTTTCATATTGTAGATTGAGCAGTGATCCAGGCAGTACAGTGTTTTCATATTGTAGATTGAGCAGTGATCCAGGCCGTACAGTGTTTTCATATTCCAGATTGAGCAGTGATCCAGGCCGTACAGTGTTTTCATATTGTAGATTGAGCAGTGATCCAGGCAGTACAGTGTTTTCATATTGTAGATTGAGCAGTGATCCAGGCAGTACAGTGTTTTCATATTGTAGATTGAGCAGTGATCCAGGCCGTACAGTGTTTTCATATTCCAGATTGAGCAGTGATCCAGGCCGTACAGTGTTTTCATATTCCAGATTGAGCAGTGATCCAGGCAGTACAGTGTTTTCATATTGTAGATTGAGCAGTGATCCAGGCAGTACAGTGTTTTCATATTGTAGACTGAGCAGTGATCCAGGCTGTACAGTGTTTTCATATTGTAGATGGAGCAGTGATTCAGGCAGTACAGTGTTTTCATATTGTAGATTGAGCAGTGATCCAGGCAGTACAGTGTTTTCATATTGTAGATTGAGCAGTGATCCAGGCAGTACAGTGTTTTCATATTGTAGATTGAGCAGTGATCCAGGCAGTACAGTGTTTTCATATTGTAGACTGAGCAGTGATCCAGGCCGTACAGTGTTTTCATATTGTAGATTGAGCAGTGATTCAGGCCGTACAGTGTTTTCATATTCCAGATTGAGCAGTGATTCAGGCTGTAAAGTGTTTTCATATTGTAGACTGAGCAGTGAATCATGACAAAAAGAATGGGAACCAAAGTCAAAGCATGCAGAGTGCTTGGCCCGGCTGCATCAAGGTCACTTTGGTGAGTAGAGGAGAACTTACTCAGCAGCATTAGGTGTCAAGGCTCAGGTCATAAGGGGCAAACCTGTCTATAATGCTTTACATTTCTTCTGTTTCATCATTTATTTTCGGGGTGTCAGGGGAGGACAAATCTAGCCAGAAACAGCTCATGTTGACACATGACCTCGCTGCATTCTAGACACAGGAAAAATGACAAAATATACATTTTTAAAGTACATACAACGCCAACAAGTAAGCAGTCGACATCCATGTCTGTTTGACGTTTGAGCCAAATGTGAAGAAATTTCGTCAAGGTGTTACTGAGATATGGCGTTACCGAGCTTGAAAATGGCATTCGTGGGGTCACAGTGACCTTGACCTTTGACCACCAAAATGTAATCGGTTCATCCTTGAGTCCAAGTGGACGTTTGAGGCAAATTGGAAGAAATTCCGTCCAGGTCGTTCCTGAGATATCACGTTAACGAGCTTGAAAGTGGCGTTCATGAGGTCACAGTGAGCTTGAACTTTTACCACCAAAATCTAATCAGTTAACCCTTGAGTCCAAGACGACATTTGGGCCAGTTTGGAAGAAATTCCATCAAGGCGTTCCTGAGATATTGCGTTAAAGAGCTTGGAAATGGGGTTTGTGAGGTCACAGTGACCTTGAACTTTGACCTTTAACCATTAACAGTAACGTTGAAACAGAACCACGCTCTTTCTCTCTCTGCTAAATGTTCCTTTTCACACCATGGACGCCGGCATTTGTCAATCAATCCAGCATGCATGTACAGGTTTCCATGACTGTCCATTGTTGTCCATTTCCATATCAACAACACAATGCACGCACGTCAATAAACACAGAGCAGGAGTTGGTCCATGATGGAGGAAGACAGACAGTTTCTTCCATTTAATTCTGGGTTCTGGCTGCACTCGGCTCGCTCACGCTGCAGCATCAAACTAGCGACGACAACTACACAACACCTCCGGCCGTTACTTTCAAAATAAAACGCTGTGTGAAAACTATAGACTGTAAAAAGAGAAAACCAAGCCCTAATACGACAACACCTCTGGTCGGGATTTTCAAAATAAAAACCCACCATTGCTAAGCGCTGTTGATAATGTGAGACATTCAACATTGAGTAGGTAGTTGTATAGCAGGCTAAAAAAGTTATTTGAAAGTTATTTTTCAAACAAGAATCTTTGGCATGCGGAAATCTTTTATATTAAAGGTATTTTGTTTCATAATTAAATTTGTATGATTGAATTTGTGCTCATCCAAAGATAGTATGAAGGGCTGAAAGACTTTAAGATAGTTTAGTTATTTGTTTATAATGAAGATTTTGTGTTTCCCTGCCACAAAAGGGGGAATAAGTTACAACAACAACAAATTGGTATCGACCCAGAATTTTGAATCGGTGCATCCCTAATTTTAATTTGGTCATATTCGTCTAACTATTGTTTGTTTATTGTTTATTTGCACAAAGAAAAATGAATAACAACAGATAGTACAAGTATCTTAATACAAGAAAATTGTGCCAGTGAGACTAGACCAGTGGTTCTCAACCCTTTGGCTCGTGAACCCTTAAAAACTGATTGATGTTATTGTGGTGACCCCTGTTACAGGAGTGCATAGAGTCTATGTGCTCCTGTAACGGAAAGAGTAGAGAAATAAGGATATAGGCCTAACAGATGTTTTATGTTGTTTCAGCTTCTTTCAATGAAAGCTGTCTAGTATTTTTGCTTACTTTTATAAATAAAATAATAAAATAAATAAGATTGGATACAAGTGAAGTTATGGAATATTGGTCTGTCATGCAACATAGTAGAACTACGGCATGGTATTTCCAAACATTTGATAAAGAAATTGCCCTGGAATTGATCAAAAATGCCCCCGAAACATATTTCACACGGGCAAAAAAAGCCCTTGTTAAAAAAAGTAAATTTCATACCCTGGTGTGCAGTTAATTAAACCTTGTGTAGAAATCCTCCATGGGAGAATGTCAGAATGGCGCTATCGGCCCTCCAGTGCTCCCAAACCTCTCGTTACAAACAACATTCTCTGTTCTTTATTTGTCGCCCGACACACGGAGGAGAGAAACACACACACACACACACACACACCCACACACACACACACACACACACACACACACACACACGTTCAGAGCCTCCCTCTCTCCTAACGAACGAGAGGAGCTTTTAAAAGCTGTCAACAACAGCATGTTTTTCAGAACAAACCGCTGTAAATTAGCACCACCACCCCCACCACCACCACCACTACCACCCCGTCCACCAAATCAAACCAACAAGGCAGCCACTGCACCACAGACTGAGAGATGAGCAGATCAGCATCCACAGAATAACACACTCACTCCCAGGTGAGGAAGTGAAGCCCAGGGGCACGGCTCAACCTGCTGCAGCAGCATGCTGTCCACGGTGTGAATGATACAATGTGCCTGTGCTTTTCTTTGTGGAAAAGGAAGCCGTGCCTTGGCAGGTGAATTGTCTGTGTATTGATGGAGCAGTCGATACGAGAGGGAGCTTTTCTCACTTTCACTGCAGTGGAATAAGGCCGAGGGGGTAGCCGGTGTGTGTGTTCGCTGGGAGGATTAGCAGATGCTATTTATTTACGCAGCTAAAGTCCAGCCCGTATATCAGCTGACATCCACTCAGTCCGGCTTGGCCAAGGTCAAAGCATCAGCGACAGAGAAGTTATGTGAATGAATGGCCACGGACATAAAGGATGGTGTAGTGTAGTGTAGTGTAGTGTGCAGCCTTCAGACGGACATAAAGGATGGTGTAGTGTAGGGTAGGGTAGTGTAGGGTAGGGTAGGGTAGTGTAGGGTAGTGTAGGGTAGGTTAGTGTAGTGTAATGTAGGGAAGGGTCGGGCAGGGTAGGGTTGGGTAGGGTAGTGAAGTGTAGGGTAGTGTAGGGTAGGGTAGTGTAGGGTAGTGTAGTGTAGGGTAGGGTAGTGTGTAGTGTAGGGTAGGGTAGTGTAGTGTAGCATAGCGTGTAGTGTAGTGTAGGGTAGTGTAGGGTAGGGCAGTATAGTGTGTAGTGTAGTGTAGTGTGTAGCGTAGTGTAGCGTAGTGTGTAGCGTAGCGTAGTGTAGCATAGTGTAGCGTAGTGTAGTGCGTAGTGTGTAGTGTAGTGTAGTGTAGCGTAGCGTAGTGTGTAGTGTAGCGTAGCGTAGTGTAGTGTAGCGTAGTGTAGCGTAGGTTAGTATAGTGTAGCGTAGGGTAGTGTAGCGTAGCGTAGCATAGGGTAGCGTAGCGTAGTGTAGCGTAGCATAGGGTAGCGTAGCGTAGTGTGTAGTGTAGTGTAGCGTAGCATAGGGTAGCGTAGCATAGTGTGTAGCGTAGTGTGGTGTAGTGTAGCGTAGCGTAGTGTAGGGTAGCGTAGTGTAGCGTAGCATAGGGTAGCGTAGCGTAGTGTGTAGTGTAGTGTAGCGTAGCATAGGGTAGCGTAGCGTAGTGTGTAGCGTAGTGTAGTGTAGTGTAGTGTAGTGTAGCGTAGTGTAGGGTAGCGTAGTGTAGGGTAGCGTAGTGTAGTGGAGTGTAGTGTAGTGTAGTGTAGTGTAGTGTAGTGGAGTGTAGTGTGTAGTGTAGTGTAGTGTAGTGTAGTGGAGTGTAGTGTAGTGGAGTGTAGTGTAGTGTAGTGGAGTGTAGCGTAGCGTAGCGTAGTGTGTAGCGTAGCGTAGTGTAGTGTAGCGTAGCGTAGTGTAGGGTAGCGTAGTGTAGTGTAGTGTAGTGTAGTGGAGTGGAGTGTGCAGTGTAGTGTAGCGTATCGTAGTGTAGTGTAGTGTGTAGTGTAGTGTAGTGTAGTGGAGTGTAGTGTAGTGGAGTGGAGTGGAGTGTAGTGTAGTGTAGTGTAGTGGAGTGTAGTGTAGTGTAGTGTGTAGTGTAGTGTAGTGTAGTGTAGTGGAGTGTAGTGTAGTGTAGTGGAGTGGAGTGTGTAGTGTAGTGTAGTGTAGTGGAGTGTAGTGTAGTGGAGTGGAGTGGAGTGTAGTGTAGTGTAGTGTAGTGGAGTGTAGTGTAGTGTAGTGTAGTGGAGTGTAGTGTAGTGTAGTGTAGTGTAGTGGAGTGGAGTGTGCAGTGTAGTGTAGCGTATCGTAGTGTAGTGTAGTGTGTAGTGTAGTGTAGTGTAGTGGAGTGTAGTGTAGTGGAGTGGAGTGGAGTGTAGTGTAGTGTAGTGTAGTGGAGTGTAGTGTAGTGTAGTGTAGTGGAGTGTAGTGTAGTGTAGTGTAGTGTAGTGGAGTGGAGTGTGCAGTGTAGTGTAGCGTATCGTAGTGTAGTGTAGTGTGTAGTGTAGTGTAGTGTAGTGGAGTGTAGTGTAGTGGAGTGGAGTGGAGTGTAGTGTAGTGGAGTGTAGTGTAGTGGAGTGGAGTGTAGTGTAGTGGAGTGTAGTGTAGTGGAGTGTAGTGTAGTGGAGTGGAGTGGAGTGTAGTGTAGTGTAGCGTAGCGTAGTGTAGTGTAGTGTGTAGTGTAGTGTGTAGTGTAGTGTAGTGTAGTGTAGTGGAGTGTGCAGCCTTCCTGGAAGGACGAGCAGCAAGAGACCTGCTGCTGAGAAGATACTAAACAGTGTTTTGATCCTCAGGTCAAATGTTCTTCACGCTGCTACAGTTAAAGCGCAGTTCATACTTGTGTCTGGTGAGGGCGGCAAAAAGTCAAGACCAAGAAGTATACTGTATATAGAAGATTTTTTTTAATGTGTTTTAATGTAATGCATTCTGCTTGTTCTTTCATATGAAGCTTATCTTTTTCAATGTGTAATCTTTTTATTTCTCCATGCTTTTTCCATCTATTCTAAAGCACTCTGTGTGAAATGTGCTATAGCACAAAATCAGCACAAGATCTGCATGTCAAAGTGAGGGAAGTAAGATGGAAATTGCAGTGTTGGTTTACAAAAGTTGTGTTGTGTTGTTTTCTCCACATACTGTCCCTTAGCCCCGCCCCCTCCCCCTCCCTCCCTCCCTCCTCTGTGAGAAGAAAGGAATGAAAAGATACAGGGGGAAAGTTTGAGCTTTCTCAACCAGGCCCTCTTTTCTTCTGTGAAATCCCTTCGTTCCATTGTGCTGCAGAACAGAACAGAACAGAACGGGGGGAGTGTGTGTGTGTGTGTGTGTGTGTGTGTGTGTGTGTGTGTGTGTGTGTGTGTGTGAGAGGAGAGGAGAGGGGGGGGGGTGGCCAAGGCCTGTTCCCATGGCAACAGCCAAGATGAAAATTCTTGCAGTGTGAGGGCTTTCATTTTGGTAATTGCTGCCTCTTTTCTCAGACCTAAGCACCTTGGCTTAGGCCTCCTCCTGAGTGTGAGCACAGCAACCTGGAGACCAGACATTTCCTCTGGCTTAGGCCTCCTCCTGAGTGTGAGCACAGCAACCTGGAGACCAGACATTTCCTCTGGCTTAGGCCTCCTCCTGAGTGTGAGCACAGCAACCTGGAGACCAGACATTCCCTCTGGCTTAGGCCTCCTCCTGAGTGTGAGCACAGCAACCTGGAGACCAGACATTCCCTCTGGCTTAGGCCTCCTCCTGAGTGTGAGCACAGCAACCTGGAGACCAGACATTCCCTCTGGCTTAGGCCTCCTCCTGAGTGTGAGCACAGCAACCTGGAGACCAGACATTCCCTCTGGCTTAGGCCTCCTCCTGAGTGTGAGCACAGCAACCTGGAGACCAGACATTCCGTCTTTGCTGAGCCCATTCGTCTGGGTCTCTGAATGTACGCAAAGGCGAGGGCAATGCGGTTGCGATCGCAATGTTGTGACCTCTTCAGCATGTTTGTCAGTAAATATTTCCATGACAGAAACACATTCCCGAGACTGTCTCCTCCTCCACATTGCCATTCTCTTGCAGTGTGTGGCAGGTATCTGAATTGTAGAGAAAATTAAAAAAAAACCCAAAGTAATCTATTTTTAAAGGCACTAACTGTATTCATAATACCACCAATACTGTAACTGTAATGGAAATACAGTTACTCATATTTTTGTATTTAAATAATATAAATAAATAGTGTACTACTCTGTCATACTCCTCATCCTGCGACTGCTTTATGTTTCCAATACAGAGTGTTTATCCCCTCCCTCCCTGTGCTCATAGACAATGTGTTGTTGTCTGCCAGCAGCACGCTGTAACTGCTTGGAAAGACACAAACACAAACAGCAACACCTCTTCACCCCAATTACCAGCCGGGGGTGAGTGCAGGAGGTGTGGAGAATCACTGAGAGGAAGCTCACAGTACAGCAGCACTGTCACACTCAAAGGCTGTGTGCTTTTTACCACATTGTCTTATAGCACTATCTCCTCTCCTTCTGTCCCCTGTAGAGTACTACTGCAGGAAGGAGTGGGGAAGACCTGGATGTTACTGTAGCACTTCCACGTTCCATCATCTATTTTTGTACAGGGGATTTTGGTTAAATGCCTGAATTAAGGTATGTGGTTAACAAACGTTCATGAGAGGGCAAATTTCGTGTTCGGCGAGATAATCTTCACAGATGAGGACCACTTCTATGATGTTTGAAGTGGGGGTTTTTTAATCGTGATTTTTAAAGATCACATTTACGCTTCGAAAATCTTCGAAAAGTCGTCCTCATTTCTGATTATATTGCTGAAAACAAAGTTCACCATCGCATAAACTTTTGTTAACCGCAGACCTCATTTCAGGCATTTAAACGAAACTCCCATACCAAGAAAAAATCCCATCCACTTTTAGACGGAGGAAAAACAGAACGGAGAAACATTGCCCACATGCTCCCTTTTATAACAGGATAGATAGATATTAGTGATTCAATCTGTAAGCCAGTTTGTGAAATCCTTTCCATTTGCCATATTATTCTAAAGTGTCTGGTAACTATTTCCTGGGGAAAAAGTGCACAGCAAGTGATGCGTTTTATGTTTACAGTTCGTTTGGAATAAACAGAGGAAGAACTGTGTAGTTAGCATGAGCAGCGATAGCCACCACGGCTAAACCCAAAATCACCTTAAGGCTTCGGAAGTATAGCAACAAATGATAGCAGTCCCTGATCTCTTAACCTGACATCTTGTGGACTTGCTGTTGAAACATAGAGCCAGTATTGAATGGGTGCTAAAAGTGATGGCATACCCTTGCATTCAAATCTGGCTGAGATACAGTATGGCTGACAAAGCATCACTTAGCTATTACTATAGTGACTCAGAAGACATCATCAATATGTGATGATGCTATTGTGAGTTCCACAATGTCTGGGAAGTCCAAAAATGCATGAATAGGAGCATGTGCCACTTTGGGGTGCTGGCCAGAAGCTTAATAACGCAAGCCTCTCTCACACTGTAGTGCTGCTGTCCATTAGTTCCAATGGCAGGCTGGCAAAGTGACTGACAGATGGCCAAAACACGTCATAAAAAACACAGCATCTCAGGAAGAAGATGACGATGGGGAATTAAGCTGAAGAAAGAGTGCATTTGGTAGCCATTCAATTGGTGTATTTCCCCATAATAGCCATTACCGACATAATGCTAACAAACTGTATTATCATATGAGAGTCAGTTGAACTGGTAAAAAAAAAAAAAAAAAAAGTACCGGTACTTGAAATGATCATTGAAATATAAGACCAGTCAATACACAACTTTTGACAGACAACACTATGCTAGTGACACATTAGGTTTGCGTATTGGGGAAAAATAGTTCCTGGAAAAGATGGCGGTTGACTTTGTGACAGGATGAGAGACGGTGGGGAGATGATGGGGACACAGCACTAAGAGAGGGAGGGATTACAGAAGCATCTGGGCTAGCAGGGTCTGATGCTGCTATCATTTGTCCTGTCATCACTGTTACTCTCTCAGCACGGAGCGGAGGGGGGGATGAAATGCATACGCAGCAAGAGAGGATGAGAGCCAACAGCAGCCAGAGAGGAGAGAGAGAGAGAGAGAGAGACAGCAGCCAGAGAGGAGAGAGAGAGAGGGAGAGAGAGCAGCCAGAGAGGAGAGAGAGAGAGAGGGAGAGAGAGAGAGAGAGAGAGAGAGACAGCAGCCAGAGAGGAGAGAGAGAGACAGCAGCCAGAGAGGAGAGAGAGAGAGGGAGAGAGAGAGACAGAGACAGCAGCCAGAGAGGAGAGAGAGAGAGAGACAGCAGCCAGAGAGGAGAGAGAGAGAGAGAGAGAGAGAGACAGCAGCTAGAGAGGAGAGAGAGACAGCCACCAGAGGAGAGAGAGAGAGAGAGACAGCAGCCAGAGAGGAGAGAGAGAGAGAGAGAGACAGCAGCCAGAGAGGAGAGAGAGACAGCAGCCAGAGAGGAGAGAGAGAGAGGGAGAGAGAGAGACAGAGACAGCAGCCAGAGAGGAGAGAGAGAGAGAGACAGCAGCCAGAGAGGAGAGAGAGAGAGAGAGAGAGAGAGAGAGAGACAGCAGCTAGAGAGGAGAGAGAGAGAGACAGCCACCAGAGAGGAGAGAGAGAGAGAGAGACAGCAGCCAGAGAGGAGAGAGAGAGAGAGAGAGAGAGAGAGAGACAGCAGCCAGAGAGGAGAGAGAGAGAGAGAGAGAGAGAGAGAGAGAGAGAGAGAGAGAGACAGCAGCCAGAGAGGAGAGAGAGAGGGAGAGAGACAGCCAAGCTGCCACAGACATGTATCATCGGTGAGGTTTTTTTTTAACCCTTGGTTTATCTTTCTCTTGGGATGAGAGGCTTTAGTGCGCCATCATATTCTTCTTCCATGGCCTTATATTTGTTGCAGTGCCAAGCTGTGATTAATTCTGCCATGTAGGCCGTTTCTCAAAAAGACAGTGCTGAGTGAAACGCTGTCAGCTCTTCAACAAAACCTGTGTCCTGTTATTTAACAACACTTTGTTCTTCAAAATAGGCGCTGACAGCTGTTTAGGAGATGTTAGCATTGCACCCGTCATAATCGGTCAGAAAAATTCGGCAAACATTTTTGACATTGATAGATGTAGGCTACACCGGAAACCTGCGTGTAAATATAGCAAATGAAAGTTGAGACCACGATAGCTGCTCCCTGCATCGGTTGGTGAAATCAGGACCTACATATCTGTATGATTCTAGTTCAAAATAGCTTCCAACTTGGTTACAACACTAATTTATTGTGAATTTTTACCATGACATAATATCATCATAATATCATTGTGAAAGTGTTGCACTAGTTTGCGTTGATGTGGAAGTTGGCCACCTGCACGTTGCTGTCAAATGCTTGCTGGGAAGTTCTAAATGGCTCACTGGTGATCGGCCAAGCACCATTTCAACTGCCACATCATGAAAGCTTGAGTGTAGGATGTAAAAAATATGAAGAAAAATTGAAAAAAAAGTTTCCTTATATGATTAGAAATAGTTCAATGTACTGGAAGGAAGGGATAGGCTGTGCTGCCTCAACTAAAAATGTTTCCGTCAAGCAAAAATTAACTAATTTCATGCATCCATAAGAACAAGGTTAAGATACCACATAAGGTTAAGATACAGTACTTAGTCTAGTCGCATGTTAACCAGGTTCTTGTAGCACAGAAAAATCTTGCAGCTCTCACTTGGGTCTTTTTTTTTACTTTTATTTATCAAGAGAAAGTCAACTGAGCTTGTTCTTTTGCAGTAACAGCCTGCTTCACATTCAAACAACCACAGCCTTCTACTGGTGCCCACTGGTAGATGTCCAGTATCACCACAGCCTTCTACTGGTGCCCACTGGGAGATGTCCAGTATCACCACAGCCTTCTACTGGTGCCCACTGGTAGATGTCCAGTATCACCACAGCCTTCTACTGGTGCCCACTGGTAGATGTCCAGTATGACCACAGTCTTCTACTGGTGCCCACTGAGAGATGTCCAGTATCACCACAGCCTTCTACTGGTGCCCACTGGGAGATGTCCAGTATGACCACAGCCTTCTACTGGTGCCCACTGAGAGATGTCCAGTATCACCACAGCCTTCTACTGGTGCCCACTGAGAGATGTCCAGTATCACCACAGCCTTCTACTGGTGCCCACTGGGAGAGGTCCAGTATCACCACAGCCTTCTACTGGTGCCCACTGAGAGATGTCCAGTATGACCACAGCCTTCTACTGGTGCCCACTGAGAGATGTCCAGTATGACCACAGCCTTCTACTGGTGCCCACTGAGAGATGTCCAGTATGACCACAGCCTTCTACTGGTGCCCACTGAGAGATGTCCAGTATGACCACAGCCTTCTACTGGTGGATATGTCCAGTATGACCACAGGCTTCTACTGGTGCCCACTGAGAGATGTCCAGTATGACCACAGCCTTCTACTGGTGGATATGTCCAGTATGACCACAGCCTTCTACTGGTGCCCACTGGGAGAGGTCCAGTATGACCACAGCCTTCTACTGGTGCCCACTGGGAGAGGTCCAGTATGACCACAGCCTTCTACTGGTGCCCACTGGGAGAGGTCCAGTATGACCACAGCCTTCTACTGGTGCCCACTGAGATATGTCCAGTATCACCACAGCCTTCTACTGGTGCCCACTGAGAGATGTCCAGTATGACCACAGCCTTCTACTGGTGCCCACTGGTAGATGTCCAGTATGACCACAGCCTTCTACTGGTGCCCACTGAGAGATGTCCAGTATGACCACAGCCTTCTACTGGTGCCCACTGGGAGATGTCCAGTATGACCACAGCCTTCTACTGGTGCCCACTGAGAGATGTCCAGTATGACCACAGCCTTCTACTGGTGCCCACTGGGAGATGTCCAGTATGACCACAGGCTTCTACTGGTGCCCACTGAGAGATGTCCAGTATGACCACAGTCTTCTACTGGTGCCCACTGGGAGATGTCCAGTATGACCACAGCCTTCTACTGGTGCCCACTGGGAGATGTCCAGTATGACCACAGTCTTCTACTGGTGCCCACTGGGAGATGTCCAGTATGACCACAGTCTTCTACTGGTGCCCACTGGGAGATGTCCAGTATGACCACAGCCTTCTACTGGTGCCCACTGGGAGATGTCCAGTATGACCACAGCCTTCTACTGGTGCCCACTGGGAGATGTCCAGTATGACCACAGCCTTCTACTGGTGCCCACTGAGAGATGTCCAGTGTGACCACAGGCTTCTACTGGTGCCCACTGAGAGAGGTCCAGTATGACCACAGGCTTCTACTGGTGGATATGTCCAGTATGACCACAGGCTTCTACTGGTGCCCACTGGGAGATGTCCAGTATGACCACAGCCTTCTGCTAGTGTGGCCATTGAGCAGTTGGTGGGTTTAATACCTTGTTCAAGGGCACCTGGACAGTAGGGATTTTAGGGAGGGAAGAGCATTACTCATTCACTCCCCCCATCAAATTCACCAGCTGGTTCTGGGATTTGAACCAGCAACCTTTTGGTCACGAGCCTGCTTATCTAACCTCTACGATGCTGATGCCCTCCACAATGTTTGGGTATGAGCAGTGTATAACCTGGGGCAACAGTGACGTTCACGATAGTGACTTGCTCTGTATCTAAATGAGTGGATACCTACTTTATATTTGTCCTTCCAAACATGGTTGGTCAGGTCCTGTGGTCCTGTGTGTGAGATGCACCTACAGCACAGAATCAGCGTTTTCGGTGTCAATTGATTGATCGCAGATCATTCGCCGATTGAAATGATGCATTTCAGCCCGGCGATCTAATAAGCACATCCTGCAGAAGTGCACAGCAAGCACAAACAGTCCAAACTCAATCGGTGTTTAATATTGTGCTTTTGGCTGCATGAGCCCACGTGGAAATCAATCACAGATTTGATCCACACATTACATATGTATATGTATGTGTATGTGTGCTTGATGAAAAAGGTCTTCATTGAGGCCTAGGCCTTCTGTCCAATACCTTCAACTGTTCCTGATCAACTCATACAAACAGGTTAATTTTTTTCACTTCATACATTCAGCGGCTTTGAAACTGCACTCCTGTCTGTCTGTAGCATCATTCAGGATTCCCATGCATCCTTGAAAGTTGTTTAACTCATTGAGTGCCAACGACGTCGATCGACGTCAAATGCGTTTTTTGACGGTGGGACGTGGATCAAAGCCTCCTGCATCTCCTGTACAAATATTGTAGCTATTGAAGGTGGATAACCTATTTTACGGACTCATTAGGTGGCGACAGTGCTCTCCAGATTAGAGAAAGGTCCGGAAAACAGTAGGAAAAAGCCCCGTGATGAAAGAGAAACCGCTCATGCTGCAGCCAGAGCCATATAGATTGCTCTGTCTGGAGCTGACGTTGGCTGCGAACAGCAGTCAATCCGCGCCCACAACTGAGCCCCTCTGCCTCTGTCTGTCTGTCTGCATAGTTTCTCCACACGATTAGCCGCCAGAAAGGCAGCACCCGACGCCGAAGGGCCAAACCTTTCCCTGCAGTCTGGTTTGGCATTTCCGTGTCGCGCTGGGAGCCGGCGCACAAAAACGGATCGCTCCGAAAATAGACTGGGTGCGTGTTAGGCTGTGTGTTAGTGTGGGGAGGAGTTTGCAGCTGAGGGGGGGAGAGGGGGGTGGGGCACGCAGGGCACCACACAACTACACCACGTCACTACATCAGAAAATATTAGCTTCAGACTCAGTGAATGTGCTTGAAATGCTTCATTTCACAAAAGGCGGAATAACTCAGCTTCTAATTTGAAACGTGTCTTTTTGCTCAAAACAACCTATCTTCTCCGGCTCATAACTAAAGAACGGAAAATGGTATCAATAAACTTTTTTTTGCAGATGATAGAAGAGAGTCTCATCGTTCTTTGTGCATGTTCAGTGTTTACATAGTAATATCACACAATATTCTGTGGGCCTCGAGAAATCACTGAAAATGCTCTGAAACTCTGGCACCGTTCTCCAAAAGTGGCTGGCACTCAATGAGTTAAAATAAGATGTAAATAGCATGGGTCATTGAAAGTGCTTACATTGATATATTTTGTGCAATAATAGGCCCTTTTCACAGCAGCCATTTTGAGGTCTCAAACAGGTGTAACCAATTCAAATGAATGATAGTTCCACTCTATTTACTGTAGGTGTTCCTGTGCCAGGGCCCAAATTGATTAATTAATTAATTTGAGGGACAATGCACATTAATAAACAGCAAATCAGAATCAGAATAACTTTATTTATCCCCGAGGGGAAATTGAGTCAAAATGAGTAAGCACAAGCTGCTGTCCTCTCAGCGTCTCACAGCGTGTAGGGTGCCTGGAGTCACCTGTTAGAAGCCAGTGTGTGTTATGTAGGGTGCCTGGAGTTACCTGTTAGAAGCCAGTGTGTGTGTTATGTAGGGTGCCTGGAGTCACCTGTTAGAAGCCAGTGTGTGTGTTATGTAGGGTGCCTGGAGTCACCTGTTAGAAGCCAGTGTGTGTGTTATGTAGGGTGCCTGGAGTCACCTGTTAGAAGCCAGTGTGTTATGTAGGGTGCCTGGAGTCGCCTGTTAGAAGCCAGTGTGTGTGTTATGTAGGGTGCCTGGAGTCACCTGTTAGAAGCCAGTGTGTTATGTAGGGTGCCTGGAGTCGCCTGTTAGAAGCCAGTGTGTGTTATGTAGGGTGCCTGGAGTCACCTGTTAGAAGCCAGTGTGTTATATAGGGTGCCTGGAGTCGCCTGTTAGAAGCCAGTGTGTGTTATGTAGGGTGCCTGGAGTCACCTGTTAGAAGCCAGTGTGTTATGTAGGGTGCCTGGAGTCGCCTGTTAGAAGCCAGTGTGTGTTATGTATGGTGCCTGGAGTCACCTGTTAGAAGCCAGTGTGTTATATAGGGTGCCTGGAGTCACCTGTTAGAAGCCAGTGTGTGTTATGTAGGGTGCCTGGAGTCACCTGTTAGAAGCCAGTGTGTGTGTGTTATGTAGGGTGCCTGGAGTCACCTGTTAGAAGCCAGTGTGTGTGTGTTATGTAGGGTGCCTGGAGTCACCTGTTAGAAGCCAGTGTGTTATGTAGGGTGCCTGGAGTCACCTGTTAGAAGCCAGTGTGTTATATAGGGTGCCTGGAGTCACCTGTTAGAAGCCAGTGTGTGTTATGTAGGGTGCCTGGAGTCACCTGTTAGAAGCCAGTGTGTGTTATGTAGGGTGCCTGGAGTCACCTGTTAGAAGCCAGTGTGTGTTATGTAGGGTGCCTGGAGTCGCCTGTTAGAAGCCAATGTGTGTTATGTAGGGTGCCTGGAGTCACCTGTTAGAAGCCAGTGTGTGTGTGTTATGTAGGGTGCCTGGAGTCACCTGTTAGAAGCCAGTGTGTGTGTTATGTAGGGTGCCTGGAGTCGCCTGTTAGAAGCCAGTGTGTGTTATGTAGGGTGCCTGGAGTCGCCTGTTAGAAGCCAGTGTGTGTTATGTAGGGTGCCTGGAGTCGCCTGTTAGAAGCCAGTGTGTGTTATGTAGGGTGCCTGGAGTCGCCTGTTAGAAGCCAGTGTGTGTGTGTTATGTAGGGTGCCTGGAGTCACCTGTTAGAAGCCAGTGTGTGTGTTATGTAGGGTGCCTGGAGTCACCTGTTAGAAGCCAGTGTGTGTTATGTAGGGTGTCTGGAGTCACCTGTTAGAAGCCAGTGTGTGTGTGTGTTATGTAGGGTGCCTGGAGTCACCTGTTACAAGCCAGTGTGTGTGTGTGTTATGTAGGGTGCCTGGAGTCACCTGTTAGAAGCCAGTGTGTGTGTTATGTAGGGTGCCTGGAGTCACCTGTTAGAAGCCAGTGTGTGTGTGTGTTATGTAGGGTGCCTGGAGTCACCTGTTAGAAGCCAGTGTGTGTGTGTGTGTTATGTAGGGTGCCTGGAGTCACCTGTTAGAAGCCAGTGTGTGTGTGTGTTATGTAGGGTGCCTGGAGTCACCTGTTAGAAGCCAGTGTGTGTGTGTGTTATGTAGGTGCCTGGAGTCACCTGTTAGAAGCCAGTGTGTGTTATGTAGGGTGCCTGGAGTCACCTGTTAGAAGCCAGTGTGTGTGTGTGTTATGTAGGGTGCCTGGAGTCACCTGTTAGAAGCCAGTGTGTGTGTGTGTTATGTAGGGTGCCTGGAGTCACCTGTTAGAAGCCAGTGTGTGTGTGTTATGTAGGGTGCCTGGAGTCACCTGTTAGAAGCCAGTGTGTGTGTGTTATGTAGGGTGCCTGGAGTCACCTGTTAGAAGCCAGTGTGTGTGTGTGTGTGTTATGTAGGGTGCCTGGAGTCACCTGTTAGAAGCCAGTGTGTGTGTGTGTGTTATGTAGGGTGCCTGGAGTCACCTGTTAGAAGCCAGTGTGTGTTATGTAGGGTGCCTGGAGTCACCTGTTAGAAGCCAGTGTGTGTGTGTGTTATGTAGGGTGCCTGGAGTCACCTGTTAGAAGCCAGTGTGTGTGTGTGTTATGTAGGGTGCCTGGAGTCACCTGTTAGAAGCCAGTGTGTGTGTGTTATGTAGGGTGCCTGGAGTCACCTGTTAGAAGCCAGTGTGTGTGTTATGTAGGGTGCCTGGAGTCACCTGTTAGAAGCCAGTGTGTGTGTGTGTGTGTTATGTAGGGTGCCTGGAGTCACCTGTTAGAAGCCAGTGTGTGTGTGTGTTATGTAGGGTGCCTGGAGTCACCTGTTAGAAGCCAGTGTGTGTGTGTGTTATGTAGGGTGCCTGGAGTCACCTGTTAGAAGCCAGTGTGTGTGTGTGTGTGTGTGTTATGTAGGGTGCCTGGAGTCACCTGTTAGAAGCCAGTGTGTGTGTTATGTAGGGTGCCTGGAGTCACCTGTTAGAAGCCAGTGTGTGTGTGTGTTATGTAGGGTGCCTGGAGTCACCTGTTAGAAGCCAGTGTGTGTGTTATGTAGGGTGCCTGGAGTCACCTGTTAGAAGCCAGTGTGTGTATTATGCGTTGGTGCTGATAGCCTGGCTTGTTGATGCATTTAGCAGCATGAGCTATGAGCTGGCTCTTTGAAGTCCAGCACTAGGTCCATGTCAAACACGCGCAGCAATTTGTAGCCATCCTCTGTGTTGTTTGAATGTGGAAGACAGACTGTCATTATTTCCCTCTAGGGGAAAGAGCGGGACGATGCAGGCTAATTGGGGAATATAACGAGCGAGGAAAGAAGGGGGGGGAAAGAGTTACCTTTACAGCATGTGTCTGCGTACCTGCCAAAGTAAACACTGTAGCATGTGGGATGTGAAGATGACTAAATACCCTGTTAAAACCCAGAGCTCCTCTGGGTTTGGTCGGGCTTCCATACGGCCACAATTGGCCGTGTCTGCGGGTGGGAAGCCGGATTAACGGTATGAGTTTGTGGTGGTGGTGGTGGTGGTGGGGGGGTAACTGGGGGGGAATAGCGTGATCCCTCCACATGCTAGGTCCTGCCAGCAAAACTCCTCACTGTTAGGTGCTGAAACGTGTGCTGGTCTACAACTCTCCCCAGATGGGCAGAGGGGGTGGAGCAATGACTGGGACAGCAGGGGGAACTGGCCAAGTGTGATTGGTTGATGATTAAAAAAGTGCTGTATGTACATGTATGATTGATTGAAGTGCATATTGGATTTGAGGAGACAGCTGGGCCCAGGCACACTCATGACACATCACCACATATGTCCAGCCTGTATCTTTCAAAGAGCACTGTTCTGTTCCATAGAGGTCATGACAAGAGTGTGAGAGGAGGAATGCTGCTCGTTCCCACAGCGGCCACTAGAGAGCGCTGTGCATGGCCAAAGCATCACCACACAGCTGCTTGCTGGGTGGGTGGGGAGGGGGGGGGGGGGGGGGGCTGCTTACACACACTCCATCTTCTCCATGAAGCTCTTTACTTCATTCATGCTCCCGCCTGTGAGACATGGGTACTGCAGGCTGACGTGATGATGCAATGGATACTGTATATATCACATGTTGGGTTGAGGGGAAGAGCACAGTTCTAAATGAGGGCAGAGCCAGATTGGATTTTATACACAATTTCCTTCCTATTTAACCTGCTTTCCAACAGTAATGCTGTTACTTTACAATCCCTTACTTACACAATCAGAAAACTGCCCCAACCTCCAATATCCAACATGCTGATATTTCTTTTGATTTTGGCCGATTGCTGATGCCAAGATACAGTATGCACACATTTACCCCACCACCTAATTTCAGAAACATCAAGTCTCTCCTGTAGTGGAATGAACACATTATTATGCCTGCTCTTATGGTGACGGCCCACTGGCAGATGCAGATGTAAATACACAATGTTTTTCAAAATGTACACATTCACTGGACACAATAATAAAACTACTTCAGCTTAGATTATGTAAAACATGGCATATTTTTATTTATGTAAATTGTACTATCAAACAAAACTGTAAGACTCATTACGGGCGGTATCGGCAGAAATGTTCATTTCAGGCCGATACCGATGATGTGCTGCTGATATCATGCTGCATGCCTACTTTCTAACAGTATAACTGTTACTTTACAATCTCTTACACAATCAGAAAGAATCTTACTTTCTAACAGTATAACTGACAATCCCTTACACAATCAGAAAGAATCTTACGTTCTAACAGTAACTGTTACTTTACAATCTCTTACACAATCAGAAAGAATCTTACTTTCTAACAGTATAACTGACAATCCCTTACACAATCAGAAAGAATCTTACTTTCTAACAGTATAACTGAAAATCCCTTACACAATCAGAAAGAATCTTACGTTCTAACAGTATAACCAGGGGCGGACTGCATAATCGGGCACGTCGGGCAAATGCCCGGTGGCCTGGCCTGGCCTGCAAATTTTTTTTTTTTTTTTTTGCAGGCCAGGCCAGGCCACTCACTGAACAGCAGGCCAGGCGCCGCCTACTGGTTTACTAGTGGTTTTATTACTTTATTCAGGGTTAAAGTGGGTGCATCTCATTGTAAAATTGGACTTGGCCCAAATCTGGCTTCAAACGGCCCAAATTGGGCTTCAAACGGCCCAAATTGAGCTTAAAACGGGCCAAATTTTTCGCCGGCGCCCTTCGGACGCGGGCACGCACGTCGGCCCGTATCGGCCTGGCCTGCTTGGTATCTAATGCCCGGCCTGAATTATGATCCCAGTCCGCCCCTGAGTATAACTGTTACTTTACAATCCCTTACACAATCAGAAATAATCTTACTTCCTAACAGTAACTGTTACTTTACAATCCCTTACACAATCAGAAAGAAACTTACTTTCTAACAGTAACTGTTACTTTACAATCTCTTACACAATCAGAAAGAAACTTACTTTCTAACAGTAACTGTTACTTTACAATCCCTTACACAATCATAAAGAATCTTACTTTCTAACAGTATAACTGACAATCCCTTACACCAGTGATACAACTCAACTGGCGGCCCGCGATGGAATTGCATTTTTTTTTTTTTTTACAGTGCACCTGAACGCAACATGCAAGATACCCGCTGAATAAGTGTCCAAATGTTCATGTCATTCTGGCCAATACTCCACTTCTGTTATAGCATTTCAGTCTCGAATATGGAATATCTTTCAATAATCTATGATTTAGCTGCTAAATTGTCAAATACCGCCGTCTGCTCCCTACCCAGGCACTTATGTATGTACTTAAAGGGGGACTAACCCCCTAGATATGTATTAGAACAGTGATTTGAAAATACCTATGGAAAAAACCAAGAAATGACATATGCTCTTGTCTATACTGGACTCTTTGGCTGTGTTGAAGTCCAGATTTTTTTTCGGAAATCGACGCCATTACAGTTTGCCTATTGCCTCAAAAATAATTTATTTGAGAGGGGCCATATCTGTATAATTATCAACAACTAGCCAACGCTGGTGGCCTGTTTGGAAAGAGCTTTGCTCAAAATGGTTGAAAGTTATATCAATTTGGTAATTCAGTGGCGAACTAGAAATTTAATTATTTTTCTGCATGTAACTCTATGGTAGTGTGTTAAACTACGTTACGAGAGCAAAGTGGCATGGGCTCGTTACAGCAGCACACCGCACAATACGACAAACCCCCCGTTCTGGGGTAACACAATGCGAGATTTCTCTACGTCATTCCCTCGTCCAAGTTGCCATATAGTCCCTTTTTCATTTTAGTTTGCGGGCTTTTCGTGATTCTTGTTAAAAGTTGTGCAAAAGTTTTTTCCTCTCAGCGCAGTGCAGGCTGCCTGCGCCTCCTCCCTCCTGCCAGACCCCGGCTGGCGAAACAGCCTGCATGCATGGGGCGCTTGTAACCTCACGGAGCAACAAACAAACAGACAGAAATAGCTGGTGTGCGATTTAGAGAATACAGTCTGAGATTGGGTACAGGATTGAGGGAATCCCGCATCTGTTTGCGAAGGTGCGACTGGACAGGACGCTTTTCACAGACGGGCACAGTAGTCGGAGCGAGGCGAGTGTCTCTCAGGGCTACTCAGGGCAGAGCTGCAGATCTCTCCTTCTCCTCCGCGCATTCAGTCTGTCCAAAATCATTACCGATATAATCTCAGTAGGAGGGATGCAGGGAAATATGATAGTAGCCGATGTGTTTAGAGAAGCTTTGTCACGTTGTCACGTCGTAGTATAGCGTTATATTTTACATGTGCGCTAAACTGCGACCATATTTGTTTGCGGAAATATCAGACTGCTCTCTCTACTCTCAGAGCACAGAGAGCTCTGCTCTGCTGCGCGCGCCCGCGGAGCTTGGAGCTAGTGCATGAGGTTTACAGTACGACTCTCTCCCGCATGCCTGGCTGGAGACAGCTGCTTCCAACTCGGACTGATAATATATACATCATCATTCGAGCTTATTCGGGTAAGATATTAATAAAGTAGTGACACATTCAGCGGGAAACTAACTATAATTAAGACATGTGCCAACTTTGACAACGTTTGGTTCAGTATTTTAAGAGCAAACTTCAATAAGAATAGGCTTGGAGTTCTGAGGAGCTGAAAGGGTACAGGGGGGGTAGGGGAGTAATTATCTTGAAATCCCATAGTCTTTGGGGACAACCTGACGTCAGGTTGTACCAAATCTCCCATTCATTTGAGAAAAAACAAAAAAGCAGTCTTTGACCCTAAGAGGGCGCTTATGCCAGATATGCTGCTGAAAAATGATACAAATGGTAAAATGGCAACAGTTTGGTGTCAAATGTGGAAATTCTGACCAGAATTCTTCACACATCACCCCCAAAGTCATATATATTGGTTAAAAGCTGAAAAAAAGTGTTTTGGAGGTTAGTTCTCCTTTAACCTAACTAACTATCCGGTGTGCACAAGATTGTCAGACTTAACTCTGGCTGACACCCCAAAAACCTACAATCCGCTAGAGAAAAATGTATATTGATTGTTTATTAACTGGCCCCTGGCCTTCTATCATTTCATGAAAGTGGCCCCCGGGCAAAGCAAGTTGAGTATCCCTGCCTTACACAATCAGAAAGAAACTTACCTTCTAACAGTATAACTGTTACTTTACAATCTCTTACGCAATCAGAAAGAATCTTACTTTCTAACAGTATAACTGACAATCTCTTACACAATCAGAAAGAATCTTACTTTCTAACAGTATAACTGTTACTTTAAAATCCCTTACACAATCAGAAAGAATCTCCAATAGTGCAAAGTGCATACAGGTAGAGTGAATCCGGAGCATGTTTAGCTGGGACCTGTATAACAACACTGCTAAGCTTGGAGTCTTGAATGTCACTGGTGTATCTGTGCAGGTGAGAACTTCATTAAGTGTGGTATGTGGACCCAGGAGGAAGGCAGAAATTAAGACAACATATCTCCTTTAACCCCCTCACTACTTCATCCCTCTCTAGTGTACCTTCTGCCATTTAATTAGCTCTGCACTCCACTCGTACAATGTAGGAACCTATTAGTGCAAGCTGTCAGACTGCAGCACACACACACACACACACGCATGCATGCACACGCACACACACACACACACGCGCGCACACACACACACACACACACACACGCGCACGCACACGCACACACACACGCACACGTTGGTCTGTCTGTCCACAGCGGGGCTCGTTGGTGGGCATGGTGCCCGTGCATCCAGCCCCCTTGCTGCCAAGGCCTGGATGCATCTGAGTCTATAGAGCGCTCAGCCTCAACAGGCTGTTCCAGTGCACTAGGTCCACATCTGGGTATTAACGCCACAATGAATAGGCCAAATGATTTAGGATGACGCTTTTGATTCATTCATTGTCTCATTATAGATCGTCAAAACTTCATTTCAGCTAGAAACAAGGTAATTTACGCATTACGGAAGGCAAAAGCACATTCTTTATAAATACAATTGTGAGCGCCAAAGATAACTAAAAGAAAATATGGCAGGAGATGAACAAACTATCTGGCTGACAGATAAAGACCTAGAACTAAGGTTCCAGAATCAATTAGTCAAAAATCCTGCCACCCTGACAGCTGAATTTAATTATTTCTTTATAAATTCAGTTAAAGGAATGACACTACTCTTCACCACATCGCATTCCACTGTGCCTAGCTCAGGTAGGCACACCTACCTCAGGTAGGCACAGTCAGGCACTCAGCCTGTCTTCAATATAAATGAAGTAACTGAAACAGAAGTTGCAAAAATGATTTGTTCTCTTAACAAATCTCAAGCAGAGGATGACAAACGTTCTAAAAACTCATACAGAGTCTCTGACCTGCCCTACTACACACCTGGTAAACCTATCCATAAAACATTCTGTTGTCCCGGCTGCGTGGAAGGTGAGCATGGTTTCCCGAATTTTTTTAATCTCGGAGTAAATCAGATGTTAAGAACTACGGACCAATAAGCATCCTCCCCGTAATCTCCAAAATAATAGAAAAATTGGCGGTTAAGCAACTAATTGAACATCTCAACAACAGCCCCACCGCGCTGCATCCAATGCAGTTTGGCTTCCACACTCACCACTCCACAGAGTCGGCTATAAGTATGTTTATTGAGAAAGCAAAGTGTCTTCTGGATAAAAATGGTTGTGTTGGAGCTGTCTTCCTTGATCTTAAAAGGGCCTATATATATCTATATATATATATAGATATATATATATATCTATATATATATATATGTTTGTACAATTCCATGCCCTGAACATTTGCAGAATTTGAGCTGTTGTATATATATATATATATATATATATATATATATATATATATATATATATATATATATATATATATATATATTTCCTGGTGGAAAACTTAAAGCAAGGCTTTGCCGATTTTCAACCCGCTTTGCATTTTATATATATATTAGGGCTGGCACGGATCACGGATAATCCGTGACCCGTACGGATCAGCCCCCACGGTTCGGAACGCGGTTCGGAACGTCAATGGTCCGCGGACCCCCCCCCCCCCCCCCCTTTCGTTTCATTTAACGTTTAACGTTAGTGTATGAGAACGCCCAGCGCAGCCAGACACAGACAGGCATAATCATGGCAAGCACAAGTGAGCTTCCTCATCCCTTGTCGCTGCTGTAAAGTATGTCTGAAGGCTGTGGCTAGTGGCTACTAAAGACAGCGTCACACAAACTTATTTCAACACCTCTGAAAAAGCACAGGAATGCGATCAGCGTGCTGCGGGCTGCACAAGTCAGATAAGAGAGCCACAACACACACACACACACACACACACACACACACACGCGCGCACACGTTTCACAAACACATTATCACCGGACGGTGAAATGTTGCCTTAGGACACATAACAACAAAACAACACGTGGGGCCACTGAGTAGCTTAACGTAGCATCAACGTTATATTTCCAGACTGACCTGCGGTCTGGTCTGTAGGTCTGTACCCGTGTCATGTGGCTGGTGCAAGCAACAGCTACGAAGTTAGGCATAGCAGTGCCACCTAAAACAGGAAGTTGGGTCGTTCTGCCTTCAGAGTAAAAGCTACATTGTGTCACTTATGACAAAAAAATATTTTTTGAGCTGTGCAGGGCAACAAATGGTTAGAGAATTATAATAGTATTAAAAAAATCTAATCGAAAATCAAATTTTGAGAGAAAAAATCTGATATATATATTTGTTTGCTGATCCGAAAAATCCGTGATCCGTGGCTCAAAATCCGTCACGCGATCCGATCCGTGGGTTTTCTGATCCGTGCCAGCCCTAATATATATATATATATATATATATATATATATATATATATATATATATATATATATATATATATATATATATATATATATATAACCAGGTCACCAGGCTCATTTTGAGAGCCGCAATTCAAGGACTAAACCTATTCACACGTTACTTATCTTCCACAAACCGCTGTTGTTTCGTTTCAGTAGGCTTCTGTTAGCCATTGAAAGCAGTAACTGGGAAAGCTGCCACTTGAAGGGGCCATCCAGCTTGTGCAGGCTTTGAGAGACTTGGAGGCGGATGGAGGAGATGACCTTGGCTGTTTAAAGAGAAGCTGGCAGGATGGAGAGTACTTTCAAAAGACTCGCCTCCTCTTACTTTCTCTCTCTCTGTTTTCCTTTGCTCAGCGACTTGCTAATAGTAGCTCGCAGAACCACAACTCCAATCACTAGTAAAGGCTGTTTACAGCAGCTTCTTCTGCTGTTCCAATATCAACCCCTCAGTCCAAAGTCTTTCATGTTGTGTGTAATCTCTCGAGACAGACTTTCCACTTCCATCGAAAATCTGTCGGCACGCTCCGTGAAAAGCTGTGTAATGGGACATTCACACCAAAAGCGATTTTGGAGCTCCCAGCACCTTTCTGCAATTCATTCTCTATGTAAGGACGCGCTAAACGTGCTCCTCTTTCAAGGAACGCACCTGGCGTTTAAACGCTGGTGGCGTCTCGTTTTTTTGGCGGAGCGCTCTGGGCGTTTTAAAGCTGAAAAAGTTGAACATTTGGAGGAAAAGCGCGCTGCTCGTCTTTTTACTCCTCCTACATTTTCTCCTCCCAGAGGGATCCTCAACCTCCTCTGCTGCCAGAATTGGCAATAATCTGGCTTTCATGTTGACAGTGAACAACATCAAACAGACAAAAGCTGGCTACCGTCCGTGTGGTCGTTGTGTTCTGATCTGTACTGCGCAGGGAAAAACAAAACGAAGCACAAAAAAAACGCTCTGTGCGCTGTGTTTTGTGCACAATGGAAGCGCTCTCAACATGATTTTCATAGCGTTCTGACTGAAAAAAAGCACTTTGGGTGTGAACGCCGCCTAAGGCTGCGCTTTACCCGATCAAAATGAAGTGAACATGACCGGTGTGTAGTCAAAACTTACCATTATCAGCATGTAGCAAGTTGCTACTTGCTACTAGCAACGAGCTAGAGTTGTTATTGTTGTTTCATAGCGACGGAGGGATTTGAGAGCGGCACGCAGAGGGAGGGGAAAGGAAATCCATAAATGGTCAGAGACGGTCGTTTGGAGCCAATGGCAGAGCTTGCAGGGAGCGGAAAGGGATTTTCTTCTGCTGCCGGCGGAGCCTCTTGAGTTCAGTTTAAACAGACATGAAAGAAGCCTGCCCCCAGAGGTTAGAGAGAAAATATATATTTTTTTAGTTTAACCGATGGGTTCCCAGATTGTGTTGTGTGTGATATTTTGTCACAATGGAGAAGCCATTATTTTCTCTGGGATGTCAGCGGCCATGCAGAGTCATTTTCTTTGGTATTAATATGAAATGTTAAAATTCGGGCAGAGGGCAAATGTCTGAGGAAAGGCTTGTGCCTGAAACGTTACTTGCTCATCTGTCCAGCACCTAGTTTTCATTCCGTGTGTGTGTGTGTTTGTGTGTGTGTGTGTGTGTGTGTGTGTGTGTGTGTGTGTGTGTGTGTGTGTGTGTGTGTTTTTACCGTTTTGCAAATGTTGCAGGGCAGAAATGATCCAGACAGAAAGCTGCTTGAACAGGAGGGTTACGCAGGCAGATAGCAGACTATTTGGTACACCTACCAAAAAAAAACGTTAAAAAACACTGCAGAAGTGACGAGAGCGGTGTACACGTGTTGCGATCATCAGACAGGTCAACATCTTTCAGGAGGGAAGTTGGAAGTGAACCAGAAGAAGCCCATCAGGATAAAGCTGTCAAGTGAAGCCAGCCAAGTAACCTGCGGTTTGAACAGAGTCTTGGTGAGAGGCAGGGAGCCCAAAACAGGCTGTGTCACTTGTAAAGCACTCAGAGTTCACTCAAGAGCTACTGCGCTGAAACAATGTGGCTATAATGTGCCCACTCATGCAGAGCTACAATCCAATTACACCTCATTATTGATCTGCAAATTAGTGGCCAGGTGGTCTGAGGGGACCCTCCCCCGCCCCCCAAAAATAAAAATAAATAAATCTTCTCCTTAGTCCACACATCAACAAGAAAGGCTTATGATTGGACGGGCTTTATGACTCTTGCATCCAATTGGTGGAGGCAGGAAAAAAACATTGAGGCTGTGAGCTTTCTTTTTATGACCTTGTGCACCCAGGCAGGCAGCTGAGTGAGAGAGAGCGCCCACTCCCTCTAAACAATACAGTCATAAAGAGAGGTAAGACAATCCCTCTGCGTGACCCCTCTGCCCCTGACAGCCCATAAGAGGAGGGGCTTCTCCCCCTGACAGCCCATAAGAGGGGGGACTTCTCCCCCTGACAGCCCATAAGAGGGGGGGCTTCTTCCCCTGACAGCCCATAAGAGGGGGGACTTCTCCCCCTGACAGCCCATAAGAGGAGGGGCTTCTCCCCCTGACAGCCCATAAGAGGGGGGACTTCTCCCCCTGACAGCCCATAAGAGGGGGGACTTCTCCCCCTGACAGCCCATAAGAGGAGGGGCTTCTCCCCCTGACAGCCCATAAGAGGGGGGACTTCTCCCCCTGACAGGCCATAAGAGGAGGGGCTTCTCCCCCTGACAGCCCATAAGAGGGGGGACTTCTCCCCCTGACAGCCCATAAGAGGAGGGGCTTCTCCCCCTGACAGCCCATAAGAGGGGGGCTTCTCCCCCTGACAGCCCATAAGAGGAGGGGCTTCTTCCCCTGACAGCCCATAAGAGGGGGGGCTTCTTCCCCTGACAGCCCATAAGAGGAGGGGCTTCTCCCCCTGACAGCCCATAAGAGGAGGGGCTTCTCCCCCTGACAGCCCATAAGAGGAGGGGCTTCTCCCCCTGACAGCCCATAAGAGGAGGGGCTTCTCCCCCTGACAGCCCATAAGAGGGGGGGGCTTCTCCCCCTGACAGCCCATAAGAGGAGGGGCTTCTTCCCCTGACAGCCCATAAGAGGAGGGGCTTCTCCCCCTGACAGCCCATAAGAGGGGGGGCTTCTCCCCCTGACAGCCCATAAGAGGGGGGGCTTCTCCCCCTGACAGCCCATAAGAGGGGGAGCTTCTCCCCCTGACAGCCCATAAGAGGAGGGGCTTCTCCACCTGACAGCCCATAAGAGGAGGGGCTTCTCCACCTGACAGCCCATAAGAGGAGGGGCTTCTCCCCCTGACAGCCCATAAGAGGAGGGGCTTCTCCTCCTGACAAACCATAAGAGGAGGGGCTTCTCCCCCTGACAGCCCATAAGAGGAGGGGCTTCTCCTCCTGACAAACCATAAGAGGGGGGGAAGAGAGGGCAAGGAGAGGGAGGGATTCAGCCCGGATGACGAAAGTGACACATTGATGAAACATGGCAGCTTCATCGCACGCTGCATCTGGTTGTCTGCTGAATTCTCCATTCACACCAGAGGCAGAGGACAGTCTCTCATATAAAACAACCAGAGGCAGAGGACAGCCTCTCATATAAAACAACCAGAGGCAGAGGACAGCCTCTCATATAAAACAACCAGAGGCAGAGGACAGCCTCTCATATAAAACAACCAGAGGCAGAGGACAGCCTCTCATATAAAACAACCAGAGGCAGAGGACAGCCTCTCATATAAAACAACCAGAGGCAGAGGACAGCCTCTCATATAAAACAACCAGAGGCAGAGGACAGCCTCTCATATAAAACAACCAGAGGCAGAGGACAGCCTCTCATATACAACAACCAGAGGCAGAGGACAGCCTCTCATATAAAACAACCAGAGGCAGAGGACAGCCTCTCATATAAAACAACCAGAGGCAGAGGACAGCCTCTCATATAAAACAACCAGAGGCAGAGGACAGCCTCTCATATAAAACAACCAGAGGCAGAGGACAGCCCCTCATATAAAACAACCAGAGGCAGAGGACAGCCTCTCATATAAAACAACCAGAGGCAGAGGACAGCCCCTCATATAAAACAACCAGAGGCAGAGGACAGCCTCTCATATAAAACAACCAGAGGCAGAGGACAGCCCCTCATATAAAACAACCAGAGGCAGAGGACAGCCTCTCATATAAAACAACCAGAGGCAGAGGACAGCCCCTCATATAAAACAACCAGAGGCAGAGGACAGCCTCTCATATAAAACAACCAGAGGCAGAGGACAGCCTCTCATATAAAACAACCAGAGGCAGAGGACAGCCCCTCATATAAAACAACCAGAGGCAGAGGACAGCCTCTCATATAAAACAACCAGAGGCAGAGGACAGCCCCTCATATAAAACAACCAGAGGCAGAGGACAGCCTCTCATATAAAACAACCAGAGGCAGAGGACAGCCTCTCATATAAAACAACCAGAGGCAGAGGACAGCCCCTCATATAAAACAACCAGAGGCAGAGGACAGCCTCTCATATAAAACAACCAGAGGCAGAGGACAGCCCCTCATATAAAACAACCAGAGGCAGAGGACAGCCTCTCATATAAAACAACCAGAGGCAGAGGACAGCCTCTCATATAAAACAACCAGAGGCAGAGGACAGCCTCTCATATAAAACAACCAGAGGCAGAGGACAGCCTCTCATATAAAACAACCAGAGGCAGAGGACAGCCCCTCATATAAAACAACCAGAGGCAGAGGACAGCCCCTCATATAAAACAACCAGAGGCAGAGGACAGCCTCTCATATAAAACAACCAGAGGCAGAGGACAGCCCCTCATATAAAACAACCAGAGGCAGAGGACAGCCTCTCATATAAAACAATCAGAGGCAGAGGACAGCCTCTCATATAAAACAACCAGAGGCAGAGGACAGCCTCTCATATAAAACAACCAGAGGCAGAGGACAGCCTCTCATATAAAACAACCAGAGGCAGAGGACAGCCCCTCATATAAAACAACCAGAGGCAGAGGACAGCCTCTCATATAAAACAACCAGAGGCAGAGGACAGCCTCTCATATAAAACAACCAGAGGCAGAGGACAGCCTCTCATATAAAACAACCAGAGGCAGAGGACAGCCTCTCATATAAAACACCCAGAGGCAGAGGACACATCAACATTGGGCTGGTGTTCCGAATGGCTGCTGTGAAAATAGTCTACTACATCATCCCCATTTGAGCAAGGAGTGTCATTTTGTTTCTTTGTAAGCTTGAAAGACAGCAAGTTTTGTGTCAGTCGCATGTCGGGTGTAGCAGTTACAATTTACCCACGCTCTTATCAATGCAATCAGTGTCATTTTTCATCCAAATCAGACCTTCGAGATCATGTTTGATTCCCCCCGATCCATAGTCCACTCCACACCCCCGTCTCATGGCATGGGGGGAATACTATTGGATGGACAGCAGCACACTGTGAATGATAACGAGGGTCCCGCAGGCCCTGTGGTTGGCCCTGCTCTCTCTATGAGGCCGTGTCATTACTGTGATAGTGAAGAGCCTGCCTGTGCTGAGCATCAGGCCTGATCCAAGCCCTGTGCTGAGCATCAGGCCTGATCCAAGCCCTGTGCTGAGCATCAAGCCTGATCCAAGCCCTGTGCTGAGCATCAAGCCTGATCCAAGCCCTGTGCTGAGCATCAAGCCTGATCCAAGCCCTGTGCTGAGCATCAAGCCTGATCCAAGCCCTGTGCTGAGCATCAAGCCTGATCCAAGCCCTGTGCTGAGCATCAGGCCTGATCCAAGCCCTGTGCTGAGCATCAGGCCTGATCCAAGCCCTGTGCTGAGCATCAAGCCTGATCCAAGCCCTGTGCTGAGCATCAGGCCTGATCCAAGCCCTGTGCTGAGCATCAGGCCTGATCCAAGCCCTGTGCTGATGAAGCTGATGCTGCTGAATACAGAGTCCAGGAGCAAGGGGACACACGTTGTGGCTGCAGTTGTAGTGGCCAGACGAGAAGACTAATACAGGGCTGCATGTCTGATGAATACTATGAGCATGGCCCACACAGTACAATCATGTGAAGATGACATTCCTCCACACCACAAAGTATTGTGCAACAATGTTAAAATACAGCCAGTAAAGGGTTAACTAATGCAGGCAGAACCAACCTGTGGGTATGTGAAATAGAGTCCTCGATAGGCTCTGAGAGCGAGTTTACAAATGAGCCGCGATCTGATTGGACTAAACCCAGCAAGCTTGTCTGAGCTGGAGATACTGTTTAACAGTCTTTCCCTCTCTAAATACCTTCAACTCTGTTTATTTAACATGGCATCATGAAGACAATGATTGTTCAAACAAACCTGTGTTGTCGTCTCGCTACTTTGTTCAGTCTGTTGGCGTTTCTCCTCGCTAACATTAGCCGCTGCTAGCAGTAGCCATATGGCTACTGGGTGTAGCTTTAACTGGTTATGCATACGCTGATACTGTTGTGGTACTTTAGGGTAACATTAGCCTTAAATATATATTGCAGCTGAGGGTTTTATCTGCTCTGGTAAAGTATTTCCACACTGTTGACTGTGTGGAAATACTAGCAGCATGGGGACGTACAGGCATGTTTCTCTCTGCCTCTTGCCTATTTGTTCCTGCACCGTGCTAAAAGCTAGGAGTACACCGATCGATCGGCAAGCAATCTGTATCGGCCGATTTTGACCTCAAATATGCGATCGGCAATTTTTTTATTAAAAAAATAAATAAAAAATAAATAAAAATAAAGCCCTATCACTAATCAGACTTTCCAACGATATAAAATACAATGCCAATTGGTATTATTAAAGGGGAGAAATAATCGACCTAAAATAACGTTTCCAAACTTTCTTTGAGGAGTTTATATATCGGTCGATGATCGGTTGGGCAGATATTTCCCATAGGCGATCGGCAATCGGTGGCAAAAAACGTGATCGGTGCACCCCTACTAAAAGCACAGATGAACCATTCGTCTACAACAGTGTTCTCAGACGGTTTTGGGCTTCAGTACCCCCCCTTTCCCTGATTTCTGAATCCAAGCACCCCCTTTACCTGATTTCTGAATCCAAGCACCCCCTTTACCCGACTACAACATTTTGCTTAGAAAACTGTCAGAGAAAACTAGCATAATGATGCAATGAATGAATGATAATCCACCTTTTGAGGAGTATAACATTACAAAATGAGAAATGGAGGGAAAGAGTTGAAATAAGTGTCTTCTGAACAGATTTATTTTAACATTTCATTCATTTTCATGATTTATTCTTACATTTTTACATTTTCCCCTTTTCTCAAGATCCCCCTGTAGTACCTCCAGTTTGGGAACCACTGATCTACAACAACATAGTGTCGACTAGTGGTTTTGATAGTTGACTATTCTGTGAAACCCCTAACTACTACTACTACTAGTAGTAGTAGTAGTAGTAGTAGTGGAATGACTAGTAGTAGTAGTAGTGGTAGTAGTACTAGTAATAGCGGTGGTGGTGGTGGTGGGGGTGGTGGAATGACTAGTGGTAGTAGTAGTGGTAGTAGTAGTAATAGTAGTGGGGGTGGTGGAATGACTAGTGGTAGTAGTAGTGGTAGTAGTAGTAATAGTAGTGGGGGTGGTGGAATGACTAGTGGTAGTAGTAGTGGTAGTAGTAGTAATAGTAGTGGGGGTGGTGGAATGACTAGTGGTAGTAGTAGTGGTAGTAGTAGTAATAGTAGTGGGGGTGGTGGAATGACTAGTGGTAGTAGTAGTGGTAGTAGTAGTAATAGTAGTGGGGGTGGTGGAATGACTAGTGGTAGTAGTAGTGGTAGTAGTAGTAATAGTAGTGGGGGTGGTGGAATGACTAGTGGTAGTAGTGGCACTAAAGCGTGATGTTAGTGTACAGTGTTGAGTGGTACCTGAGAGGCAGGCAGCTCTGCAGCTCTCCTGCTGAAGGAGTGCACTCCGGTCTGGAGGTTGATGGGGGACGTCTGCAGCGACTCCGAGCTTGCCGCCTTTTGTCCGTTAATGTGTGCGGTCACCATGGAAACGGGAGCCTTCGCGGGCACCACAGAGATGGCGATGCTCTGGCTGGGAGGCTTGATGAGTGACAGCGGCTTGGTGGTCCCTACAGGACAACTTCTTACTGCCAGCTTCTGTCACACACAGAGAGACACAAACACCACTGTTAGACACACACATTTGTTGACCCCCCACTCCAAGATATTTCATTCCATTTGTACACAGGGCAGCAGGGTTGAGCGGAGTACTCGGATGAAACAAGTATCCGCTACAGATAATGTACTTTTTACGAGTACGAGTATCATCCGAGTACAATGTGTCAATATCCGTACTTGTGATTAGAGCTGGGCATCGTTTACAAAATGATGATACCAGTACCGATACCAGTACCAATACCAGTACCCTTAGACTGATACTGATACAAATAGAGCACTTCATTCGATAACTTTTTTTCAGGCATACTTTGAATGTTTTGGTGGCATGGCGGCATGCTGAACTGCCAACAACAACTAACTTAAGCCACACCCACTTTCAGTCTAAAACCCGCCCACTTTTGATTTTAGTCACACCCCCTCCGAGTACAGATACGGATACAGATAATGGTGTACTCACTCATCCCTACAGGGCATGATGAAGTTCTATTTATACTGTGTAGAAAACAGGCACTGTGCAAATACATGTATAGAGACAACACCCTCTCACTACTACTCCCACCACCACCACTACTACTACGTGTACTACTGCTACTACAGTACTAGTCTCACTAACATTACTAATACTACTACCACCATCACTGCTCCAACTATGAGTACTACTACTAGTCTCTGATGTGCTAAAGATCCTGATAAGCTAAAGTGCCTGATCGCTAAAGTCATTAGTGATTGGTGCACCCAGAATTTCAGGGGAACCAATCTCTGGCCTGTATTCTGACATCAGTTTTGAGATAGAAGTTTCCCAGACCCAGAGAGAGATCTGCAGCATGCAGTAACATAGTGTATCAGTGATAAGAACTCTCATGGGTCTGGCATTGAGACTATACTACTACCAATACTAACACTACTATTGTTACTATTACTACTACAACTGATGTCAGCTTCAATCAAAGCAAAAGCACTGTTAGAGATAATACAAGACAGAGATACCGACATGTGTTGACACAGGACTTTAACTCAAAGCTATTTCATTCTATTTGTACATAGTTGAGTTCTATTTTTTACACTAAGGAAAATAAAACAGCAAATAAACAGAGACAACAACAGCCTATCTTCATTTAAAACGGCGGAAAATGTAATGTAATATATGGAGGAGAACATTTTAGCAGCAGTCTTAATTCTTACCTACTTACAGTATTAGTATGTACTAAAATAGTTTCAGACAGCAGCAACACACATCCTCGGTGACTAGATAATGAAGGGCTTCACGTACTTCTGCATCCGCCTTGACTTGGAGCCTTGCCGGCGGCAGCTAGTCATATATACAGTATATATATATATATATATATATATATATACACACACACACATATATATATATATATATATATATATATATATATATATATATTAGGGATGTAGGTACTACCGGTACTACCCCCGAACCGCGGTACTATTGCTGTAGAACAGGTTCTATACTAAGATTTAAAAAGACCCGGTACTTTTCCGACCGCTGCTATGACTGATAA
Organism: Poromitra crassiceps; assembly: GCF_964638095.1. Taxonomy (NCBI): domain Eukaryota; kingdom Metazoa; phylum Chordata; class Actinopteri; order Beryciformes; family Melamphaidae; genus Poromitra; species Poromitra crassiceps. The sequence goes on from NC_139624.1 coordinate 19,649,413, forward strand.
TGGTCAATATGAGCCTGTCTCTTTAAGAAATGCGCTGGAGTGAGTGACGTCATATCCACATGTCAAGCGGTGAGGAAAAGAGTTTGAGGAAAAAAAGCAGCTGAGCACTGAGCAGACCCGCGCACATTAAAAGCAAACTAGCAAAGTAGGCTATGGCTAAACACAAAGCCTCTCCCAGCCCAGTTAGTAGCAGCAGCTGTGCCCTTTCACAGTTTACATCTAACGTTATGTAGGCTACTTTCACGCATACTTCAGTCAGGGTTATCGACAGTCCATATTATTGCCTCTGCACGTTTCCCGACGCTACAGTGAGAAAATGCGCTCGTTAACTAACGTTAACTAACGTTACAGCGGACTCCGCTGTACTAACGTTACAGCGGACTCCGCTGTACTAACAGCGGACTCCGCAGTAACGTTAGTTAACGAGCGCTCACTGTAGCGTCGGGAAACGTGCAGAGGCAATAATATGGACTGTCGATAACCCTGACTGAAGTATGCGTGAAAGTAGCCTACATAACGTTAGATGTAAACTGTGAGTAATACTGCCTGAATGCCCCACCCATGACAAGAAGTGCTAAACTGGAAGTTGAGATTACTGAGTATAAACAATTTAGAGACATCAGCCCTGCAGAGGATCCCCTGGCATGGTGGAAGCAACACCAGACAGACCTGCCCATCTTAGCTCAGTTTGCTAGACAATATCTCTGTATTCCAGCATCAAGCTGTGCATCTGAACGTGTTTTCAGTACTTCTGGGAATATCTGCAGTCCAACAAGATCTAGACTGACCGAGGAACATGTTGACACCCTCGTTTTCTTGGCTAGGAACCTGAAGAAGACATTGGGATGGGAGGGACTGAGTGAGTAAACTGAGAGTCAGCCAAACAGTGAGTCTGTCTACCACCCATAGGAGAACTAGGGTTTAGACTGAGTAGGCTGGGGGACAGAATGGGAATATGAAGCCATGCTGCTTGTTGAAGAAAAAAAGATTTGAGTTTCTGCTGCTATAGTGTTTTATTATATTATTATTTATTTTATTTATTTTACTTATTCCCATTTCCCACTGTTCAAAAGATTTGTGTTATGTTACTGAGTGTGTACTTATTTGACAAGTAAAAGTTAGACAGAATTTAAATGCCACCAATTATTTATTTATTGTTGTTATTGGTGTTTCTCTGAGTTTTTGCTGCTATAGGCTAGTGTTTTATGGTCATTTTATTTTCACTGGCATTACTTTATTTTACTTACCGGTATTCTCACTGCTCAAAAGGTTTGTTTTGTTCAGCATTTAAATGCCACACCAATTTATTGGTGTAATTGTTCCCAAACTCTTAAAATAAAGCCAAATCTTGACATTGGACAGTTTCACTTTTTTTTTTACAAAAAGTATCGAAAAGTATCGAAAGTATCGAAATACAAATTGGTACCGGCACCGAAACAGAAATTTAGTACCGCTACAACCCTAATATATATACACACACACACATATATATATATATATACTCGCATGTCAGCTTGACGAGGGGTCGCAGGGGAGTCCCCAGCAAAATGAGTAAATTGTGTGATTTCACTAGGATTTCAATGACTAGAAGTTGGCCCAAGGAGAGAATTAGAGATGCTGCGATCTGATCATGTGATCGGATATCGGCGCGATATCAGCCAAAAAACATGGATCGGATCGGATCGGATTCCAGCGAAAATGACCGATCCAAGGCTCCGATATAAGCACAAAGCACTCCATTCCATGACTCCGCTCCAGGATTTCTATCCAGCATGCAGCAGCAGCAGCAGCAGCACACAGAGGCCGCGTTGAGCCTAGGATGGCCAGGGCCAAAACGTCAGACACACCCGTCCTTAACCTATGTGCGATTCGAAATCACGCGTCCGCACCTATGGTCCGCACCAACCCAAGGAGGCGCAGCTAGCGAAACATGGCCGCCTCCACTGTGGCTGTTGACAGTTTCAAATTATAATAAAACAACCACTATTGCGATTTGCAATACATGTCCCGCAAGGTTTCTGAGATTAGGGGAAAGTCTGAGCTGGCGTTACGCTAAACCAACGTGGGGAGGAGGCAGCGGATTTGTTTGGCGTTAACGTTAGCTGTTGTGATGGGGGCTAACGTTAGCTAGCTGGTTGTGGCTACCTATAGCAAGCAGCGCTCCACAAGCTTATTGTGACCAAAATCCCCGCATTTAAAGCACTTCATACTCCCAGAGCTGGCGTAAACCATAGAGAACCTCATGCATTACTCAAAATGAAACGTCCAGGGTTTGTGTCTCCGGTCTCCAAAAGCAACTAACGTTAACGTTACATGCAAGCTAACGTAGCTAGCTGCAGGGCTGTCATGATCTATCAGGAAAACGAATGCGCACATACAGTATGTTGCCGTCATGCCAATAAGAGTCTAAATGTAATTTTTTATGTTTTATCTGCAGACTAAGCAGCTAGGCTTTCGGTTCTATAAAAGCCATTATTTTTTGTATTGACTATTGAGTGATACACTTTACTAAAAAAAAATATTATATCACAATAGTGATGTCAGATTTGCTTAGGTCAGAGCTATGGAATATTAAATCCATCTTTGCTCACAACATTTGCCCTTTCTTTCTTCTTTTTTACCCCAGGTGTGCATAAAATACAGGTTAAGAACTTATGGAAAAGTCATGGAAATCCATTGGTCAAAATGTGTATGAACCCTGAAGGGTTAAATTGAGCATTTATGAGAGATTTCAAAAATATCGAGATATATATCGTGTATCGCGATATAGCCGAAAAACAACGCGATATTCTTTAGAGGCCATATCGCCCAGCCCTAATTTGATTGTTATGTTTTAGTTTTACATCAAATGAATTAGATGAACTAAATCGTTTACATACTATATTACCAAAGCACACACATACATACCTAACCCTAAAAATGTTTGTTGCCTGCTAGCTATCAGACAGAATAGAGAGACTTAAATATGTGTTGTATCGGTATCGGATCGAAATCGGTATCGAATCGGGTATCGAAATTTGATCGGAATCGGATCGGTTTTGAGCTAAAATATCGAAATCGGATCGGAATTGAAAAATCTCGATCGCAGCATCTCTAGAGAGAATGTAGTGCATATACTTATTATGCATATATTTAAGCAATATATCACGAGAGCAAGTGTGTTGTGGTGAATATATCCCCCTGATCAGTTGTTATCCCACGAGGCCGCAGGCCGAGTGGGATAACAACTGAGCAGGGGGATATATTCCACAACACACGCTGCTCGAGTGCTATATTGCTTTTATAAAAGGGTTCCAAGTATAATAATATAATAATAATAACACTATAAGTCCGACTGGCATGGTATTCTGAGAGTCAGTTGAAACACTACTGTAAGGCGGGACCTCTAGCAAGAAGATAGACGTGCGGGTGATTTGATTGGATCGTTCTGGAGACTGAAGTCGACATTGGCCAATCCTGGCGCTTGCCTGGACTTTTTACAAAGCCCGACACCAGAGCCGTATGCCCACACCAAGTAACGTTACGTCTTATTTAGAAATGCGGGGTTAAGAGTGAGGGCGCGCGAGAGAGTGGTTAAGACATTAGCCCGCGTCTATTCTTGTACAAAACATCATTTTCTGCGAAGTATTAGTAAAGTTATAAGCGAAGATCGATTCACAAGGATCTGAAAAGCTGTCTCCGCCATTTTGTTTTTGAGGTACTTTTAGTAAGAGAGTTGCGCCATCATGCGTCCATAATGACTCATTGTAAGGACTAGTGACCTTCCATACAGCAGATCAGGAGAAAGCTGTTTGGCTCGAGCGCAGCGCTGCCTTTTAGTAAGAGAGTTGCCATGGCAACCAATAACCCATGGCCATGGGTTATTGAACTCGGTTACTGGAATTATACAATGGCTGTGAACCAATCAGATTGCTTGATTTGAGAGAGCCATTTTATAAATACTTGTAACTCTCTCCTGTTATCTCCCCACCCATCTGTATTATATTATACTCGCGCTATTTGCGTCAGCTGCGTCGAGTCACATTTTCGAGGAGCTGCACATCGGCGCACCTCTCGGTGCATTCGGTGAGGGGTGCGCCGCGGAAGAATGTCAAGGCCTTGATTTCCCACTGCTGCTAATACTGTGACAACACTTTCAGACAGCAGCACACTATGACTAACATCTCAGCTACTGCTAAAACACTGTTAAGACAGTCTCTACTGCTACAGTCATACTCAACTACCACTACTACTACAAATACTACAAATAAATAATCATCTGACAACCTTTAATGAAGATATCCTTCTATTTAAATACATTGCTCTATTGTTCTAAAAGACATAATGTATATCAAACTGGAAGACACTGGCAAAAACAAAGCAACATAAATAGCCTATCTTCATTTGAAAGCTAATGTGAACAGAAAACGATCCAATTTAATATGTGGAGGAAAACATTGGCAGCGGTTCAGTTCAATAGTTGAAAGTGGGCTAGGTCCACACAGTGCCAGACACTACTGCTCCAGCTGTCCTACACACACACACACACACACACACACACACACACACACACACACACACACCTCTCTCTCAGCCCCACCCCCACCCCTCTGCTTGGAGGAGAGCAGAGATAAGTACATGTGGCTTCTCCTCCACTCACCCTCCTCACACAAGTCAAAGAAGAGGCACTCTAAATATTTGATACTCCATCTCACTGGCCCTTCTTCCTTCTGTGGAGGACAGTGGGTGGGGGCGGGGCCAGGGAGGGTGCTGCTCTTACTCTGGTTAGTGCATCCTTCAGCTGAAAGCATTCTCAGACAGTGTGTCCTTGTGTGTTGAAATTAGCCTTTAACTCTGTCACACAAGTAGCAGGCACACACTGATAAACCACATCAGATGCCAGGGGAACAGTACTGATATAGACGTGGAGGGGGGAAACAGTACTGTACGTGATATAGACGTGGGGGGGGCACCTCAAACTAAACATATTCTCTACTACAGGATTGTTTATTTTTGCCATTTCCCTATCTGAACGTTGTACTTTTACTTGATGTAAAACTCGGGGAAAAAAGTTTTCCAATTACCACGGAAGTGACTTTGAAGAATTATCCAAGCGAACTGATTACGTTTGCAGTTGCTTTTAATCCCCCCTTCTTTTTCTGATGAGAATCTGAGCAGAGTAGCAAAGCCCATCTTGCATCCACACGCACGTACGTACGTACATACGCACGTACGTGTGCACACACACACACACACACGCACGCACGCACACACACACACACACACACACACACACACACACACACACACACACACACACACACACGCACACACACACACGCACACACACACACACACCTCCCATAGCTCAGTAAACTCAGTGTTATCCAGAGAGCTGTAGCCTCATTCTGATGCCAAACAGAAAGGACTGTGAAGGGAAGTGAAGAGAGGAGGAGCCAAACAGAAAGGACTGTGAAGGGAAGTGAAGAGAGGAGGAGCCAAACAGAAAGGACTGTGAAGGGAAGTGAAGAGAGGAGGAGCCAAACAGAAAGGACTGTGAAGGGAAGTGAAGAGAGGAGGAGCCAAACAGAAAGGACTGTGAAAGGAAGTGAAGAGAGGAGGAGCCAAACAGAAAGGACTGTGAAAGGAAGTGAAGAGAGGAGGAGCCAAACAGAGGATGGCAACGGTTAACCGTTAACCAGTTAACTGTTGAGAACGTCTCTGACCGGTTAAGCATGTCAGTTAAACGGTTAATTTGCATGTTAATTTGCATACAACAGTGTTGGCAATGTGTGTTTTTCCCCCTCCTTTGTGGGAAGCAATGTTAATGTACAGTAAGTACATTAACACATGGCAGAAAGGTTAAGTACGATCAATCTTACAGTTTAGTTTGAAAGAAAATGACATAAATAATATATACATGGCATGTTTAGTTATGTCTGCATCTGCCAGTGGGCCATCATAAAGAGTAGGCATGATAATGTGTTAATTCCACTACAGGAGAGACTTGATGTTCTCTGAAATTAGGTGTGAAAAATTGCGAGCATAATACCAGTACTAAACTCTACCACATAATACCAGTACTAAACTCTACCACATAATACCAGTACTAAACTCTACCACATAATACCAGTACTAAACTCTACCACATAATACCAGTACTAAACTCTACCACATAATACCAGTACTAAACTCTACCACATAATACCAGTACTAAACTCTACCACATAATACCAGTACTAAACTCTACCACATAATACCAGTACTAAACTCTACCACATAATACCAGTACTAAACTCTACCACATAATACCAGTACTAAACTCTACCACATAATACCAGTACTAAACTCTACCACATAATACCAGTACTAAACTCTACCACATAATACCAGTACTAAACTCTACCACATAATACCAGTACTAAACTCTACCACATAATACCAGTACTAAACTCTACCACATAATACCAGTACTAAACTCTACCACATAATACCAGTACTAAACTCTACCACATAATACCAGTACTAAACTCTACCACATAATACCAGTACTAAACTCTACCACATAATACCAGTACTAAACTCTACCACATAATACCAGTACTAAACTCTACCACATAATACCAGTATCACCATCTGGAATCGGCCAAAAGAGGTGGAAAACATTGTCTTATCTGACATCGGTAAAATAATCTAATATCGCACATATCCTAGGGTGTGTGTGTGTGTGTGTGTGTGTGTGTGTGTGTGTGTGTGTGTGTGTGTGTGTATCCTTCTCACCATCCATACTGTTTCTCCCCTCTTCAGAGCAGGGGGGGGGGGGGGGGGTTGTTTGCAGAGGTAGGTGGAGTTTCCGTGGAAACTAAATTCTTGCTTTGTGTCTAAATCCACTCTAATCAGCATGTCGAACAAGAAGGCCGGGGGCTTGTTTCAGAAGCACCCCGGGGTGCACCCTCCTGTTTCACTCTCTCCCCTCTTTTCATCTCACTCCTCTCTCTCTCTCACTGGGGTGCACTCTATTCTGCTCACTCCTCCTCTCTCTCTCACTGGGGTCACTCTATTCTGCTCACTCCTCCTCTCTCTCTCACTGGGGTGCACTCTATTCTGCTCACTCCTCTCTCTCTCTCACTGGGGTGCACTCTATTCTGCTCACTCCTCCTCTCTCTCACTGGGGTGCACTCTATTCTGCTCACTCCTCTCTCTCTCTCACTGGGGTGCACTCTATTCTGCTCACTCCTCTCTCTCTCTCTCTCTCTCGCACTGGGGTGCACTCTATTCTGCTCACTCCTCTCTCTCTCTCTCACTGGGGTGCACTCTATTCTGCTCACTCCTCTCTCTCTCTCTCACTGGGGTGCACTCTATTCTGCTCACTCCTCCTCTCTCTCTCACTGGGGTGCACTCTATTCTGCTCACTCCTCTCTCTCTCTCACTGGGGTGCACTCTATTCTGCTCACTCCTCCTCTCTCTCTCTCACACTGGGGTGCACTCTATTCTGCTCACTCCTCCTCTCTCTCTCTCTCTCTCTCTCTCTCTCTCTCACTGGGGTGCACTCTATTCTGCTCACTCCTCTCTCTCTCACTGGGGTGCACTCTATTCTGCTCACTCCTCTCTCTCTCTCACACTGGGGTGCACTCTATTCTGCTCACTCCTCCTCTCTCTCTCACTGGGGTGCACTCTATTCTGCTCACTCCTCCTCTCTCTCTCTCTCACACTGGGGTGCACTCTATTCTGCTCACTCCTCTATCTCTCACTGGGGTGCACTCTATTCTGCTCACTCCTCTCTCTCTCACTGGGGTGCACTCTATTCTGCTCACTCCTCTCTCTCTCTCTCTCTCTCACTGGGGTATACTCTATTCTGCTCACTCCTCTCTCTCTCTCTCTCACTGGGGTGCACTCTATTCTGCTCACTCCTCTCTCTCTCTCACACTGGGGTGCACTCTATTCTGCTCACTCCTCTCTCTCTCTCACACTGGGGTGCACTCTATTCTGCTCACTCCTCTCTCTCTCTCACACTGGGGTGCACTCTATTCTGCTCACTCCTCTCTCTCTCACACTGGGGTGCACTCTATTCTGCTCACTCCTCTCTCTCTCTCACTGGGGTGCACTCTATTCTGCTCACTCCTCTCTCTCTCTCACACTGGGGTGCACTCTATTCTGCTCACTCCTCTCTCTCTCTCACACTGGGGTGCACTCTATTCTGCTCACTCCTCTCTCTCTCTCACTGGGGAGCACTCTATTCTGCTCACTCCTCTCTCTCTCTCACACTGGGGTGCACTCTATTCTGCTCACTCCTCTCTCTCTCTCACTGGGGAGCACTCTATTCTGCTCACTCCTCTCTCTCTCTCACACTGGGGTGCACTCTATTCTGCTCACTCCTCCTCTCTCACTGGGGTGCACTCTATTCTGCTCACTCCTCCTCCTCTCTCTCACACTGGGGTGCACTCTATTCTGCTCACTCCTCCTCTCTCTCACACTGGGGTGCACTCTATTCTGCTCACTCCTCCTCTCTCTCTCACACTGGGGTGCACTCTATTCTGCTCACTCCTCCTCTCTCTCTCACTGGGGTGCACTCTATTCTGCTCACTCCTCTCTCTCTCACACTGGGGTGCACTCTATTCTGCTCACTCCTCTCTCTCTCTCTCTCACACTGGGGTGCACTCTATTCTGCTCACTCCTCCTCTCTCTCTCACTGGGGTGCACTCTATTCTGCTCACTCCTCTCTCTCTCACACTTGGGTGCACTCTATTCTGCTCACTCCTCCTCTCTCTCTCTCTCTCACTGGGGTGCACTCTATTCTGCTCACTCCTCCTCTCTCTCTCACTGGGGTGCACTCTATTCTGCTCACTCCTCTCTCTCTCTCTCTCTCTCACTGGGGTGCACTCTATTCTGCTCACTCCTCCTCTCTCTCTCACTGGGGTGCACTCTATTCTGCTCACTCCTCTCTCTCTCTCTCTCTCACTGGGGTGCACTCTATTCTGCTCACTCCTCTCTCTCTCTCTCACTGGGGTGCACTCTATTCTGCTCACTCCTCTCTCTCTCTCTCTCACTGGGGTGCACTCTATTCTGCTCACTCCTCCTCCTCTCTCTCTCACTGGGGTGCACTCTATTCTGCTCACTCCTCTCTCTCTCTCACTGGGGTGCACTCTATTCTGCTCACTCCTCCTCCTCTCTCTCTCACTGGGGTGCACTCTATTCTGCTCACTCCTCTCTCTCTCTCTCTCTCACTGGGGTGCACTCTATTCTGCTCACTCCTCTCTCTCTCTCTCTCTCACTGGGGTGCACTCTATTCTGCTCACTCCTCTCTCTCTCTCTCACTGGGGTGCACTCTATTCTGCTCACTCCTCTCTCTCTCTCTCTCACTGGGGTGCACTCTATTCTGCTCACTCCTCCTCCTCTCTCTCTCACTGGGGTGCACTCTATTCTGCTCACTCCTCCTCTCTCTCACACTGGGGTGCACTCTATTCTGCTCACTCCTCCTCTCTCTCTCACTGGGGTGCACTCTATTCTGCTCACTGCTCCTCCTCTCTCTCTCACTGGGGTGCACTCTATTCTGCTCACTCCTCCTCTCTCTCTCACTGGGGTGCACTCTATTCTGCTCACTCCTCCTCCTCTCTCTCACACTGGGGTGCACTCTATTCTGCTCACTCCTCTCTCTCTCACACTGGGGTGCACTCTATTCTGCTCACTCCTCCTCCTCTCTCACTGGGGTGCACTCTATTCTGCTCACTCCTCCTCCTCTCTCTCTCACTGGGGTGCACTCTATTCTGCTCACTCCTCCTCTCTCTCTCTCACTGGGGTGCACTCTATTCTGCTCACTCCTCCTCTCTCTCTCACTGGGGAGCACTCTATTCTGCTCACTCCTCCTCTCTCTCTCACTGGGGTGCACTCTATTCTGCTCACTCCTCCTCTCTCTCTCACTGGGGTGCACTCTATTCTGCTCACTCCTCCTCCTCGCTCTCTCACTGGGGAGCACTCTATTCTGCTCACTCCTCCTCTCTCTCTCACTGGGGTGCACTCTATTCTGCTCACTCCTCTCTCTCTCTCTCTCTCACTGGGGTGCACTCTATTCTGCTCACTCCTCTCTCTCTCTCTCTCACTGGGGTGCACTCTATTCTGCTCACTCCTCCTCTCTCTCTCACTGGGGTGCACTCTATTCTGCTCACTCCTCTCTCTCTCTCTCTCACACTGGGGTGCACTCTATTCTGCTCACTCCTCCTCTCTCTCTCACTGGGGTGCACTCTATTCTGCTCACTCCTCCTCCTCTCTCTCTCACTGGGGTGCACTCTATTCTGCTCACTCCTCTCTCTCTCTCTCTCACTGGGGTGCACTCTATTCTGCTCACTCCTCTCTCTCTCTCTCTCACTGGGGTGCACTCTATTCTGCTCACTCCTCCTCTCTCTCTCACTGGGGTGCACTCTATTCTGCTCACTCCTCTCTCTCTCTCTCTCTCACTGGGGTGCACTCTATTCTGCTCACTCCTCCTCCTCTCTCTCTCACTGGGGTGCACTCTATTCTGCTCACTCCTCCTCTCTCTCTCTCTCACTGGGGTGCACTCTATTCTGCTCACTCCTCCTCCTCTCTCTCTCACTGGAGTGCACTCTATTCTGCTCACTCCTCCTCCTCTCTCTCTCACTGGGGTGCACTCTATTCTGCTCACTCCTCCTCCTCTCTCTCTCACTGGGGTGCACTCTATTCTGCTCACTCCTCTCTCTCTCTCTCTCTCACTGGGGTCACTCTATTCTGCTCACTCCTCCTCTCTCTCTCACTGGGGTGCACTCTATTCTGCTCACTCCTCTCTCTCTCTCTCTCACACTGGGGTCACTCTATTCTGCTCACTCCTCCTCTCTCTCTCTCTCACTGGGGTCACTCTATTCTGCTCACTCCTCCTCCTCTGTCTCTGGTATGAGCCGGCTCCTCCAGTGACAGTGACAGAGACCGTGCCATTCTGTGTGAACATAACAGAGCCAAGCCAAATGTGTTTTATGCCTGCTCTACCTCTTTCTCACCAGAGCCTTTATGAGTCTTATTATTGCTATTTTAAATGAATTTTTGCCCTATCAGCGCAACACAGTCCCAAACAGCTCTTTAACTTGTATTTGTCTGCGTTTATGTCTGTTTACTGTGTGTTTTAGTCTGTTTTTACGATGCTCTAAACCTGATTGCCTTCGTGGATTAATACAGTTGAATTGAATTGAATTGTTCGTTCCCAGTTGCTGCATCCCCCCCCCTCCCTCTCTGGATAATTTTAAGGACGATTACCTGAAACACGAGAGCAGTTCTGGACCATTTTACTCTGACAGATGAAATGTCCACGACTGCTAGTGTCTAGCAAGCAGTGCTTATACAAGATGTGCACAAAACCGGCTCAGATGTGATTTCCACTCTAGGAGACTGCTGACTGTTTGAGAAGTCAATGAGCCTGGATTCACAGGCAGGCTTTGGAGGAGGCCAAGTGAGAAGGGGGGGGGCGGGTTAGTCCATCATAACTAATTGGTCAAATGATTTCCCAGTCGAGGCTCTGAAAGCGTACAGTATGAAATCCCCTCAGTCCAGAAAGACCCCTTGTATTTTCCCAGTGTGAACGGGGGGACTTCTATTCGCATGTTGTTATTTATTAGCTGCAGCCTGCAATGAGTGTGTTTGGGGTGCCATTGTTTCAGGGGATCAATGTAGCCCACAGGCCGTCGAGCCGGGGCACCTCTGATTGTCTCAAAGGTCACTCATTGAAAAGCTCTGTGTGTTGAGAGGAGAGACTCAGCCCTCCTGCAGAGGCACAGAGAAGAAGAAGAGGAGAGACTCAGCCCTCCTGCAGAGGCACAGAGAAGAAGAGGAGAGACTCAGCCCTCCAGCAGAGGCACAGAGAAGAAGAAGAGGAGAGACTCAGCCCTCCTGCAGAGGCACAGAGAAGAAGAGAAGAAGAGGAGAGACTCAGCCCTCCTGCAGAGGCACAGAGAAGAAGAAGAGGAGAGACTCAGCCCTCCTGCAGAGGCACAGAGAAGAGAGAAGAGGAGAGACTCAGCCCTCCTGCAGAGGCACAGAGAAGAGAGAAGAGGAGAAGAAGAAGAGGAGAGACTCAGCCCTCCTGCAGAGGCACAGAGAAGAAGAAGAGGAGAGACTCAGCCCTCCTGCAGAGGCACAGAGAAGAAGAAGAGGAGAAGAAGAAGAGGAGAGACTCAGCCCTCCTGCAGAGGCACAGAGAAGAAGAAGAGGAGAGACTCAGCCCTCCTGCAGAGGCACAGAGAAGAAGAAGAGGAGAGACTCAGCCCTCCTGCAGAGGCACAGAGAAGAAGAAGAGGAGAGACTCAGCCCTCCTGCAGAGGCACAGAGAAGAAGAAGAGGAGAGACTCAGCCCTCCTGCAGAGGCACAGAGAAGAGAGAAGAGGAGAAGAAGAAGAGGAGAGACTCAGCCCTCCTGCAGAGGCACAGAGAAGAAGAAGAAGAGAGTGAAGGAAGGGACAATAGACAACACAGGCTACCAGAAAGACACATTCAACACATTTCAAGACAAATTGGAGGGAAAATATCTTCATCTAATTATGTGTTTTGCTACTCTCTATGGCCAACTGTTTTAACATAATACTGCTTCAACTTAAAGCCAGTTCATGTTTGTTTTTTGTTTTTTTACATTTTGCTGTACCAAACACTCTTTCCCGGATCCTCTGGCTCACAGGAAGTGATGCTTTTTTACGTGTCCAGTTTGTTTGAGAGAGTGTGTGTGTGTGTGTGTGTGTGTGTGTGTGTGTGTGTGTGTGTGTGTGTGTAGGTTCTTTCACACACAGATCGCGGCAAAAAAGCAGTTTAGGAGTCCCGCAAAGCCCGCAGCCTCGCCACAGAAATTGCTTTCACACAGAGCCAAGCAGCACGGCCACATTCCCGTGCTGCAGTGTACTTTCAGGTGAAATCCCCTGCTCCCGGATTGAAAGGTGAGCACCACTCGCATGGTGGGCGGACTCGCCTTAATATCAAAACGCATGCATCTTCTCCTCAGACCAACTCGCCACAGACAGCTATAGCCCTCTGAAGCTTATTATTATATCCGTTAATTTTACCTACTAATGTCAACATCGTTTGAGCATAAAGCCTAACCGCACGGAGCATTCCTCCTGGCGTCCCTGCAGTCATGATTGTATAGGCTACTTTTTTTACTTTCACTCGTGCACTTTCTTGCTACATGAGGTGATTTCCCCTGTAATTGTTTTATGAATGAGCTGACCATTCGCACCTTTTCCGGCTCGCTGCGACAACGCTTTCAAATGGAGGCGGGTTGCCAGGCAACCCGGCGCTGTTACTACCTACCGTGGCGGGACAAAAGGCGTAAAACAATTATCCACCAACGCGCGTTCACGACTTTCACATCGGAGGCGCGAATCCTATTTTCCGTGCATTTTTCGGCTTTCAAGGCCGGTGTGAAAGAGCCTTGTGTGTGTGTGTGGGGGGGGGGGGGGGGGGGAGGGGCCGGGGGGTGCAGATGTTGCTGCACACTAACACCTGCAGGCTGCAGCCAGGACTCAGTGTTTATGCCAGACAGACTTTTAATTACATTTTTCAATGGAGACTACATCAGAGAAAGCAATTCTCCACTCCATGAAAAACCTTCAACACATTAGTGGTGACGAGAGAGTAAATGACTATATATACGGTATATATATATATATATATATATATACCGGTATATATATATATATATACCGGTATATATATATATATATATATATATATATATATATATATATATATATATATATAATGGACAGGCAAACTTATGACACAATGATATGGGCTTTCCAACAGATCAGTTAGAAGTGTTATCTCTACATTTATAAATTGCCCATCTTAAAAATCCACCTCTTATCAAGTGTTCTTTCCTCCATCATAGATGGTTGCTTAATCATTTAAATGGTTGGCAATTGACTGACAACATACATTACTGGTGTTATTTTATTTTAATTTTCTCAGTGTCATTTCTAGAATTGATTGACAATGTAATGTTAAATAGTCTTTAACAAAGTTATGTGTTTATATTAAGTCCCTCTATTAAGAAAGCAACCTTCTGAGTAGCTTTGCATAGTTATATAAGTGCACAATCCACATAGAAAATGTCTATTTTCAATCTAGCTCAAAAATTCATTAGATTCACTAATGCGGGATGTCGCAGCATCACGCAAGGAGCATTAGCGACAGTAGCACCCAGCAGCTCCTTGATGGAAACAGTAGAAACGTAGTAGTGTCTATATTACATCAACACTCAGCCACAAGGAAAAGGTTTCAAGGCTTGTTACTGCATGAAGAAAAGCTGATATTCTGTCTACTGTTCCCTGGGCCATCTCGGCTTCGTTCGGGAAGCTAGTAAGCTAACGTGGCTAACGTAGTCTGGGTCTGTGAACGTCAATAGAGTGCCAAAATCACCCCCTCTCCCTGTCCATGGGATTTGATCCGCCATTGACTTTTCCATAGACTTTGCGTAAAATGCTTATAAAAATTGTTTTACTTGGTCAAACCAAGCGATTCAACTATACTTAGAATCAGGGGAGACCATACAACATTTGACTCGCATATTTTTAATTTTGAAATTTTTAAAAATGTTTACGGGTGGGGAATTTCCACATAGTCGAGTCCATCAGCCCTGTCCCTGGCAGCCTAATGTCCACCACATCTTCAAGTCATCCTGGGGAGTCACAATTGGATGATCCATTCCTCGTCACCACACACACCTTCAGAATGAGATTCCATCCTTATGGAAAGCACAGGTCCATTGCTGTAACATGTGACGCAGTGTGCTGCGCTTCCAAAAGCCCTCTGGACCGTTTCCCTTCTGGGTCAGAGGCACCCAAATAAACCCAAAAGATTACCAAGGGATGGAGGTGCCTGTGTTTGGTGGCAGGCCTCTGTCCCTCATGCCCCCATTGCCAACCTGTGAGCGAAGGGCCAGGCAGGCTCCCCCCTGTGCCCTGTTGATAAGCACCCAGCTGCTGCACTCCTGCCAGGGCTTCATGTGGAAGAGACCAATCAACACTGTGACACACTGTGGCACACTGACACACAGTGTGTCAGTGTGCACACTGTGACACATTGTGACACACTGTGGCACACTGTGACACACTGTGGCACACTGTGACACACTGTGACACACTGTGACACACAGTGTGTCACAGTGTGGAACAGACACAGTGTGACACACTGTGGCACACTGTGACACACTGTGACACACTGTGACACACAGTGTGTCACAGTGTGGAACAGACACAGTGTGACACACTGTGGCACACTGTGACACACTGTGACACACTGTGACACACAGTGTGTCACAGACACAGTGTGACACACTGTGACACACTGTGACACACTGTGACACACTGTGGCACACTGTGGCACACTGTGACACACTGTGACACACTGACACACTGTGACACACTGTGACACACTGTGACACACTGTGACACACTGTGACACACTGTGGCACCAGGAAGAGAAGAGAGACAAGGCTGCTCAACAGGAAGCAGCGAGTCCACAGCACCTTTCACCACTCAAGGAGCATATTGCTAAATGGAGTGTAAACAAAGCAGCGTTGATGGCAATCTGAATGAGTACGAAGGCGTTTCTCAGCAGCCCTTATCTCAACAGTGCTCTATCAAAACACTGTCCACTAATGAGGGTGGATTATCCTGTCTGCTTAGTGGACTGCCAGTCAACAGCAGCAGGGCGGATGATGGCTGACCTTTCTTGCGGCCGTCAAAACGACGGCGGGCCATTTTCAATGACTTTGTGGCGGTTGAGCAGGAGAAGGAGCACCTCCCTCCCTCACAGATACTCTGATAGCTGAACACAAATGGAACGAGACAGAAAGTGCAGCACCGTCAATCAAAATAGACAAATCAAATGTTGTGGATGATGAGCGAGCAGCTTGAGAACGTCACTGCTGCTCAGCACTGCAGGAAGCACACAGTACTGCAGGGATGACATCTTTTTGTTGTAGGCCAACCCAGAAGTCAATGTGCACTTCCTGGTTCCCTCGTTAGGGAAGTCAATGGGATTCTTGTATGGGGGTTTTTGGGGTAAATAGCTGAAATAAGATCTGTGGTTAACAAACGTTCATGAAACACCAAACTATGTGTTCAGCAAGATCATCTCCACAAATGAAGACCACGTTTATGACTTTTGAAGTGTTTTCTAAAAAATCTCAATTTTTAAAAACCGCATTTACGCTTCAAAAATCATAAACGTGGTCCATATTTGTGATTGTGAAGATTATCTCGCTGAACACAAAGTTCGCAGTTTCATAAACTTTTGTTAACCACAGACCTTATAGAGAGCCAAAGTGAAACGTCACTTCCTGCTTTCTGCGAAAAATATGAATGGCGGTGGACGGAGAATAAGGCTACTTTTTTGATCCCGTTTGAATTGGGCCACGGGGTGCCAATGCTAATTTTGTCAATTTACAACATAACTTTGCATGTCAAGAAAGTCACAGTTTGTCGTCAAACTGAAACGTAGGGGTTAGTTTCGTATAAAAACTACATAGCTCGTGGAAGCTCGTGGCATGTCGCCGGTCTTCAGCTTTGACGGTAGAGAAAGTGACGTCACTTAGGCGACAGTGTATGTAGTCTTTCTGATTTATAACTTCTAAGTTCTAGTGCAACAGTTTGGCGACAAACTGCGACTTTCTTGACATGCAAAGTTACGTTTTAAATTGACAAAATTCACGTTAGCACCCCGTGGCACAATTCAAACGGGATAAAAAAGTAACCTTATTCTCCGTTCACCGCCATTCCTATTTTTCGCAGCGCTGGTACAGGGAGAAAGCAGGAAGTGACGTTTCACTTTGGCTCTCTATTTCAGGCATTTAACCAAAATTCCCATTGACTTTGAGACGAAGGAACAGGAAGTTTTAACATCCTCCTCTCAGGCAGGTCTTCAGGCTCATTCCTGTAATACTCTATTGATGCATAGAAAAGTGTTTGAATATGATGATTGTCCCTCTTGTGGTCGTCTCTAACAGATAGAAATCACATGGCATGTTCATTACACAGCCAGCCAATGAAACAACAACAACAACAACAACAACAACAACAACAACAACAACAACACAAAAGGCATCCTGCCAAACTCTGATCTGACAATATGTGGAGGGAGCAGAATCAAATCCCCACTCCCAATTTCCTCCCGGAGAAAACAATTTGATGGCGTGGTCACTGCTCGTCACAGCATCATCACTGCCCGTCACACTGTCACCTCAGTAGACAATAAATCCATTTAAATGCAAATCCTACTACATGGCATGCCCCCAGTGTCATCGTCTTCCTCTGAAACATGGGACACATAATAAAACATTAGGCCCTTTGCTGAAGCAACACTAGGCTACGGTATGTCCATCAGATCAGAAGAAAGGACAAGAGGGCGAAAGACACTTTTCTCTATTTCGTTGCTTCTTCCAGCCAAGTTAACAAAGTGTCTTAGAGGTCCAATTTTGGGCAAAACACGAGCCCTGTTCCAAACCGGCCCCTATTACAGAGAGAGTGGACTATATAGTGTGTTGGCCATTTTGCACTAGTGTCCGAAACTCTTATATACACTTATACACTATATAGTCCACTATAAAATACCCACAACACTGCCATTTCTTTCTAGTGACGGTAGTGTCCGAAACTTATTCCCCAAATAGTTCACTATATTATGATAAACAAGCATTCCACTTTGCACGCTTCACCAAAGCGATCCTTTAACTCACGATGAAGATAGAGTCGATAAGTTTTGCTCGCACAACAATAAAGAGAAGCCGTGTCGACTTGGTAAATAGCTACAAAGAGAACTTTCATTACAAAAACAGAATTAGTGACATTGCAAACTTCAATGAATCAAAAGAAGTGGCCTAATCACGTTGTTTTTCTTGAGGCCTGCATCCAGGCACTTTGATGTAGCCTTTTTTCACTCGTCAATTTGAGAAGTGAATAAATAACACGGGAAATGACAGCGCAGCATCAAACCCGGCTTTGTTTATCATGTCCATTAGCTTTTCAGCGAGCGGCCCAGACGATTTCACAGATAACTCACTGTGTGAATGCCAAACACAAACAACAACAAGTCAACTTATTTCTGAGTCGGGGGGGGGGCCTGCTGTGAGTTTCCAATCATCCAGACTTCAGTCGTTAATCTGGGCTAATTGCGTCCTCAGATGGTGGATGGAGCCGGTGCCACTGAGATGAAATGGCCGCTGATAAAAGATGAGAGTTTGGGATGGAACGGGGTCGGGGTGAAACCTCCTTTTTTTTAGGGCTGTGGCGATTCACTTATCTCCCGATTCGATACTATCACGATTCTTGGGTGCCGATTCGATTTATATTGCGATTCTTAAGTATTGCGATTCTACGATTATTGCGATTCGATATTACAATTTATTGCGATTTTTGTTTATTTTTATTTTTTATTTTTTCAGTTTGTTTGCTTTTTTACACTAGATTAGAACATGGGAAAAGTTTAATCATACACTAGAGACTGTATATTATATATCATGAGTAGGGCTGGGCGATATAGTTAAAAACAGGGGCGGACTGGGATCATAATTCAGGCCGGGCATTAGATACCAAGCAGGCCAGGCCGATATGGGCCGACGCGCGTGAAATTTGGGCCGTTTGAAGCCCAATTTGGGCCGTTTGAAGCCAGATTTGGGCCGTTTGAAGTCCAATTTTACAATGAGATGCACCCACTTTAACCCTGAAGTGTAATTATTACTTCAGACTAACTAATAAAGTAATAAAACCACTAGTAAACCAGTAGGCGGCGCCTGGCCTGCTGTTCAGTGAGTGGCCTGACTGCAAGCACCAAAAAAAAAAAAAAAAAAAATTGTTGCGATTATCGATTCTGGAATAAAAGATCCATTCAAAAAATCGTGACATTAAAAATCGCGATACTTAGGTGAATCGATTTTTTCCCCCACCCCTACTTTTTTTGGTCGTCTTCAAGACTTCCACCCTTTCACGCTGCCTGGCTCTGTTGGAGAAAAGACTTTCACTCCAGCAGCAGCCAGGAGAGAAAGTGTTTGCGTAGCTGCGTGATTTTCCGCTGAAGGAGAAAAATAGAAATGTAATCTAGCCTGTTGTGACACATTGACATTGCCTGCTGTTCTCACCGCAGCACCTCTCAATCAAAAAAGAATGATCAAATCTCACACTCCCTATTGGCACTCGCACTGTGGGCCCCCTCTCTCCTTTCATTACAAGTTAAATAGCATGTCAGCTCGCTTCATGTCTGTCTCTCCCAGTTCAGACCAGACCATATTGGTAAAGACACTCTTCAGATACCATGCAGGTGTGTAAGGTAGTGCCTGCTGCTGCGCTGTGTGCGGCGGCGGTGGTGGTGAAGCAGTTGTAGCAGGTGCAGGAGCAATAAGGATTTTTTTCTTATTTGACTTACTACTAGGGCTGGGGCGATATTTAGCAAAAATCATATCTGTGTTTTTAGGCTGAACGGCGATAGACAATATATATAATATATATTCTTAGTATTTTTTATGAGGTGGGCTAAATGTTCAGTTGGGAGTCAAAGGCACATTGTGAGATGTCACAAGCACTTTTATTCAAACAAGATGGGGCTCGTGCGATCAAATATCACAATATTTCTGACCTAATACCTTGATATCGATCAGCGACATTGTGATAATATTGTAGGGATGACCATTGGTGCTTTCACTGCAATTTTGGAGAAATAATCATCAGTAATAATGACTAACAGCTGGAGGAGTCTGGTAAGCTCAGAGAATGACATCACTTTACAGTAATGCAGCGTTTAAAATCAGGAAAAGACAACACTTATTCCATATTACAATATCCAACATCTAAGACGATATCTAGTCTCACATGAGGATATATTGATATAATATCAACATATTGCTCATCCCTATTCTGCAGCATCACAACTCCAGTGGCTGAAGGGAGAAATGTTGCGATAGAGACGTGTGTCATTGGATCATCACAGTAGCAGTTCACAGCCCAGCACAGTAGGGGGCGCTATGTAAGTTGATGCCCATAAAGACACAAGATGAAGGGGGAAAAAGAAACTAAAGGAGTGGGGAACCTCCATTTGTGGTTGGTTGTGAATCCAGGGGTTTAGCAGCTCGTTGCCCGCTTGGCGTTGGCATCTTCTGAGACGTGTGCTCGCTCGCCTCCCGCTGTTCCATCAGCCAGACCCTGGCTGCTTCCTGTCACTTCCCATCAGCCTCAGTGAGCCTCACCAACAACACAACCAGGAAGTGGCACAGTAGGCTCAGTGCACCTCACCAACAACACAACCAGGAAGTGGCACAGTAGGCTCAGTGCACCTCACCAACAACACAACCAGGAAGTGGCCCAGTAGGCTCAGTGCACCTCACCAACAACACAACCAGGAAGTGGCCCAGTAGGCTCAGTGCACCTCACCAACAACACAACCAGGAAGTGGCCCAGTAGGCTCAGTGCACCTCACCAACAACACAACCAGGAAGTGGCCCAGTAGGCTCAGTGCACCTCACCAACAACACAACCAGGAAGTGGCCCAGTAGGCTCAGTGCACCTCACCAACAACACAACCAGGAAGTGGCACAGTAGCCTCAGTGCACCTCACCAACAACACAACCAGGAAGTGGCCCAGTAGGCTCAGTGCACCTCACCAACAACACAACCAGGAAGTGGCACAGTAGCCTCAGTGCACCTCACCAACAACACAACCAGGAAGTGGCACAGTAGGCTCAGTGCACCTCACCAACAACACAACCAGGAAGTGGCACAGTAGCCTCAGTGCACCTCACCAACAACACAACCAGGAAGTGGCACAGTAGGCTCAGTGCACCTCACCAACAACACAACCAGGAAGTGGCACAGTAGCCTCAGTGCACCTCACCAACAACACAACCAGGAAGTGGCACAGTAGGACGGAACAGGCAGCACGTGTCACTCAAACCTACACGCACTTTATATTATTATTATTACTGAAGGAAAACCATGCTGTGATTATTTTTTTACCAGCAATGCAACATGCTTGGATTGAATATCAATGTAAACCACAAGAGTGAGGATAAGTGATTGTAATTGCCCAGCAAGCATTTCAGACAGCAACAAGCAGGAAGTGGCCAAGCAAGCACTCCCTGCTACTAGCTAGTTCCTACATGAAACTGCAGCTAGCAGCAGCTAGAGCAACAGCTAGCTTAGCAGCTAATGGCCGTAGTTTGGTTGAAAGAAAATAGTTCCTACATGAAACTGCTGGTGTGGTAAGGGGAGGGGGGGGGGGGGGGGGTGTACGGTATAGAAGGCCCGGTTCTGATAGGCAGGGTTCGCCACTGTTTATCGCAAACCCCAGTGTTTGGAGGTGTTGTGCTGCATCCATTGTGTGTGATAGCATGCTTGCTCCTCTGACCGACACATATAAATAAATCGTCCAGAGATAACATAGGATTCTGATTCCTCTCCTCCGATGAGAATGTGCGATGTCTCTGACAAATGTGGATATGAAAATATGCATCTGTCAGATGGATGGCTGTAAACCACTCGCCCTCTCTCGTACACAGGTCAGAAGGTGTTTGACCGTCAGCATGTGAAAAGGTCGTTTCAATATGAATTGATTGAAAAATGACAGGTCCAGGATCGGGCGCGTGCCTGCGGATTTCTTGGCTCGTGAGGAAGTATCGGGGATAAAAACCCGCTCTGCACTTCCTCTGGGGGGGACTAGAGAAATAGCCCCTTTCTCTAAAAGTGCCACCAATTCCTGTTCTATAGCTAAATTCTCCTCTTGAGATTTGACTGTTGTATCCACAGCAGGAGGGGTGGGGAAGGGAATTGGAGAGTGTTATTCAGTTTGGGACCAGGTTTGATCAGTATTCATAATATATATTTTACATTTGGTTTTATTGTGTACGGCATAGAAGACCCGGTTCTGATAGGTCGCGTTCACCACTGACTGTAGCTCTTTTGACTTGTTGCTCTTAATTTGAAAAGGGAAGGGATTTTGCTGCATTTCAGACGAGCCGGCTCAATATAATTCCATGTCGTGGTTTACATCCAATCAATACGACTGTTTAGTAACATGATAGCTGTGTGGCGGAGTGGAGGCTAAGTGACATCACATCGACTCTGCCGCTGGGAACGAGATGGTTTGTGTGAAAAGAGAGTGTCTTTAATCTTGAATCTCTTTGCGATTATGTGGGGAGAAATATCTCCAGGGTCCCACACAGCATTTATCCGAGGCCATGCAGCCAAATCACCTGCTGAAGCAGGAATGATCTGAACATCATGGAGAGAGATGTAGCTGTGGGCCCTGGGCGTAATGAAGACATTTATTTGCTGCTGGCACCTTCAGTGAGAGCAGAGATATTGACCAGCCCCGCGCCGCGCGCTAACAATCACACAGCGCTGAAAGGTCAAACTCTATATGAAGTGAATGGAGAAAGAGACGTCCACCCATCATCTTAACTCTGCTCCGCTAATAGGGCTAATAATAATAATAATAAGAGGATGAAACATGGCGGAGGAGCGGCAGCTGTACCCGTTATTATCACTGTTGATTACAGCCAGAGGACCTCATAAAACACTCACAAGTGTTTTCTAAACTTTAGTCTAAGAAAAAAAGGGGGGGAGGATGCTATTCTGAAAAACAGTTCTTATATTATGTTTTAACTTTGTTTATTTTTTTCTCCTTTAACGTAGCTAACAGCTAGCTAGCTAGTTAACATGCCAGTTCATTTAATTTTTCAACAGTTTTTCTTTTAATTACCACTGGGTCGCTGAAACACGTCCTTTGATGTACTGAGCCAGTGGTAATGGACGCGTGATTTCTAACCCCACATAGGATAAGCAATAACCACGCCCTGTGGCGCTGGGATTGGCCAGGAGCATTGAAGCTTGGGACTAAAGCACCTGGGGTTTTTCATCTTTTAAAATAAAGATGTTTAAAAAACTATTGCTGTTACATTTTCAGTGCTGTACCTTTTCTCTGGGTAAGAATTGAGCTTGAAATTAACGATATATTATATTATATGAGCTATGAACGTGAACACAACACCGTTTATATTATTGCATGTTTTTGTAGATTGTGTACATTGTGTAGATTACAATTATTATACTTATTATTATTATTACTATGGTAAGGAAGGTAGGTGACCATAATTCATTTCAATGTCCGCTCTCAATGTCCGCTCTCGAAATCGCTGTCCGTTCTCAAGAGCTATTCAGTTGGTTCATGAAATCGCTGGGCTGCGTGCCCACCAGTGTTGCTCCTGGCCAATCCCAGCGCCACAGGGCGTGGTTATTGCTTATCCTATGTGGGGTTAGAAATCACGCGTAATGGACCCTTTTCACGGGGGCCATTTTGTGTCGAACAGGCAGAATAAACACAGGTGCGAGCAAAACACTAAATGAGCGTTTCAAACTTCCACGATTGGAATTTGGAAACCCTCATTAGTGTTTTGCTCACACCTGTGTTTATCCTGCTTTTTTTTTTACACGAAATGGCCCCCGCAAAAAGGGCCTATTAAAAGAAAGAATTTAGATTTAGAGTGCTAGAAACTAGCAAAGATTTTTGCCCTTGCACTTACACTGGGCACATGATATGGCCCCTGGTCATATGTCATATCGTCCCATTTTAGCAACTAACTTAACTTTTAGAACTTGAGCACAAAGTTATTTGTCAAAAAGAATCTAATGAACATTGTCAGGGCACGACTCAGAAACATATCTGAATGACAAAATGAACTGGAGGGGGGGCTTTAGGAGCCTTCTTAAGAACGTCCTAGTTGTTCCTCTTATGCTCTTTCTCGGTACACATTGGTGAATGCATGCAGGTTAGTTCTGCTGGTTAGCTTGTGTATGACCAGGTCAGGCCGGGGCACATGTGCTCCTCACATCACACACATCCTGACATATGGCACGTTATTCATTCAGCAGTGCCTCTGCTCTACTTGGCAGTGGACGGGGAGCCCAGAGCAGTAGACTCAGACTGGCCTGTGGGAAGGCAGTGCCAGGGCCCATGCCCACCCGCGCTACTAGCGCGCTAGCCGCCCAAAACACAAGCGTTTAACATGTTGGATTAGCCGAGATTAAGGACATCTGTTGAGCTGAATGAAATGCTCCTATTGTGTTTGTTGTTTTGATGGCAAAGAAAGAGCAAATGTGAGTGATGTGATGCACTCGATTCCTGACTGACAGAATTCTGAGTCGGGTAAAGACCTACATTTAAAGACCTACATTTAAAGACCTACATTTAAAGACCTCATCTTGGACTTTGGGAAAGAACGAATTACATTTTTCACCATTTTCGGACATTTTATAGACCAATCGATTAATAATTATTATATTATTATAAAAATAATTGACAGTTTACAGTAATTGATATGGGAAATAACTGTTATTTGCAGCCATACTAGCAATACAACAGAGTAATAAACTTTTCCACTCAGGTTTGGACCAAAACAAGCCAAAAACAAAGTGTATGGTTTGGTGACTCCTCTCAATAGGACTGTCGGCATGGCCTTCCTGTCTGCCAGGCCTCAACACTCTACGCAATGAGGCCGAGAGACACCAGAAACCAATGACGGAGGAGACAAGAGGGAGGGGGCAGGGAAAGGGGACAGCTGGCTTTCCTAGAGAGAGAGAGGGGGGGGGGGGGGGAGAGGGAGAGAGAGAGGGGGGGGGGGGAGAGGGAGAGAGAGAGGGAAAGGGAGGGAGAGGGGGAGAGAGAGAAAGGGAGGGAGGGAGAGAGAGAGAGAAAGAGGGAGGGGGAAGAGAGACAGAGGGGGAGAGAGAGAGAGAGAATGGGAGAGAAGGGGGTCCATTGGTGGAGGGGGTGTTGCCTTAGCAGGGAGAGGCTGAGAGAGGAGAGAGAGAGGAGGCAGCAGATGGACCCCTCCTAACAATAGAGGCAGACAGATGCAGCCACAAAGAGCAGCTACCACACACACACACACACACACACACACACACACACACACACACACACACACACACACACACACACACACAGCTACCACACACACACACACACACACACACACACACACACACACACACACACACAGCTACCACACACACAGCAACACAATGGTCTGAATTAAGACCATGCTCCTGAACTAACATGCCCAGGGGTGGGAAGTACCGAGTTACAAGTAACGCACACGATTCCAGGTTTTTTTTAAAGAATGAAAACTTTTAAACTGTACTTCTACTGCAGTATATTTTTGAGCCAGTAATCTACTTTTTACTTCACTGCATTTACACCTTTGTTACAAGCGGGAGAAGAGACAAAGAAGTTGGGGCGTGTTCTACTTCATTAAAAAAAAAGTTGTATCAACAAGTGCTGTGTTTTCATGATGTTGCATTACTGTCCCGCGCAGAAAATATGAAAAGTCAAGTACCTCACTTGTACTTTCAGTCATTTATTAACGGGGCCTGTTGCACAAAACACCTTGAGTTAAGATGTTCCTTCAAGGCTGAGTTAAGGTATCCTTCAAATAAAATCGGTTGTACAGAACCCCCTTAAGTCTTCTCCTTAAGGTTAAACATTTGAAGGAATCCACGCACATCTCTTACAAGCACAATAAGCACTTGATGTGGCTGATAGCACAACACTGTAACATTGGAATGTTGATTATATACTGTATATATTTTTGTTTTTGTTTTGTTTTGTTCTGTTTTGTCTGAGCCTGTTGTTGTTCTGAAAATTGTAAAATAAAATAAAAAATAAAACATTTGAAGGAAACCTTAGGGAGAAGACTTCAGGGCGGTTTGTGCAACCGATTTTGTTTGAAGGAAACCTTAACTCTGACTTTAAGGAAAATCTTAACTCAAGGTGTTTTGTGCAACTAGCACTTTTTACTTTTACTTGAGTAGGTTTCTCAAATGGTAACTTTCTCTTTTACTGTTTTTTTATGAGAGTACTTGCACTTTTACTTGAGTATAGATTTCTCAGTACTCCCACCAATGCACATGCCCCCCCCCCACTATAAATCTATAACCCTACTGTAGATAACTCTAACTAATAATAAGAGTGAGACCAAACTACTAATCTACAACTCTGAGCCTACAGTCATCTACAGCCTACAGGCAGCCTATTCACCTTATGTTCCAACACAGGGCTCAGTCAGCCAGTTACTTCCTATTGTGTTGACACTTCCTGTGATAGTACAGTACTAGTGAGCAGGTAAAACAGACGGTGTTTTGAACAGGAAGTCATAACACAACTGGGTCAAGTGGGCGGGGCTACATAAGGTCAGGTTGCCGAAGGTGGATGAAGCCCTTGCTGGGCGAAACGTCGTTTGTTTGTTGGAGGGGATAATTAAAGCACGGGACAGCATCATACTGTGTGCGGACTTTTCTTTTTGGTTGTGCATATTTTTTCTTATCACTGTACTGGAAACATGCATTTATTTTTTATGTTATGGTACAGTACTGGAAACCTGCCTTTATTTGTTGTGTTGTTATGTTATGTTACTGTACTGGAAACATAACTTTATCTGTTATGTTATGGAACTGTACTGGAAACATGCCTTTATTCATTTGTATTTGTTGTGGTACTGTATTGGAAATAGGGGTGGGGGGGGGGGAATAAATTCTTAGATGCATCGCGATGCGGATGTGGACGATAATGAATCGATTCACAAATGTCAAAAATCAATTATCTAACCTTAGTTAAAAACGTGATGTTGACGGAACGAAAGGGCGGAACTCAACTGCGATAGATCACATTTTGATGTCAAGCCGGTCGGCTAGCAGCTAGCACTTTAGCTTATCAAGTTGAACTTAGCTCCGGTGGAATCAATGGTGTCCAGCCTTCTGATTGACGTGCTATTTTGTGTCCTGTCACATCATCAAGGTTCCGCTTCTGGCACCATGTTTATATGATGGACGTCCAGTCAGGTGATACGTTTAGACTCGTTCTTGTATTGCAAGTTAACGTCAATAAAAGCGTGTGCTTCTTCTTCTGCACTCTCTGCTTTCACTGTAGCTCTGCTTCATGCTTGGAACCCTGGTGGCTAACTCTTGTAACAGAGGGCAGCATTTTTGTATATTAATAAAAGATAATGGAAGTGAATGCGTCTGTTTATTTTAATTATGGATCATCACAATGCAATTCCAAATGCACTTTATTTTAAAAGTAGTCACACAGTGAGAAAAAATAAATCATGTATTGAGAGAAAAAAGTGATGCATGGATTCAAGATGCATGGATAATCGTTGTATCATCTAATCGTAGCTCCTCTGAATCTGAATTGAATGGAATCATGAGGTGTCTAGAGATTCCCACCCCCTAACTGGAAACATGCCTTCATTTGTTATGTTATGGTATTGTACTGAAAACATGCTTTTATTTCAGTCCAAGTTATGGTTGGAGAGATTTCTCATTTCCCCCTGTGTACGTGTGCAATGGGCATCAGTTCACAAAGCTATCAAAACAAAATATTTGTGTACACTGTATGTATGCTGCAATCTGTCACATCATTTGTCTGTTCTCGTACTCTCATATTCCTCCCATGGTTATGTAATATATATTGCATACACTGATATTTACTGTAA
This sequence comes from Poromitra crassiceps, assembly GCF_964638095.1. Classification (NCBI taxonomy): domain Eukaryota; kingdom Metazoa; phylum Chordata; class Actinopteri; order Beryciformes; family Melamphaidae; genus Poromitra; species Poromitra crassiceps. The sequence continues at coordinate 19,676,918 of NC_139624.1, forward strand.
TTCTACTTATTCTGCTGAAGTCTCTTTTAGCTGTATCCAATCACTATTTGCTACAGCAAGAACCTATAATGTAGAACAGAATAAATGTAACTTTTTTAAGTTTTTATATTGAAAGCTTCCTTAATTTTCCTCTGGGAAACAGCGAGAGTAGACTGAACTTCGATCGGCAACAGCATACTGTGTCTCTCTCTTCAGAGATATCTGAGAACTTCCTGCAGGCACCCAGGGGGGTTTGATTTTCAGGGGGACAAAGAGAGGAGTTCCCCCCTCCCTACCCCCCTACGAAGGGAGAGTTCCCCCCTCCCTACCCCCCTACGAAGGGAGAGTTCCCCCCTCCCTACCCCCCTACGAAGGGAGAGTTCCCCCCTCCCTACCCCCCTACGAAGGGGGTAATAGAGCCTGGGGCAGTAAGGAAATGGGTCCCAACACACACACACACACACACACACACACACACACACACTCTCTCTCTCTCTCTCAAACTTGTCCTGTACTGCTGGTTCATGCTTGACGTGGAAACACTGTCATAACAATGTAATCAGAGAGCTGTGCATCATATTGTATGAAATGTCAAGATTAGGCATGTAACCATATACCGGTTTTATTTTTAATATTTTTTATTTTATTTATTTATTTTTATCCCATTTTTATCCCCCATTAGTGCTAATTTATTTATTTATCCTGGTTGCTACTCCACCCTCTGCCGATCTGGGGAGAGCCGAAACTGGCTCCATGCTTCCTCTGAGACATGGGCAGTTAGCCAGCCGCTTCTTTTCACCTGACAGAGGAAGCTTCACCGGTAGGACATAGCACGTTGGAGGATCACACTATTCCAACCAGTTCCCCTCCCTCTGAACAGGCGCCCTTAACGACCAGAGGAGGAACCACATTAGCAACCAGGATATTGCATGTTTTGGTGAAGGGGGTTCCTATATGAAGGAAACCCCCGGGAGGCACGGGGAGAACATGCAAACTCCACACAGAAGGGCCCTTTTGACGACCCCACCCGGGCGGTGGGCACTCGAGGACATGCGGACGGGCACGCATTCCTTCAGCGTTCACAGCGTCCCAGGTGGGAATCGAACCCAGGACCTTCGAGCTGTGAGGCGACAGCGCTTACCACTGCACCACCGTACCCCCTGCCATATACCGGTTTAAGGTACAATAACTCGATATCAAGCAACCACGGTTATCGTACTGTAAGAGCTTTCCCTGTAATACTGTGCCCACGATATGTGCGCCGCACGTCACTACAAATAAGTTCTCAAACGTTCTCATATTAGTTTCAGTTCAATAAGGGGGCGTACCTGGCGTTTAAGCGCTCTTGGCAGCTAGTGTTTTTGGGCGGGGCGCTCTGGACGTCTCAAGCTGAAAAAAGTTGAACATTTGGATTCAAACACTGGGGACTCACTCCAGAGTGACTCGACTCAGACTGGAGATATAGTGACTTGACGACAACCAAAATCCCATTGAACTTTAAATGGTAAATGGTAAATGGCCTGCATTTATATAGTGCTTTTATCCAAAGTGCTTTAGACTCAGTAGGTACATTCACCCATTCACACAGACATTCATACACCGATGGCGGCAGGTTACCAACGCAGGCTGCTGGCACACCATCGGGAGCAATTTGTGGTTCAGTATCTTGCCCAAGGACACTTCGAAGTGCAGACTGGAGGAGGCAGGAATCGAACCACCGACCTCTTTTATCCAAAGTGATTAGTGGACGACCCGCTCTACCTCCTGAGCTACAGCCGCCCCACCTTAGACCGGAAGGGAACCGGAAGTGGTAGCATCCAGGTCTTCTGGGCTCATTCCTGCAGTACTCTGACTGATGCTCTTCATCACACCTCACCACGCACCAAGTGGTTTGCTGAGGAGTTCTGGGTAATGGAGTCATCAGGTTCAGAGCGTTCCCTGTGGCTGTGTGCAGCTTTAGATGTCAGGTGACACGTGTCATGTGTGTGACTGAAAGGCCCCTCACTATGACTATGCCCAGGAACTTTTCTGCAGCACATCTCCACTGTCAACACTCTGTCCTGGTCACCATGCGTGCCTTCCCTCCTTTCCCCGCCTCGCAGAGTGTGACCATTTTCAATATCAGTGTATTTGGCTCAGGCCAGTGGCTCAATATTGACATAGTGGATTTGAATTGGGGAGAGAGGAGGGGGGGGGGGGGGGGGGGGTCCAGCGGCGTATCTGGGCCGAGATGAGTTTTTCATGCTGGCTGGAGGAAGCTACTGCAGCTCTTAGCGTGCGTCATTTACAGGGGGTAGGGGCGGGGTCATTTACAGCGGGTAGGAGGGGCGGGGGCTCCAGGAGGATGCGGGGAGACCTCTCTTTCATGGAGTTTTTCCTTTCCACACCTGTCCCACTGACTGCTACCACCAAGCCTTCGCTTACAGGCCATTTACTACATGTATGGTGGACGCGCGATGATATCGGCACGTCATCAATATCGGCCGATAAAAGCTTATTATGTAATCTTACATTATGTAAGATATTATGGGAAGAAATAAATGTGCATAAATAGATTTTTATTACCAATGAGTAAATGCTCCATAACTTCATGTAAAATGAGACCGTCTTTTCAGTCGCTCGCTTTCTCCCCCCTCCATGCACACACTCTCTGCAACTCCCTTTTCCCCCTCTCTCTCTTCTGTGACACAATAGCGTGAGCCGTGGATGGCATGGTGAAATACAGGAGAAGCCATTCAGCATGTTGCCGCTAATGCTGAATAGACTTCTCTCTCCAACTCATGATTTGCTGCTCATCCGGCCAATCCCCACGCCCGTAACAAGTGGCAGACAGCTCCCATTAAAAACACGCCCCCAACTCTTTTTCTGCACCATTATCGTTCATCCGCAATCACTTCAAATGAGATCCACACGTCAATAGGAGAAGTCAATATTTAATTTGCTCACAGCGGGCGGTGATTTGGTCAGAGACGTGCTGGTGAGGCTGGCATCATAAAAGCGGTGTCACATGGGGGAGTCTAACAGACCGGACCGCTAATACACAGAAGGTCCAACCTAATAGAGGTCGTTAACAGACTGGACCACTAATACACAGAAGGTCCAACCTAATAGAGGTCGTTAACAGACCGGACCACTAATACACAGAAGGTCCAACCTAATAGAGGTCGTTAACAGACCGGACCACCCCTAATACACAGAAGGTCCAACCTAATAGAGGTCGTTAACAGACCGGACCACTAATACACAGAAGGTCCAACCTAATAGAGGTCGTTAACAGACCGGACCACTAATACACAGAAGGTCCAACCTAATAGAGGTCGTTAACAGACCGGACCACTAATACACAGAAGGTCCAACCTAATAGAGGTCGTTAACAGACCGGACCACTAATACACAGAAGGTCCAACTAATAGAGGTCGTTAACAGACCGGACCACTAATACACAGAAGGTCCAACTAATAGAGGTCGTTAACAGACCGGACCACCCCTAATACACAGAAGGTCCAACTAATAGAGGTCGTTAACAGACCGGACCACCCCTAATACACAGAAGGTCCAACTAATAGAGGTCGTTAACAGACCGGACCACCCCTAATACACAGAAGGTCCAACTAATAGAGGTCGTTAACAGACCGGACTGCTAATACACAGAAAGTCCACAGACCGGACCACCCCTAATACACAGCAGGTCTGTACGATTTGTGACAGAGGTGATGTCACTCGGGCAGGTGTGTGTGTGTGTGTGTGTGTGTGTGTTGAATGCATTAGCAATTGCGCAACTGTGATGTCACTCGAACAATTGTGATGTCATCAGTGATGTCACTCGAACAACTGTGATCTTATAATAATATAACATTCCGCATCCCGTCTGTCAGTCATGATTGTTTTAAGTGGTGCAGCCTGCTTCCATACATCACCTTGTGTGTCCTTTGTAGCCCGAGGTGTCCGTTTGTAGCATATGAACTCTTACTTCAGCACCTGGGTGTGATTTTAACAAGACTTGCGTGGTTGAAGTGCAGCTCTGTACCTCACAAAGTGCTTGTTTTAAAGAGCTTTTGATACCAGCCGTTGTCAGTTGCCAGAATGAATTATAAGACTAAATGAGAAATACTGTGGGCCTTTGAGGATACACGCCTGTGTGAGCGAGAAACCACAACATCTAAAGGCTGCCTTTAAGGCTCGGAGGTCGTATTTAAAAGTCTTCAAGGACATTTGACGTCTTGAATTTCAATAAATCACATTCCAGACATTTTAAGAGCGTTTGTGATTAGGAATGAATGAATGGGTAAATGAATGAAGAGACGTTACATCCTGAAAGACTCTTTTTTTTTGCCTGACTCCTCCATAACGTTGACTGGTTAACTTGTTATTCACCTGCGGAAATGCTCCTGAGAATCATTAACAGCTGCACTCTGTGTTATATTCTGATGTTCAGAATCATTAACAGCTGCACTCTGTGTTATATTCTGATGTTCAGAATCATTAACAGCTTAATTCTGTGTTATATTCTGATGTTCAGAATCATTAACAGCTTCACTCTGTGTTATATTCTGATGTTCAGAATCATTAACAGCTTCACTCTGTGTTATATTCTGATGTTCAGAATCATTAACAGCTTAATTCTGTGTTATATTCTGATGTTCAGAATCATTAACAGCTTCACTCTGTGTTATATTCTGATGTTCAGAATCATTAACAGCTTAATTCTGTGTTATATTCTGATGTTCAGAATCATTAACAGCTTCACTCTGTGTTATATTCTGATGTTCAGAATCATTAACAGCTTAATTCTGTGTTATATTCTGATGTTCAGAATCATTAACAGCTTCACTCTGTGTTATATTCTGATGTTCAGAATCATTAACAGCTTCACTCTGTGTTATATTCTGATGTTTGAATCATTAACAGCTTAATTCTGTGTTATATTCTGATGTTCAGAATCATTAACAGCTTCACTCTGTGTTATATTCTGATGTTCAGAATCATTAACAGCTTCACTCTGTGTTATATTCTGATGTTCAGAATCATTAACAGCTTCACTCTGTGTTATATTCTGATGTTCAGAATCATTAACAGCTTCACTCTGTGTTATATTCTGATGTTTGAATCATTAACAGCTTCACTCTGTGTTATATTCTGATGTTCAGAATCATTAACAGCTTCACTCTGTGTTATATTCTGATGTTTGACTCATTAACAGCTGCACTCTTTGTTATATTCTGATGTTTGAATTATTAACAGCTTCACTCTGTTATATTCTGATGTTCAGAATCATTAACAGCTTCACTCCGTGTTATATTCTGATGTTCAGAATCATTAACAGCTTCACTCCGTGTTATATTCTGATGTTCAGAATCATTAACAGCTTAATTCTGTGTTATATTCTGATGTTTGAATCATTAACAGCTTCACTCTGTGTTATATTCTGATGTTTGAATCATTAACAGCTTCACTCTGTGTTATATTCTGATGTTTGAATCATGAACAGCTTCACTCTGTGTTATATTCTGATGTTCAGAATTATTAACAGCTTCACTCTGTTATATTCTGATGTTCAGAATTATTAACAGCTTCACTCTGTTATATTCTGATGTTCAGAATCATTAACAGCTTAATTCTGTGTTATATTCTGATGTTCAGAATCATTAACAGCTTCACTCTGTGTTATATTCTGATGTTTGAATCATTAACAGCTTCACTCTGTGTTATATTCTGATGTTTGAATTATTAACAGCTTCACTCTGTTATATTCTGATGTTCAGAATCATTAACTCATTCAGGGCCAGTTTAGGACTGCCAATATTTAGCACAGGCCAAAGATTTTCATAATTGTTGGTCATCTTTCAAGACCCACAGTAAATTATCTATTAGCACCAGAGTGATTTGCAATACCTCAAAATGAAGATGTACGTCTCTGGGTTCACCAGGAAAAAAAAAGTGAGCTTTTAGCATGTTCTGTACTCTACTTATAGCCATTTATATACACCCTGTTTTCCCCCAAAAGTTCTCCCAGAGAAAATGAACAGGAGAAAAGGCAATTTTTGTAAAAGGGCACAATCTCAGGCATAACTCACTCTCAATTCTTTTATTTTGAACTGTATTGACATCAGACATGTAAATATTATTCGTTAGGACACAAATGACAAAAAAAAAATATATATATATATATATACACATGAAGTGCTTTTTTTTTACATTCAACAATACAGTTTACTCGGTGTGAGTGTGCAGACAGACAGACAGACAGACAGACACACCGACAGACAGACAGACAGACAGACAGACAGACACACACACACACACACACACACACACACACACACACACACACACACACACACACACACACACACACACGATCCCCCTTTTAGATTTCTAACCCAACATAGGATAAGCAATAACCACGCCCTGTGGCGCTGGGATTGGCCAGGAGCAACACTGGAGGGCACGCAGCCCAGCGATTTCATGAACCAACTGAAGAGCTCTTGAGAAGGACAGCGGGCTGCTGTGAGTGCCTTCTGCCCGCTGCTGCCTAGCTGTTCCTGTGTTTATTTTTGATTTGTTCTGGTACACCCGTCCTCGTCCATGTCTCCCTGTCATATCAACTCTGCTATTTGATCGTTCCCGTTTTCCCCTCGGCTATTCAACACGTCCTCACCGCCCTCGCAAACTGATCGATCATTTCCTCATTCCTCCGATGATCAAACACATCTCTTGATTACTTTCTCCCGTTTTCTCCTGGCTGGCACAGAGGAAGGCGACTCCAGCTCGTGCAGCGCGCCGAGGGCGTTTCAATGGCGTTTCTCCTGTCTGCACAAGGAAGCGTTACCGGTTCTCTGCTTTTCCTCTTGCTCAATTTCAAAACAACAGCTGCGGTATGTGTTTGATCGCGTGCTGTCGGCTACCCTTTGAAGGCAGGGACCTGTGTCTGTGTCACAGGCTGGGCAAGTGTTTGCTGCAGGCGCTGCACCAATAAAAACAAAAACACGTCAAACACGTCATTGGCGGGGAGGGCTATTTCTGATAACACGTCAAAGACGTCATTGGCGGTGAATGAGTTAACAGCTTCACTTCGTGTTATATTCTGATGTTCAGAATCATTAACAGCTTAATTCTGTGTTATATTCTGATGTTTGAATCATTAACAGCTTCACTCTGTGTTATATTCTGATGTTTGAATCATTAACAGCTTCACTCTGTGTTATATTCTGATGTTTGAATCATGAACAGCTTCACTCTGTGTTATATTCTGATGTTCAGAATTGATCTCTCTCTTCAGTTGTGTGTAATTATGCCTTGGGGAGGTAACAGAGGAAGGTGTTTGGCTTGTGGAGGACTAACAACTGAAAGAGCTTTCAGTCACAGATCCTGTGTTGAGACTTGTTTATTATCTGTTGTGTTATTCTGCGCTGAGTGGCAGTTTGATTCTGCCACAACAATTCAAAATGCATTAAAGGAGAATTTCGGTATTTTTCAAACTGGACCCTATTTGCATATTTTTAAACAGTGCAACCACTTCTATGAGTGACTTTGTCTGTAGGACCACGAGAGTTCAACTGGAAGGGGTGTTAGGGGTTAGGCAGTTGTGATCTTTATCTATCCGTGTGTGTGTGTGTGTGTGTGTGTGTGTGTGTGTGTGTGTGTGTGTGTGTGTGTGTGTGTGTGTGTGTGTGTGTGTGTGTGTGTGTGTGTGTGTGAGCAGAATTTCAGCCGGTCACGGCTATGCTGTTTTACGTGCGATCGGGCTGAAACTGTAAAGAGCACCCGTGCAGGTGACCTGACGGAGCTGGATTTTTTAATTAGGTGATTGCCCTGATTACCAGGGGGAGAGACACTGAGGGAGAGGGAGAGAGGGGGAGAGACACTGAGGCAGAGAGAGAGGAAGACATTATAGGGCAGGCAAGGCCACGCAGCAGCTGAGCTGCAGTCGAGGCCGCACAGCGGCCGAGCTGTCTATGCGAGTAGGGCGAGCCCACACAGCGGGCGAGCCTAGGAATCGAGCGCGCATAGTGCGCAAGATGCCTAGTAAATATAAAATGGGTAAGTGGGTCCTGTCTGTCTGGAAATGATGTCACGCAATTGCTCGATGTCATCAGGCAGTTGTGATGTCATCAGTGATGTCACTCGAGCAATTGTCTTTTTCTTCTTACTTAAAATTGGTTAAGTGGTGTCTGTCTGTCTGCACGGCTTACTTCAGCACCTGGGTGTGATTTTTTAACCAACTAAGTAATGTGAGGAGAAAGTGGTGCAGTATTGACCACATGCCCCTACTGCACTAAACAAGCTTGTTTCCACAACGGACACAGGCTCAGATTGTTATAGTAAAAGAGAAATAGGGCTGTCACTTTTTCCCAAAATAAAGTTCGAACAAACTTTAATTGCCCGAAATTCGAAATTCGTTCGTTTTTTGGTTAATTAAAAAAAAAAAAAAAAAAAAAAAGTCCAGGCCACCGGGCATCAGCCCGACGTGTTAGCTTGGACGCTCACAGTCACAACACTGCCTCACAAACTTGGCTGCATCCAACTCGAGACAACTTTTCAGACCCTGGAGACAATCTTTCTCAGAAGAGACTAACGCGACAAATCTGGAGACTTTTTCTGACATGGGATTAACATTACCAGCAAGCAGCAGTTGGTTAATTTTGGTTCATAAAAAATAATAATAATAATAATAATAATAATAAAAAAAAAAAAAAAAAAAAAAACGAACAGTCAATTTACGGTACATATCGAACACGAACCCCTCCCCCACATTCGAAGTTGCATTCGAATTTCGAATGAAAAGTGACAGCCCTAAAGAGAAAGGGTTGAAAAATACTGAAATTCACCTTTAACACTGCTGGAGATTTTCAAGCACTCATAACTTCAGCGGGTCAAAATTACAGATCTTACACTCTAAGTGACTTTAATTGCCTCCTCCACTTAGCAACAGCAGCAGCAGTAAGTGTGCAGATAAAATAGCTCTCACAATATCAGTCATGCCATGTTGAAAATGATTGGATAGCATTCAAACTGCCAGAATGCATAACCTGCCTACAGAAAAAAAGAGCAAATCTACCCATTTACAAGGTAACCTGCGCACTATAATAGAAAACAAATTCAGCCTCAATTACACACGCCGATGCCTCGCAACAATTATCCAGGCATCACAGAACGCAAAGTTCATTTTAATGAGGTAGTGATGCATTGCACGCTCTGCCATGCCAGGGAGACAAATAGGCTCGGGCTAGAAAAGCTACGCTGCCACAAAGCACAGGAGATCGACTGGAGAATGAATGGGCGCTCTCAAATTAAACTGACACCGAACCAATCGGCTGCTGGCTTTTTGACTGGCCCCCTTTGTCTTCTTGCCTTTTGAAAGAAGCCATTTACATTCTCAGCATTTTCCCGCAGTCGCAAATGCTTACTGTCACTGAGGACGGGACAGAGAGCGACTGTGCCCCCCCGTACACACTTTAGCACTTTAGCACAATGCTAATCGGCCCGCTACATTTCTCTACCGCCGTGCTGGAGGAGATAAGGCGTCCATTTTGGACAACTATGTTAGAAAAGAACATTTTCTATCTCTTGTCTAATTGAATGGGGAGGGAGAACAGTCGGCAAGTGATTTTCTACTCTGCACTGCAAAGTTTTCTCCCCCCCCGAACCCCCCCCCCCCCCGCTCTCTCTCTCTCTCTCTGATCCACTGCATGCTGCAGTGCCTCCCCTCCCCACCCCCCTCTGGACTTTAACAAACACTAAGAGACAATAGGAGACCTGAGGAGGGACAGGGGCTATGCTGCCATCACAGCTGGCTCCAGGGCTATTTGTGTGTTTGTCATCTGTAGTCTATAAGGGGGGTATGGACGACACGTCTGGGGACACGTGCGCTGAAGAATAGAGAGACAAACTATAAGCCTGAGTCCAATGTTTCCCTCCATGCAGGCCGGCTAGTTGGGATGGGGTGTGTGTCCAAAAGAGAGAGGGAGAGACAGAAAGAAAGAGATAGAGAGACACAGAGACAGAGAAAAAGGGACAGACAGAGAGAGAGAGACAGAGGGACAGAGAGGGAGAGACAGAGAGAGAGAGAGAGAGAGAGAGAGAGAGAGAGAGAGAAAGAGAGAGAGAGAGAGAAAGAGACAGACAGAAAGAGGGAGAGACACAGAGGGACAGAGAGAGAGAGACAGAGAGAGACAGAGAGAAAGAGACAGAGAGAGAGAAAGAGACAGAGAGAGGGAGAGAGAGACACACAGGGAGAGAGACAGAGAGAAAGAGACAGAGAGAGGGAGAGAGAGACACAGGGAGAGAGACAGAGAGAAAGAGACAGAGAGAAAGAGACAGAGAGAGATAGTCAGATAGATAAATGCAGCCAGCTTCATTGTGTATGCATTGCTTTCCACACTGGGGAGATGTATAAGCACAGTGCTGATAGTTTCCACATCACAACAGAGCTACGCTGCTCACACAGATTACCTTCACCACTTTACTACCTGCACACTCTATTCTACCTTTTACTATGTACACTCATTCATTATGTCTCTCTATCACCCCCCTCTCTCTCTCTCTCTCTCTCTCTCATCACTGCAGAGAATGCTGAGGCTGACTGACTGGTGTCTATACAGGGGGGGTGAGTTTTAACCATGCAGGGGGGTGAGTTTTAACCATGCAGGGGGTGAGTTTTAACCATGCAGGGGGTGAGTTTTAACCATGCAGGGGGGTGAGTTTTAACCATGCAGGGGGGTGAGTTTTAACCATGCAGGGGGTGAGTTTTAACCATGCAGGGGGGTGAGTTTTAACCATGCAGGGGGGTGAGTTTTAACCATGCAGGGGGGTGAGTTTTAACCATGCAGGGGGTGAGTTTTAACCATGCAGGGGGGTGAGTTTTAACCATGCAGGGGGGTGAGTTTTAACCATGCAGGGGGGTGAGTTTTAACCATGCAGGGGGGTGAGTTTTAACCATGCAGGGGGGTGAGTTTTAACCATGCAGGGGGGTGAGTTTTAACCATGCAGGGGGTGAGTTTTAACCATGCAGGGGGGTGAGTTTTAACCATACAGGGGGTGAGTTTTAACCATGCAGGGGGGTGAGTTTTAACCATGCAGGGGGGTGAGTTTTAACCATGCAGGGGGGTGAGTTTTAACCATGCAGGGGGGTGAGTTTTAACCATGCAGGGGGGTGAGTTTTAACCATGCAGGGGGTGAGTTTTAACCATGCAGGGGGGTGAGTTTTAACCATACAGGGGGGTGAGTTTTAACCATGCAGGGGGTGAGTTTTAACCATGCAGGGGGGTGAGTTTTAACCATACAGGGGGTGAGTTTTAACCATGCAGGGGGGTGAGTTTTAACCATGCAGGGGGGTGAGTTTTAACCATACAGGGGGTGAGTTTTAACCATGCAGGGGGGTGAGTTTTAACCATGCAGGGGGGTGAGTTTTAACCATACAGGGGGTGAGTTTTAACCATGCAGGGGGGTGAGTTTTAACCATACAGGGGGTGAGTTTTAACCATGCAGGGGGGTGAGTTTTAACCATGCAGGGGGTGAGTTTTAACCATGCAGGGGGGTGAGTTTTAACCATGCAGGGGGGGTGAGTTTTAACCATGCAGGGGGTGGAGTTTTAACCATGCAGGGGGATGAGTTTTAACCATGCAGGGGGTGAGTTTTAACCAGGCAGGGGGTGGAGTTTTAACCATGCAGGGGGGTAAGTTTTAACCATGCAGGGGGTGGAGTTTTAACCATGCAGGGGGTGGAGTTTTAACCATGCAGGGGGGTGAGTTTTAACCATGCAGGGGGGTGGAGTTTTAACCATGCAGGGGGTGGAGTTTTAACCATGCAGGGGGTGAAGTTTTAACCATGCAGAGGGGTGGAGTTTTAACCATGCAGGGGGTGGAGTTTTAACCATGCAGGGGGTGGAGTTTTAACCATGCAGGGGGGTGGAGTTTTAACCATGCAGGGGGTGGAGTTTTAACCATGCAGGGGGTGGAGTTTTAACCATGCAGGGGGGGTGAGTTTTAACCATGCAGGGGGGTGAGTTTTAACCATGCAGGGGGGTGAGTTTTAACCATGCAGGGGGGTGAGTTTTAACCATGCAGGGGGTGGAGTTTTAACCATGCAGGGGGTGGAGTTTTAACCATGCAGGGGGGTGAGTTTTAACCATGCAGGGGGTGGAGTTTTAACCATGCAGGGGGTGGAGTTTTAACCATGCAGGGGGGTGGAGTTTTAACCATGCAGGGGGTGGAGGTTTAACCATGCAGGGGGTGGAGTTTTAACCATGCAGGGGGGTGGAGTTTTAACCATGCAGGGGGTGGAGTTTTAACCATGCAGGGGGGTGGAGTTTTAACCATGCAGGGGGGTGGAGTTTTAACCATGCAGGGGGGTGGAGTTTTAACCATGCAGGGGGGTGGAGTTTTAACCATGCAGTGGGTGAGTTTTAACCATGCAGGGGGGTGGAGTTTTAACCATGCAGGGGGTGGAGTTTTAACCATGCAGGGGGGTGGAGTTTTAACCATGCAGGGGGGTGAGTTTTAACCATGCAGGGGGTGGAGTTTTAACCATGCAGGGGGTGGAGTTTTAACCATGCAGGGGGTGAGTTGGAGGTGACTGAAGTCATGAGGAAGACCGTTTCCGGTGACAAATATGCAAAATGCAAATGTTTGGCTTGTGGCAATAAAAGGCTGTGGATGAAGATGGTTGGGTCTGTGGGAGAAGGAGACTGAACAGAATTCTCTCTGAGTTCGGCTGCATTTGAATGAGCACCATCCCCCTTCCCCCTGAAGGCAGCAAAATTAAAACAAATGGTGTTTCCCTATATTTACATCCAGAGCATCTGTTCCAAGTGCACACAAACACACTCCGCTTCTGCTTTCTTGTTAGCATTTGGAGGTGCAAAGCTTTCTAGGGAGCGCATTAGCCGTTTGGCTACTTCTGGTGAGGTTCGTCTCTTATTAGCCGTTTGGCTAACTGGTGAGGTTCATCATTAGCCGTTTCGCTACTTCTGGTGGGGTTCATCTCTCATTAGCCGTTTGGCTAACTCTGGTGGGGTTCATCTCTCATTAGTCGTTTGGCTACTTCTGGTGGGTTCATCTCTCATTAGCTGACAGCCTCTCTTAGGCTGGGCGTCATACCAGAGAGGACCAGACAGAGGGGAGATAGGGCAGTGTGGCTGGGCCTCATACCCAGAGAGGAGGACCAGACAGAGGGGAGATAGGACAGTGTGGCTGGGCCTCATACCCAGAGAGGAGGACCAGACAGAGGGGAGATAGGGCAGTGTGGCTGGGCCTCATACCCAGAGAGGAGGACCAGACAGAGGGGAGATAGGGCAGTGTGGCTGGGCCTCATACCCAGAGAGGAGGACCAGACAGAGGGGAGATAGGGCAGTGTGGCTGGGCCTCATACCCAGAGAGGAGGACGCGTCCCCGGGGTGACAGACATGCCTCCACATGCCACCCCTCAATTAGAGGTGTGCTCCAAGATCTTCACGGCTTCAGCGGGAGAAGCAGTCACTTAGTCACAGTGAAAATGACTGTTTTAACATCATTTAGGACGCCTGTGGATACTGTGTCCAGATGGTATTAAAAGAACATCTTGGGATCTCAATTTGCCAGCTGTTCTATTCTTTTTCAGCAAACACCCGTCGCCGTTGTCGCAGTCATTTCCAACACACGGGACTCTGGGTGACTTGTAGAAAGGTTCCTCTCAATTCCTGTAAAGAAAGGCTTGGCCTATTTTCAACCCACTTTGTATCAGGATAATCTCGGTAATATAAGCAGATGGACAGTGTTTACCTTCTCTATAAGTTTTCTGCACCGAGAAATCCCTGTTTCCTCTGCTTGCAGAAACTCCGCCCCCGTCAGCTGGTATGGGTCATTAATGCTCGTTAAGGCTCTCGATGCAATTCTCCAAGGATGTGCGCATACAGAAGAAATACAAATAAACAATCTGTAGTTGGAACAGCCGCCCTCGAGCAGAACAGCTGTTCACTTCCGTGTCAGAATGATGCGTTTAGCGTCATTCTGACACGGAAGTGCCTGGAATAAACTGCAGCTCTCGGCGCAGGAAAAGACAAGGTAAAGGCTGTCGATGTGATATTACTGACATTATAATATAATAATTTAATAAGCTTCATTTTCCAAGGGAAAATCCAGACGTCGAATGGTTCTTCCATGGTTTGCCTGCGCTCTACCAGAGTTCCCTCTTTTTTTAGAGATACATTTCCAGGACTTTTCCAGGACATTTTCACTGATGATCTAGCTGACAAGCAGGGATCGCACCATACACTAAATATGTCCCTCTCTAAGTCAGATTTAAAATACATGCAGTCTATAACTTATCTGTAAAATCATCTCTTACTTGTTTCGAAATTACGACAAATTGAACATAGAATAATGCAAACACACCTGCAGATGTACATGCATGCATGGCGTTGGAATTACAGTAGCAGCCAGGGTAACCTCTCTTACAACAGTTACAGAACCTCTCTTACAACAGTTACAGTAGCAGCCAGGGGAACCTCTCTTACAACAGTTACAGTAGCAGCCAGGGTAACCTCTCTTACAACAGTTACAGTAGCAGCCAGGGTAACCTCTCTTACAACAGTTACAGTAGCAGCCAGGGGAACCTCTCTTACAACAGTTACAGTAGCAGCCAGGGTAACCTCTCTTACAACAGTTACAGTAGCAGCCAGGGGAACCTCTCTTACATTATTCTGAGTGTTGGACTTTGGGGTGCGTTCACAGCGTTTCCACAACATAACCGAGAAGGAGCCTATTCAAAAATACTCGTCCATAAACTACCATTTGAACGTTACTATGATCCTGAACATAACTTAGCCTTAGTGCTTGCATGCTGTTGTCTGGCTATAGAAGTCCTGTGGTTGCCCAGTTTGCTCCTGGGACCTGGAGACGAGGCAAGCACATCCATTTCTGCCCTCCATCCTATAGGCCAGATGAGCCTGTCTGTCAGCCAGTTCCATCTCCATGCTATCAGCCGCCAAACTGCCTTTTCATTAGACAGGTAAATGAAATGCTCTTTTGTCTGTGCTGCTGCACATTATGAGAGAGAGAGAGAAGCCATCTATGTGGGGACGCTTCCTCCACACAATGCATGAGAAGCACAGGCCACACATACTGTATCTGCTGCATGGAGATCTGCACAGACCAGGGCTCTGCCATTAGAGCTGAAGGACAAATCCACCCTTGCATACTCCTGCAACATTACATATCCATTTGTAATCTCCATGTCCTTTTGTGATCGAGTGTGATTGACCTTTTTTGTGTGCATCCGCTTCCCCTTCGCGATTTCCCAGAATGCCTTTGGACGCCCCTTGGAGAATGTGCGTGAACTTGTTGTATTCAGCTGCTGCATTAGCCTGTATGTATGTGTAGGTGGAGCATACTTTCCAACCATGTGCATGTGGGGGGGGGGGGGGGGGGGGGTGTATTGAATAAGATTCAATGACCTTATGCATATAAAGCTACAGTACAAAACTGTGTGTTTATTTCATGTAGAGAGTAAACATAGAAATTCAAGAAAATTACATAATTTGATTTCATTATTTAGGCCCTACATAATAACATATTAAATGAAGAGAGGGAGGAATTCATCTCACAAGTGACTACAACTGACTAAAATTACAACATTACCATGCTGGCCAGTAGAGATGCACGATATTGGATTTTTTTTCATTATTATTTACAGTATGTCAATATTTTCCAGCTCTTTTTGGCCGATTGATTCTGAGGGACTGACATACGTTGATGCTGCAAATGTTTCTGCTGTCAAACTCCACTGGAGCTGCTGGAGAAACCATCATGTTGTCAAGAAAAATAGACACAAAACAGCAAAATGGATCCCAATAGCTGTTGTGGGTGAATTTTCCCTGCAAGTCTATATTCTATATATACACTGTCTTAGCCCTGCCTTAATACGTCTCTTGACTCAAATCATGCCTTCGTACGCTTTATTCACTATTCTAATAAGAGCAATTCCTTTCGGCTTTGATCCTTTTCTGTCTAATGTTCCAGGACACAATGTTCCACAGGCTTCCAATTCTCCCTGCACATTTGTGAACACTCGTTTCTACTGGAAAAGCAATTTTCTGAGTCAATCTCACTCTGTTTGATTTGTCTTTCATGAAATTCTTCTTTGGAGCTTTTGAGACCTTAACTCTTTAGTGGACGTGTTCTTCTCCATCTCCTTCCTAGCAGAGAGAATAGGCCATGAGCTGCAGGACTTCTCATCTGCTCACACTTACGGATGCCTGGCTCTCATTGTCGGTATAGGTTGTCCTTTTAAGTAACAAATGCTTCTCAGTTATAGTTTCGCCGGAATTCTGTTGCTATAGGGAACAGTTTGGACTCAAGTTGATTTCCTGTTTAGTTATTGGATTAGCAAATAGTGCAACAGGAGGTAAGGCTATAGGGCCAGTTTAGAATGTTTATGTTGTCAAGTTGAAACTTCTATAGAATGAAGTCAAGGAAATCCCCATTAGTGATCTGCTGTTTAACCCTGTGAAGCAGCTGGATTCACGTGAGATCATGAGATCACGATCACATGACAAATCCATCTTGCCACGCTCAAATCTATTGGTTTGAATCTGAACCACCAGTGGTTCGCACCAATCAGTGTCCTATGAGGCAACTACGGGCGGGCTTTAGGTGTGACGCCAGCGAGAGAGAGCTGGTGATAGACGTGATTGACAGATGGTTCATCCAATCACCTGCCAGGTTCATCCAATCCCCTGCCAGGTTTTTTTTTAAAGTGCCTTCCCCTTTGAAACGGTTTCCAGAGCGACTCGTTCCCAGATGGTTATGTAAAAACAAACCCTCTGGCTGACAGCGACAGGTTACTACTGCTTTTTGGCTCTCAATTACAACATCGAATCCAGGTCAAACCTATGCTGCCAAAACATTGTAGGACTTTTCTTATGTTAAACTGAGCTCCACATGTGCTCTGTATGGTGTCACATTGAGTTGATCATGAGTTGAGTGTATCACTGATATGCATACACGTCATTATTGGTATAAGTTATCAACTATGGTTGCACATCACACATGGGCAGACACCATAATCATAAGTACCATTCTACAGACAGACAGCTTATCTGCTATCTCTATTGGCATTGAGAAGGTCACTGCGCTCTGCCACACACACACACACACACACACACACACACACAGACGCGCGCACACAGACAGACAAACATGGCGCCATCCCTCCCCTCTCTCTCCTCTCTGCCTACTGTATTCACCTTATGTTCCAACACACGGGTCAGCCAGTCACTTCCTATTGTGTTGACACTTCCTGTGACAGTACAGTACAGTGAGCAGGTAAAACAGACGGTGTTTTGAACAGGAAGTCATAACACAACCGGGTCAAGTGGGCGGGGCTACATAAGGTGAATAAGAATCCATGACAACTGTTGAATCTTCACTGCATCTATAGCCTGTACTCTATTCCAGTTTACAGGAGATATGTTATGGCTAATACATTCATTGAAGACAACTTCCTGACTCCCTGTGCTTCATTTCAATATTTGTCACTGTTCCTATTGGCTGGAGATGCTGTTGTTTATGTGGGAGAAGAATGGTGATTATTGATACAAATTCAATTCCATAACAACTGGCGTCATGAACTACAGGGTACCTACAACTTATTTTCTCTGTAAGTTTGAATTTATTCATAATTCCTTCTTGCCTAGAATGGTTGTCGGGTATTAAAAGAATCTGGAAGAATGATGATTATTGATAGAAATTCCATTCCATAATATTGATCTAGCCCTATTTTACAATTATGAAGCCACTTGGGTTACTACAATAATTAGGTCTACTTTTGATTTTCATAATTAGGCCTACTTTGATCAATTTCAGCAAAAGTATAAAAAAAATTCTGCAATATTCCATGTTTTACACATTCCATTTTTATGACCAAATTCCATGATTCTGTCTGCTTTTTCTGCATTGCGGACATCCTATGACCCTACGTCCCCTCATAGCGCAGAGCTCACTGGTGTCTGTCTGCCTCCTTCTCACCGGCTCACAGATAGAAGTGGTGAGGGAAAGCAGCCAGTGCCTCCACCTCCTCCTATGCCAATACCCCGTCAAGTACAGTACAACTTATTACAACCCCCCGCGGAGCAGCTATATCAGGAACAGACATTAAGAGACGCGGGCACTTAGCAAACAGTTAAGTCAAAGTGTAGCAGAAGACTGTGTGGATCAAATGGCTCTTCTCCTGCAGCAGACCCGCAGATGAGCCTGAGAGATCAGCTGAAATCATTCACACTCGTATGTCTGCACGCTTTAAGAGCTCTGCACACTTCTTGACATTTCCACTCCTTCCTTTTGAGACCTTTAAAGGGCCGATGAGCAGAGTCAGTCACCAGGGACAATGTTTGAGAACAGACTAACACTGCATATTAAAGCCCCGTTTAAGACCCTTTTACATTGGCCAAAAACAGCCACTAAATATCCACACAAACGACTGGCTTTTTCTTTGCTCTAAAGGTGACCAAGCCGGTCAGTTTAGCTAGCCAGATGATGAGCGGATCTGCTGTGAACGGTGTTGTGGCATATTTTAGCCACAGCCATAATGACATTCAATGATATTTTATCCACAGCCATATGACATCTGGCTTCAGAGATAGCACCCACCTCCAAGCCATTAGACATGTGAACTTGCACTGATTCATTGATTATGTTTGACCTATAGCACTTTAAACTGTATGCACTTCTGCTGAATACCACGCTGCTGGATACTGTTCCTGAATGGTTTTGTTCTTGTGGTTAATGGTTATTGTCTGTATATTAGGGGTGGGGGGGAAAAATCGATACACCATAGTATCGCGATATTTTGCCTGACGATGTTGTATCGATATTTGGACGCCAAGTATCGATATAAAAAAAAAAAAAATTGCAGGCCATGCCATGCCAGGCCACTGGGCATCTGCCCGAAGCGCCCGATGTTGCAGTCCGCGCCTGCAGTGGCGTATTGAGTCCAGAGAAGCTTAATAATGTAGCCTACGTGTGGGGCAAAAACAAAACAAAACAAAAAAACACTGCATGTTTTACTTCCGGTGAGGTCAAGGAAAAGGTAGGAAAAGGAGTTACAGTAGACAATATATCGCAATATCGCAATATTCAATATATCGCAATACTAGCATATCGCAATATCGCAATACTATCGTATCGTGACACAAGTATCGTTTTAGTATCGTATCGTGGGCATCTGGTGATTCCCACCCCTACTGTATATGGTGCTGCTGCTGCACTGTCTTTGTCTTTTTGTCTGAGTGTGAACCAAGGCAAATTCCTATCAACTATGTTGACATGCCAACAAATGTATTGAATCTTGAATCTTGACATTCAATGATTAGATGTAACTTAATATAGGATAAAACATAATATAATCATTTTCTTTTATCTCATATATTCCATGCTTGCTTTCAAGGTAGAATAAGTCATATGCGGCAGTAGCTTCATAGGTCTACAGAGGAGTCATGGCTTAAGGTCCTTACACATCGGGAGCGTTTTTTTCCGTGCGATTAATTCGCACGTCAATAATATTTTGCGAACCTATATCAGTGAATGCAACCATGCATACAAACGGCAAAGTTTCGCTGAGCGTTATTGCGGTGTTTATTTTTTCGGACCAAGGTTGATTTTTCAGAAATTTGTGTCCGACGTGTACACATCTGTTGCTGATGACAGGTGGGTCAAAATTCGCATCGGAATTTCGTGCCGTATTTTCGCATCGCTCTCGGTGTGGAACAGCCTTTAAACAGTGCAGTACCCACAAGGACCAATTAGAAACACCCATCTGAAATATGACGAAATGTGGGGTGAATCAGCAAAGACCAATAAACATAAATTCCGCATGTCTCCCATAAGCCAATGATTTAGTACCTCAGAACAAAGAGACGCCCAGGCCAAAAGACATATGATGTCCTGTAAGATCGCTTGACAGGAGTTCAGCCCGGCTTGAACTCCGAGATAATCTCATCTTGTACTTTTGTGCATTGGGAAATAAACTCTTCTTGATGGACCCGGACGATGCCTGTTTTTCATCTTTGAAATCTCCTAAACCGTGTTTCAGTTTCAGGCAAGTGAAGTTTTGTTGGACGATATGTTTGCCACGATACGCTTCAATATCCAATATGGCGTTCGCAATTCAATAACAATACAATGTAATAATAAATAAAATCTCAATGACAACAAAGTCTGACTGTGCAGAAGTATGGTTATTTCTGAGCCACACATCTTTCTAGCGATGCCATTGGCTCGCTAGAAGGTAAATAATTGAATACTGTCATTACAAAGTGACAATAATGATTTGGATGGAGAGCTTGTGAAATTGTGATGGACAAGCTGTCTTACTTTTGATTACTACAGCAGAATAACATGGAGCTGATATTATTCATATTTCTGCCCCACGGTATGTATTGTCATATTTTTGTGTTGCAATATTGAATTGCAATATACTTATACAGTATCATCCATCCCTGGTTGTTGGTATACTTATAGACTGGCATACTTTGGCATACTCACAGACTGTGAGGCAGTTATTTATATTGTTGGTATACTTATAGACTGGCATACTTTGGCATACTCACAGACTGTGAGGCAGTTATTTATATTGTTGGTATACTTATAGACTGGCATACTTTGGCATACTCACAGACTGTGAGGCAGTTATTTCGGCAGTCCCATGCATCCTTGCAAACCTTGAAAGTTTGTGAATTTGAGACAAAATCAAGGCCTTTAAATCTTTTGAAAATAGACATAAATAGACATGGGTCATTGAAAGTGCTTACATTTATATAGTTTGTGACACAATAGAAATTGAAGTTCTATCGGGAGGTACGGTGGTGCAGTGGTAAGCACTATCGCCTCACAGCTCGAAGGTCGTGGGTTCGATTCCCACCTGGGACGATGTGAACGCTGGAGGAATGCGTGCCCGTCCGCATGTCCTCGAGTGCCCACCGCCCGGGTGGGGTCGTCAAAAGGGCCTTTCTGTGTGGAGTTTGCATGTTCTCCCCGTGCCTCCCGGGGGTTTCCTTCATATAGGAACCCCCTTCACAAAAACATGCAATATCGTGGTTGCTAATGTGGTTCCTCCTCTGGTCATTAAGGGTGCCTGTTCAGAGGGAGGGGAACTGGTTGGAATAGCGTGAACCTCCCACGTGCTATGTCCTACCGGTGAAGCTTCCTCTGACAGGTGAAAAGAAGCGGCTGGCTGACTGCCCATGTCTCGGAGGAAGCATGGAGCCAGTCTCGGCTCTCCCCAGATCGGCAGAGGATGGGGTAGCAACCAGGATTGAGAAATCAAGTGAGCACTAATGGGGGATAAAATGGGATAAAAAATGGGGATGGGGGGGGGGGGGGAATTATTAAAAAAGAAATTGAAGTTCTTATGATATATTTTGATTTGATTTGAGATCTTTGATGATTTGACAAGTGTTCACACATTCAAGCGTCTTTCTTTTTAATTGTCTATGAGCTTCTGTAAAGCCTGCTAACAATTCTCAGTGTTGCAACAGTAATTAAGCTTGATCTGTGTCTCAAACGATGCTGTGTTGGCTCCTTGAATTTGAGGCAGTGTGTGGGAACTGGGCCTGGGAAGTCCTGCTTGAAAAGTCCTTCAATTCACACATGAAAGAGCCAGCCCTCCCTGCCCCCTCACCCCCTCACCCCCTCACCCATCAGCTGGGCATTCAAACTGCTGGGCCCCATGAAGACTGCTGATCCATGGTGCTTCAGAGGGATGTATCATTACCATGGAGCTACCCCCAACTCTCTCTCTCTCTCTCTCTCTGTCTGTCTGTCATATTGACTAATGCTGCACGCCCCACTCCCCCACAGCACAGCACAGCACAGCACAGCACAGCACAGCACAGCACTGGGGGCCTTGGTGAATGTGTGCACGTTTATTTGGACATGATTGGCAACTGACTGTCTGCACTGTGGACACAAGGAGATTCACTAATCTAGTGGTGAGAGTGAAACATCTCATAAGAAAAGTTATTCCGATACATGCTTTATATTTTGGGATTGTTTCTAGTGATTTGGATTGTTCCTAGTGAATCCAAATACAGTGGAATTATAATATTTGTCATTTTGTTGGTGGCCTTCAAGAAGAACAAGCTCAAGTCCCCCCTGGAGGTCCCTGGACCCTACTTTGAGAACCACTGCCCTTAGTAAAGCCTTAAAGTACAAGTGCACATTTCCAGTGTTCTGAAGGTATTTTAAAGGAATACTAGCAGTTGCAGCGCTTCAAAGAAAGTCATTTATTTCAAATGTAGACTCCAACATTAGACATGTGTTTATCTTTAGCTTTAGTTTGACATTTCACAAAAAATGACTATGTGTAAGATCTTTTATCCAAAAGGTCATACAGATATATACAGACCCGATTTCACACATTATCAAACTCATAATGTCAAAATTACAAATCTTATAACCGGAGTCACAAAGTTGATATTATCTTAAGGCAGTTCTTCATAAAATAGGCAGTGGGGTTTCCAAACTAAATGAATACACCGCTCTCCTGATCTGAACAATATCACACTTTTAGAAATCTCTACTTTCCTCTTTCACTTCCCATTTAATCCCCCATCAACAGTCACTGAACATCTCTGTCAATATAAGCTGCTGTAACCTAAAGGATCATAATCTATATCAGATAAGATTAAATTAACAATGAAATGAAAAATGGCTTTCACCTTGTGTTCTCCACATAAACATACACAATAAAGGCCAAAGAATGAACAAATTGTAATATTTTTTACGATTACTCAAAATAATAATACCCATCACAATACTTGTTTTACAATCTCCTCTCTGCTCTTCCATGTAAAAAACCCATGTTTATAAATAAACATGTTTACAGCCTGGTTTTGTTCTCTATTATTGTTTCAAATTTCATGACAACTGTACAGGGGACTCCACAAACCAATGGGTCACGTGACGTCAAAGACGATGGGATTTCAAGCAAGACGACCCAACTTCAACTCAGTTCCTGTCCTTTTGGCACGCGCGTTTTGCCCATGGCTTTCCACGGACACGCCCACTTAGGAGGTTTCCGGCGGTCTGAGTCTATTGGAGTCAATGTGAAAAGTCAACGTGATCTCAGATTATGACCGATTATTTTGCCCCCATATTCATTAAAGTAAATATTCGGCCCATTCTCCGAAGCCACATATGTTCAGAATATTCTGACACTAAAATGGCATTTTTCAGACAGACAGATCAGGAGAAAAATAAACTTGATCAAGAAGACCTGTCTCTATCTCAGCAATACACTCGTGAGATTTGGCAACAGGAACTCATGTTAGCAGGGAGCGATTAGCTAAAGCTAAAGCTGAAGTTCGTTGATGTATTAGCTAAATCTATGGCTAGATTTGTTATTTAATGGAATATCTTAGTTTCAACTGTATTGAGTGTGGTTTGTGTGGAGTTTGGCAACTCACGATCTCTATAATTACAGTACCAAAAAAAAGTAAAAAAAAATTCCCAAGGGGGCACAACCCCCCCCAGCCGGGTACTACTTTCAGCTAGCTGGACATTCTAGCGGAAAACACTGCCTCTAGATAAGCACCTTATTTATAGCCCACCGCTCTAGATAAGCACTTTATTCAAGTTCGCACAGCAACGACTTTTCTTTGGCTCCTCTTTAATGTTTGGTCTTGATGCAGAGACCCCTCTCCTATCAGTTTGTTCTGCATGGCCCCAGCACGGCCTCTGGATCTTAGTTTGTTCTGGATGGCCCCAGCACGGCCTCTGGATCTTAGTTTGTTCTGGATGGCCCCAGCACGGCCTATGGATCTTAGTTTGTTCTGCATGGCCCCAGCACGGCCTCTGGATCTTAGTTTGTTCTGCATGGCCCCAGCACGGCCTATGGATCTTAGTTTGTTCTGGATGGCCCCAGCACGGCCTATGGATCTTAGTTTGTTCTGCATGGCCCCAGCACGGCCTCTGGATCTTAGTTTGTTCTGGATGGCCCAGCACGGCCTCTGGATCTTAGTTTGTTCTGGATGGCCCCAGCACGGCCTCTGGATCTTAGTTTGTTCTGGATGGCCCAGCACGGCCTCTGGATCTTAGTTTGTTCTGGATGGCCCCAGCACCGCCTCTGGATCTTAGTTTGTTCTGCATGGCCCCAGCACGGCCTCTGGATCTTAGTTTGTTCTGCATGGCCCCAGCACGGCCTCTGGATCTTAGTTTGTTCTGGATGGCCCCAGCACGGCCTCTGGATCTTAGTTGGTTCTGCATGGCCCAGCACGGCCTCTAGATCTTAGTTTGTTCTGGATGGCCCAGCACGGCCTCTAGATCTTAGTTTGTTCTGGATGGCCCAGCACGGCCTCTGGATCTTAGTTTGTTCTGGATGGCCCAGCACGGCCTCTGGATCTTAGTTTGTTCTGGATGGCCCAGCACGGCCTCTGGATCTTAGTTTGTTCTGGATGGCCCAGCACGGCCTCTGGATCTTAGTTTGTTCTGGATGGCCCCAGCACCGCCTCTGGATCTTAGTTTGTTCTGCATGGCCCCAGCACGGCCTCTGGATCTTAGTTTGTTCTGCATGGCCCCAGCACGGCCTCTGGATCTTAGTTTGTTCTGCATGGCCCCAGCACGGCCTCTGGATCTTAGTTTGTTCTGGATGGCCCCAGCACGGCCTCTGGATCTTAGTTGGTTCTGGATGGCCCAGCACGGCCTCTAGATCTTAGTTTGTTCTGCATGGCCCCAGCACGGCCTCTGGATCTTAGTTGGTTCTGGATGGCCCAGCACGGCCTCTAGATCTTAGTTTGTTCTGCATGGCCCCAGCACGGCCTCTGGATCTTAGTTGGTTCTGGATGGCCCAGCACGGCCTCTAGATCTTAGTTTGTTCTGCATGGCCCCAGCACGGCCTCTGGATCTTAGTTGGTTCTGGATGGCCCAGCACGGCCTCTAGATCTTAGTTTGTTCTGCATGGCCCCAGCACGGCCTCTGGATCTTAGTTGGTTCTGCATGGCCCAGCACGGCCTCTAGATCTTAGTTTGTTCTGCATGGCCCAGCACGGCCTCTGGATCTTAGTTTGTTCTGCATGGCCCAACACGGCCTCTAGATCTTAGTTTGTTCTGCATGGCCCAGCACGGCCTCTGGATCTTAGTTTGTTCTGCATGGCCCAGCACGGCCTCTAGATCTTAGTTTGTTCTGCATGGCCCAGCACGGCCTCTGGATCTTAGTTTGTTCTGCATGGCCCAGCACGGCCTCTAGATCTTAGTTTGTTCTGCATGGCCCCAGCACGGCCTCTAGATCTTAGTTTGTTCTGCATGGCCCCAGCACGGCCTCTAGATCTTAGTTTGTTCTGGATGGCCCAGCACGGCCTCTAGATCTTAGTTTGTTCTGCATGGCCCCAGCACGGCCTCTGGATCTTAGTTTGTTCTGCATGGCCCCAGCACGGCCTCTGGATCTTGTATTCAGTGAAATTGCACCATCCGATTTGAGAGCTAAGCTATGGCACCATGGGGAGAGAGCTATTGCACCGCCTCTATGGAAATGACTTGACGCTCACTCCAGCTGGCTGTGATATGTATTTGTTTGCCCTCTGACATACATTGTGTTACATGTATTCTGCCAGAGAAACCACCTGCTTTCTTAACATACGTATGGAAATTGGCGGATTGCACAAAAGCGAGAAAAATTATGCACACACAAAAGCACCGGAGTCCGTCACATATTTGTGTCATAGAGAAATTACTGCTTTTGCATTTGCTGCGATAATTTCCAGCTACCAACTGTAAATGTATTCAAATTAATTTCCTATTATTGCCTCGCTTATCGGAGGCCGCCGAGACGTAAACAAAGATGCGGACAAATGCTGAAAACCAATTAAAAATAAATGGGGGTTGGACACAAGTGGCCCAGAGAAGAGATAAAGGCCAGCAGCAGCATGGAGGAGGCTGTTAGCGTGCTAACTGCTGCTGCTGCCTTTTCCAACTGCTACTGTCAACTTTTGGACACTGTCTCGGGGCATCATTAAACTCAATGGCTAAATTAACCCAATTATTTAGACCCAGCTCAAAGTGCCACTATACTGCCTACAGGGGCACTGTTATCCTAGAGACGGTATATACTGTATCCATATTGTCTGTGTCCACAATACCCCCCACAGCTACTGACTGTGTGTGTGTGTGTGTGTGTGTGTGTGTGTGTGTGTGTGTGTGTGTGTGTGTGTGTGTGTGTGTGTGTGTGTGTGTGTGTGTGTGTGTGTGTGTGTGCGTGCGTGTGCGTGTGCATGTGTGTGTGCATGTGCGTGCGTGCGTGCGTGCGTGTGTGCGTGTGTGTGTGTGTTCACACTACACATTACTCACTGGTCAGCTGAATGTGTGCCTCCACAGGCAGAGTGATTACGGTGCGGCTTTGTCTAATGAGAACTAATGGCCGTCTTGCCACAGAGTCCATTGCCTGCTATTTAACATGGCATCAGGCTGGGCATGCCTTGTCCCATGTCAAAGGGCTACTTATGAGCAATAGAGTCTGGGTACAATCTACCCTTCACAGAACAGGTAACAATAGGTCTTAAATAGCTCGTTTCCGTAGCAACATGCCAAATATAACAGGCCTTTCTGCACACATGAAAGTAAAAGGCACATGCAGTGAAGTCTGTTCTGACTTCTCCATTGCTATGCAGGAAGTGTTTGTTCAAAACATGTCATTCAAATGAATGCAAATGCCAGACCTCAGACTCATCAACAGATGTATCGATATTATGAATCGATATCCATTTGAAGGAACCGATATCAATTCATAAATCCCAATATTGATCTTTTAATATAATGCCTTTTCGTGTGGATGTTTGAAGCTTTTGCCGCGTTAAGACTCGTCGTGTGGTTTGGTTCTTAGCGCAACGAGAGCTGGTAAACATCTTGTAAACATTGATATTTTTAATAATGCACCAGGTTAGAGGGTTCCTGGCTTGTGCGATTTACAGCATTCGTTCTTTGAGACTCTCTTCCATATCCAAGCAAAATTGGTATTGTAACTGAAATATTGATGCTGAATCGAATGGTATGGAAAATGGGGAAATCAGTGGTGATACCCCAGCCCTACTTCACGCCCCAACAAACATGATGCTAGGGATGCCGACGACTAGTCGGTTGAACGTTTAAACGCCCACTTCCTCACTAGTCGGCACAAGAAATACTAGTCGGTTAAACAATAAATTAAATTATCATAATGAAGAATGCGGGCGGGAGCTGTTGCATCTTTACCAGCCACTACTACCACTACTGTGTACAAAACTGGCATATACAGTAACGTTAACCACTCGACTGATATTAACCCATTGATACCTGATGCAGCATTTGTGTGTGTATCCCTTTAAGACCGCATTAACGCGGTTCGCGGTCTTAAAGGGATACACACACAAATGAGGGATATACACGCAAATGCTGCATCAGGTATCAATGGGTTAAGCACAGGCATGTGAATGCAAGAACATGTGGACACTATGGCATTGCTAACGCGTTAGCCACACAAGCTAGCCCGTTAGCCACACAAGATAACACTCATATGGCAATGAATGACTGCAC
The DNA here is from genome assembly GCF_964638095.1 of Poromitra crassiceps. Taxonomy (NCBI): domain Eukaryota; kingdom Metazoa; phylum Chordata; class Actinopteri; order Beryciformes; family Melamphaidae; genus Poromitra; species Poromitra crassiceps. Next base: position 19,704,429 of record NC_139624.1, read on the forward strand.
TCAATCTGCACAAGATGCTTCCACTCAACTTTGTTGAACGCAGAGGCTTCAGAATGTTAAATGGACTATATTGAGCCTGAATACACGGCGCTGGGGTGAGTTGTTGATGTCTTCTGATGTGCAATAATGTTCATAAACAGCACAAGATGTTGTGAATATTGACAATGATGACGAACGTGATTAACGGTTTCAAATGGCTCTTAAATACACACACTGTTTTTTCGGACAATGTTTTAACCTTATAGATTAAAACAGTTTTGTCTGTTTTCTGAGTGTTTTCTTACTTGTCTAGTCGTAAAAGACGAGTAAAATTTCCGCTTAAACGTGGAGAAAATTAGTCGCACCCGGCATCCTAGTCTCGGCTCCCAGACGCTTGGTGAGCTGCGCCACCAAACGTCTGGGAATTTCACTGTCAGAAACTGTCTGTCAGAGCCCGGCGAGAACGGCCGGCAGCAGACACGCCTACATTTATTATTAGAATTTTATTTGGTAGCGGCAATGCCATTTATCATAGTTCCAATATAGAGCAAGACACCGATGTGCTGCAAAGAGAGTTTATACCTGTTGTTTATTTTACAATAATTTTTCCTACCCGGAAGTGGTCCGCTTGCTACTGTGAGTCATCAGCAGGCTCTGGAACGTTAGCCTCGGGAGTCGGGCTTATCGCTGGGGAAAAGACCTCTAGCCGCCGGGGCCGGATGAAACACGCCCTATTAACAGGTTATGTTTGTTTCTAAGTGATTAATATGTTTCTCCGCAAACGCGGCGATGTTTTGCGAGACACTGGTTCTGCATGAGCGTCACTGCCCCCAGAAAGCAGGCCCGCCCACAACACTCATGATTGGTTCTCCGATGCAAGGCTTCCAACAGCGCCACCTAACGTTATGCAAAGATTTAAATAGTAATATTCTCAGTCTTACAGGAGTGAAACGGATTAAGACTGAGGGCTGAGTCTACCGGCATCCCTACATGATGCAGGATTCATTTTGTGCTTTTCCCTCTTTTGTCTCTTTTCACATTTAAAGCAAGGGGTTGAGCTCATAGCTGTGATTGCGAAGCCAATGCAGAAGTCACTTAAACCTGCATGCTTTCAAATGGCTGCAAAAAGATGTCTGATTACATGGAAGTGAATGGGGAAGATGACCCTACTTCTCACTTGATTGATGGCGTCAGTAAACACTTTTCCTAATGAGTTCATGGTCTCAAGTCTTCTTCAACACAGCAGGATGTTCATTTTGTACAATATGGTCCCATTTCGAGTCAAATAGACGATAAAGCTTTTGGGACGTGATTGACAGGTCGCCTGTCCAGTGATGATCACACAGCTCGCCGATCACAGACCAATAGCAGCAGGCCGCGCTGCAGCTCTGTCTCGTCCAAATTCACCTCACTCCTCCTGGCTTCAAATAACCAAGATGGCGACGGTGAAATTGCCTAACTCGGCATCAAAACAGGACTCCAAAAACCAATAGGTACATACATTATTTATACAGTCTATGAGTTAAACCCAAACTAACAACATGCTTTGAGTGTTTCCAGCTGGAGCAGTGTGACCACCACCACACCTATTCAGCGGGAGGGAAACTTTGTCCTACATTGCTGCCTTTAAAAGTGAATGTGCAGTCAATCGTATTGAACAGTCGAACGGTCCGGCTAAATAAAATATGAAACAAACTAATTAAAACATCAAATCAATAAAATGCGCAAAGTAAACCAAAGCTGCCTGACCTTAAAGTACATTCACATGAGGACCAAGGCAAATACTGTTTTTTGTATTGCTCACTGTCTCTCTCTGTCACCCTCACATGTCATCCACCCACTCACCAACTCTCTCTCTCCCTCTCTCTCTCCCTCTCTCTCCCTCTCTCTCCATCTCTCTCCCTCTCTCTCCCTCTCTCTCCCTCTCTCTCTCTCCCTCTCTCTCCATCTCTCTCCCTCTCTCTCCATCTCTCTCCATCTCTCTCTCTACATCCCATCCATGCCTTTCACCCATCACTCAAAGCGACCTTGCCAACGAAAAACAAATTAAAGTCCCATTCATTATGCGCTGCTCTTTGTTAGCGCCTGTGCGCCTGACTGACGGCACAAGGACGGCCCCTTCTAGCACTTTGCTCACAGCACCCCCACCTACAGTAACACACACACACACACACACTGAACAAGACCCACAACTAACACACCTACAGTAACACACACACACACACTGAACAAGACCCACAACAAACACACCTACAGTAACACACACTGAACAAGACCCACAACTAACACACCTACAGTAACACACACACACACGCTGAACAAGACCCACAACTAACACACCTACAGTAACACACACACACACGCTGAACAAGACCCACAACTAACACACCTACAGTAACACACACACACACGCTGAACAAGACCCACAACAAACACGAAGAAGATTAAAATGTGATATTTGACTGTCTATGACCCATTAAACAATCACCAAACAACAAATGCTTTGTTGTTTGGTGATTGAACAAATAAAAATACTTGAGCCGGCAGCCATAATGTTGTCTGAGTGCAGGAGACAAACCAACAACCTCTCTCTCTCTAACTCTCTCTCTAACTCTCTCTCTCTCTCTCTTATTTTGACCCGCAGATCATCTCCTATTGTAAATTCCAGGCTGGACGTTGACGCTGCGACTGAGATGAATAAATCAAAATGTGCATTTCTCATTCATGCGTGTTCAATCAAAATTACTTTCTGAGAGAGAGAGCAAGAGAGAGAGAGAGAGACAGACTGACAGACAGAGACAGAGAGAGAAAGGTCGAGAGAGAGGGAGAGACAGACTGAGACAGAGAGAGAGGGAGAGAGAGAGAGAGAGACAGACTGAGACAGAGAGAGAAAGGTCGAGAGAGAGAGAGAGAGAGAGAGAGAGAGAGACAGACAGACTGAGACAGAGAGAGAAAGGTCGAGGTCGAGGTCGAGAGAGAGAGAGACAGAGAGAGAGAGAGAGAGAGAGAGACAGAGACAGAGAGAGAAAGGTCGAGAGAGAGAGAGAGAGAGAGGGCGCGCTTCAAGAGCACTTTTTCGTTGGGCTGCCCTTGGTCTCAAGGTCATCCTCCAGGCAGGGTCTGCTAAAGCAGCTTTAGCAGAAACAGCTCCATCAGTGGTGTAGTGGAGGGCAGACACAGTCTACCCACTTGTTTTTCAGTCTACCCACTTCTAGCGGCAGATTCCAGCAGGAAGCGTTGCATTACGGACACCGGAGCTGGTTGCAGTCTGTCTAGTGAAGAAGACCAAAGCATAATGCACCCTGTGTATTTTCACTTCCCTCTTTGAGTTGTGTCAAGCAGCACAGAGCAGATCGAGCTGGGCAGGAATTCACAAGAATAATAAAATAAAACATCCTGTCGATTTTCAAAATAAAACCTGTTACTGTGTGTCAAGAGAGAAACAGTCACACGTTGAAGGGGGCGATTTGGCCTGCTTTCTATATAAATAATGCATCCCTCAATGACTTGTGGAATGCTTCCATTATTTGGGATGATCATATTCAAGATGTTCAAAGATTGTTCAGAGCCTACAGAAAAACCCTCCTGTAGAAACATCATGATTCTTAGGTCAACTGCTTCATATTAACACACAAATGTGCGATGCCAATTTAGTTAGCGGACAACTGGGTTCCACATTTGAAGTAAGACATTGTGAAAGCAAAGAGAACAGCAGGGGCCATATTAGATCAAACAAGAGTCTCTCCCTGCTGCTTCTTCCATTCGTCTCAGCAGCCAGCATGTTGCTCTTCGCCGCCTTTGGCTTTAAAAGTGGCAGAGTGGCCGGCGCTTTCCTGAAGACCGTGCTAGGTGGTGCTAATAACCTCCGTGAGAACGTCTGTGGACAAAGTCCCAGAGCCCAGGAGAAGAGTGAAGAACACAGAGCTAGTCTCAACACCAGGAGAAGAGTGAACAACACAGAGCTAGTCTCAACACCAGGAGAAGAGTGAACAACACAGATCTAGTCTCAACACCAGGAGAAGAGTGAACAACACAGAGCTAGTCTCAACACCAGGAGAAGAGTGAACAACACAGAGCTAGTCTCATCACCAGGAGAGGAGTGAACAACACAGAGCTAGTCTCAACACCAGGAGAAGAGTGAACAACACAGAGCTAGTCTCAACACCAGGAGAAGGGTGAACAACACAGAGCTAGTCTCTCAACACCAGGAGAAGAGTGAACAACACAGAGCTAGTCTCAACACCAGGAGAAGAGTGAACAACACAGAGCTAGTCTCAATACCAGGAGAAGAGTGAACAACACAGAGCTAGTCTCTCAACACCAGGAGAAGAGTGAACAACACAGAGCTAGTCTCAACACCAGGAGAAGAGTGAACAACACAGAGCTAGTCTCAGCACCAGGAGAAGAGTGAACAACACAGAGCTAGTCTCAACACCAGGAGAAGGGTGAACAACACAGAGCTAGTCTCAACACCAGGAGAAGAGTGAACAACACAGAGCTAGTCTCGTCACCAGGAGAGGAGTGAACAACACAGAGCTAGTCTCAACACCAGGAGAAGAGTGAACAACACAGAGCTAGTCTCATCACCAGGAGAGGAGTGAACAACACAGAGCTAGTCTCAACACCAGGAGAAGAGTGAACAACACAGAGCTAGTCTCAACACCAGGAGAAGAGTGAACAACACAGAGCTAGTCTCAACACCAGGAGAAGAGTGAACAACACAGAGCTAGTCTCATCACCAGGAGAGGAGTGAACAACACAGAGCTAGTCTCAACACCAGGAGAAGAGTGAACAACACAGAGCTAGTCTCAACACCAGGAGAAGAGTGAACAACACAGAGCTAGTCTCAACACCAGGAGAAGAGTGAACAACACAGAGCTAGTCTCAACACCAGGAGAAGAGTGAACAACACAGAGCTAGTCTCAACACCAGGAGAAGAGTGAACAACACAGAGCTAGTCTCAACACCAGGAGAAGAGTGAACAACACAGAGCTAGTCTCAACACCAGGGGCCGGTTGCACCAACTGGTCTTACACTGGTCTTAAGCTAAGTTGGTCGTAACTTTACGACCTACAGCTACGCCGGTTGCACCAAGACGACTTAAGCCTTATTTTCACTAAGACCAGGCGTAACTCCTACGCCTCGTCAGGAGGAGGCGTAGAGCCTGCCTGTAACAGAGATCTCCGCGGAGACCTTTTTGACCGTCATCGTCGTAACATCGGCAGTTCGCCGTCTTTGAAAGCACGACGTTAGATTATAACTAACTACTTGTGTGGCTTAGCCTTCCCAAATGTTGGCGTTAATTCTTTTAGAATTGAATACATAGAATTGGGAACGTTACATTCAATTTCATTCAGACTCCCTGACACTAATCGCCGCCGCCATTTTCCCCCGGGGCTTCCACAGGAGGAGGGGGGTGGGAGGAGGGAGGGTGTAGTGACGCACATACAGTAGTGGGTGACGGCGCGAGGCACATGTGGGCCAATCAGAGGGCATTCCCCGACAATTCACATGAACGCGCATTGCTATGACCAGCGTAGTTAAGACCAGAGTAAGCCGTGTTGGTGCAACAGGCGTAAATCCATGGTCTTAACTAAGACCGACGTAGGAGTTACGACCAGGCATAGTTAAGACCAGTTGGTGCAACCGGCCCCAGGAGAGGAGTGAACAACACAGAGCTAGTCTCAACACCACTGCTGTGACTCTTTGCACATCTACCTTTGGAATCTAGAGGACTCAGCCAATCCCTTTCACTTTTTAATTACAATGATCGGACACTCGAGCCGCAACGCTACCATGGAACAATGGTTTTCAGTGAACTCTGATGTTGATGCTGTGTGCCTGTGTGTGTGTGTGTGTGTGTGTGTGTGTGTGTACGTGTGTGTGTGTGTGTGTGCACTCACAGCATGTGTTGTGATGATGCTGCAGCTGTGTGCATGTGCATTTGTGTGCACTCACAGCATGATTGTGTGTGTGTGTGTGTGTGTGTGTGTGTGTTGTGATGATGCTGCAGCTGTGTGCGTGTGCATTTGTGTGCACTCACAGCATGATTGTGTGTGTGTGTGTGTGTGTGTGTGTGTGTGTGTGTGTGTGTGTGTGTGTGTGTGTGTGTGTGTGTATTTGAGACTATTTGAGGCCTAGATTGTGCAGCTATGTTACCTCTGAGGCTCCATCCTTGTAAGCATCAGTTTATTTACAGTGTCACTTCACCACCTCTCTCTCTCTCTCTCTCTCTCTCTCTCTCTCTCTCTCTCTCTCTCTGTCTCTCTCTCTCTCTCTCTCTCAGCACCTTATTTAAAAGCATGGCAGGGCTATTAATAGCGTGGCGGCCTGATCTCTAGTTAGAGAGGAGACTGCACACAAACCATGCCATCTTCTGGCTGCTCGGATGCAGCAGAAAGATGCTGGCATGGAGAGGTAGAGGGGGGAAAGCCTGTCGACATCCCACCAAGATGACTCTGGAAGCAGATCCAAACATACAGCTCACAACAATAAGGAACAGGAGAGAGATAGAAACATAAGCATAGACACTAGTGTTCTTCTCCACACTAGTATCTGGGAACCAACCCAGAGTCTCTATCAGTCTGACGACTCATATGACTCTGGGACAGACGGCTGATATGTCTCTGCTCTGCTATGTCTCTGAGTTTCTGATGTAGAGCGGACGTCCCGCCCACTTCCGTCCTTGTTTACAGTCCGACGACGTCTCATATGCAGCTATTTATTATTATTATTATTATTATTATTATTATTATTATTAGTATTATTATTATTATTATCAGCCGACTGTAAACAACGTTCTGCAGTGGACCATAAACCCACCGTAACATAACATGAAACAGTGCTAGTAAGTAGTAGTAGTAGTGAGCTAGTGACGTTAGCAGTTAGCTAAATTTAATTTTAATAATTTTGAGTGGATCAATTGTTTTGGAAATATCTAATGATCTTTATTAAAGGGATACGCCACCTTTTCGGGAGTTCTGCCATATCCCCCATACATAAACAAGATACACACTGCCTTTACCGTCACTCTCCGCGCAGTATACAGTGAGCTACTGTCGTCAAGTTAGTTGGTATCACCAATGCCATAGAATGGAGGCTATGGTACAGGTTCAATTTGTTCAGGGTGTTCTTTTTTCATATATTGACTGACTGGCCTAATGTGTTAGTTAGGGGTGCACCGATCACGTTTTTTGCCACCGATCACCGATTGCCGATCACCTATGAGAAATATCTGCCCAACCGATCATCGACCGATCACCGATTACTGATCACCGATATATTATTTTTTTATTTTTTTTATTTTGTAAGCAGCTATAGCAGTCTATTATAGAACAGTTTCCATTTTACATACAGGCCTACATTTCATGCATCAAATTGAAAGTGCAGCACATTTTCTTTTTTTCTCTACATCAATATTTTATACTGTGTAGGCTAAAGGAAACCGCCAACATGATTATTTGTGTGTGAGATAATTGGAGCACAAGACTGTGTTGAACTAAATGGCTAGTAGTTCATTCCAGCTCCCTCAGTTCAGTTTATAAAGGAACAAAAGTATTCCACTTCGGGATTTCCATGTTACCAGTTCAATGCAGTTCAGTTCACTCAACAAAAATACTCCATCCGGGATTTCCCTGTTACACAAGAAAAATAACTTCGACCCAAGGAAACTATTTTATCGATTTATAAGCTAAAGCGGCTAAAGCTAACCGGAGCTATTAACGTTACGAGGATACACGCACATATGGATCAAACACGGACTTTACAGCATGCAAATGCCTCGGTAGGCGGGAGGACTGGAGGTAACTTCTCTCTGTTGAGTCTGCTCTAATCACCAGCTGATTTGTGTGATTCAAAGACGCAAGGGGTGTGTTAACAGTCTGGTGTGGTGTGTGGAGGTGAGTACACTGACGAAAGCAAAGCGTGTGCTTTGCAACACAATGATATAAACGTTAGAGCACAATATGCAAGTTAAACGATAGACATTGAAGACATGAAAATGGGCTGCCTCATGTTTCTCACGTGCAGCATGATCGGCTATGCAATCGGCGACAATAAAGAAATATCTGCAATCAGCCGATCGCATATTTGAGGTCAAAATCGGCCGATACAGATTGCATTTTCTGTAAATTTGCATATTTAAACATAACATTTCAGAAAACTTGTAATACAAAAAATATTGTCTTAATCAACTAGGGAAGTTTCACGATATCTATTAGTTAAAAAATGTACCTTATTCACAGGAATTTTGGGCCCCCACAGGCATTACAGGTGGTATTTATCTAAAAAAATATGGAGTGACATCTTGAAAGAGATATAAAATAAAGTTTCTACATTTCACTGTGGGTATGTGATACACCTGTGATACACCTGTGTTGAACCAATGAGCACTCAGCTCTGTGGGTATGTGATACACCTGTGTGGAACCAATGAGCACTCAGCTTGATGCGTTTCTCCTCATGACCTCATCCTCTCTGCGCAGTACTTGCTCATCTCAAACGAGCCTACTGTGAACATGGCACTCCAAGCACCTGTCCCTGGATGCTCCAAACAGCATGTTCTCCTGGTCAGACTGGCTGCTTCTCAACCTTCATGGAGCATGATCACAGGCACCTGTCCCTGGATGCTCCAAAGAGCATGTTCTCCTCCTGGTCAGAACTGCTGCTTCTCAACCTTCTCACATGGAGCATGATCACAGGCACCTGTCCCTGGATGCTCCAAAGAGCATTTCTCCTCCTGGTCAGACTAGCTGCTTCTCAACCTTCTCACATGGACATGATCACAGGCACCTGTCCCTGGATGCTCCAAAGAGCATGTTCTCCTCCTGGTCAGACTGGCTGCTTCTCAACCTTCTCACATGGAGCATGA
>NC_139624.1:19713475-19743475 GCF_964638095.1 Poromitra crassiceps
AGCTGCGAGAGAGAAATCTGAAGCAGGGACGGATGCAACGTGAGTGCTGAAATAACTATGCGACATGTTAATGTGTCGCTTATATGTCTGCTGGCGACACGACGTGCCACTCTCTCTCTCCCAAGTGTGAGCAGTGCACTTTTCGCAGTACTTTGCTATTGTCGTAGGTCTTTTTCCCCGAGCAACAAGAAGCTGGAGTGATGATAATAATGCGGTGGTGCTGCTGTGGCTACTGAGCAGGACGCGACCTGAATATTTATGAGCCTGGGCGAACAAACTGAGTCGCTGTGTTAGCCCTTCGCTTTGTTCCTCCCTTCCATCCTAACTTAGACACTTTTCTAATTCGCCCCCATTTCGCCCTGTCTTTCCTGCGCTTTTACAAACTAGTTGTTGCACAGATGAAGCAAGACCCACAGGTAAAAACGTTTATTTCAACCCCGAGACGAGGCTCGATCGCGAACGGGCTTAAAGCTGTGAACGAACGGGGAGTGTTGTGCTGTGAGAAACTTTATCGTAGCATTCAATCTCCTCTTTGGTTTTTTAACATCAGCAGCAGCTTCGCCCTGGTCGCGGCGACTTCGCTGGGAAAAAATCCCCCTCCTGTTGTAGGCTGAACTTTCATGTATTTTTGTCGACATGTCAAATGGTTTGAGTTCTTTATTTACCATTTTTCTTGCCCGTGTTTTGTTCTATTATAGGATGGAGAGCTTAAGAAACAGCTGCACGAAAGGCAAACAAGAATAACAGCCCTAAGCGAAAAACAAGTAAGACCCCTATTCGTCTATGAGCCTTTGGATTATTTGTTTGCTGTTTCTGTGCCCATGGTGGACTATTCTATTCCGTCACCATATATAACTGTGTCATGTAATAACAGCGTGGTTGGTTTCAAAAGTAGCCCGTCGACATGGATTGTGTTTTATAGGGCGGTGTAAACCGTGGGGCTAGATTGCCATCCTTGTCTCGGCACTCAAAGTTGTGTAGCATGAAATGTTGAGACATTTTTTTAGCGTCCATTTTGAGTAGGTCGACATGTTTCTGGAGAGTAGCTAATAAAGGAGCAGCCCAACTATCCGGTGTTGACTTTAGGACACATCACATCATGGAACTTTGCTCTTCTGATCAACGCGACGACGGCAGAACCTCTTAGTGTGTTAGTCTTTGTATAAGGGAAACGGCTCGTTTTGTTACTTTATACTTAGTCTGCTGCTATCATTTCTTCTTGGTCACATGACTGCAACGGTGCACTTGATTCGCCCACGATTACGCTTTCACTTTTTTCTTTTTTGGTACTATCTTATAGCAAACGGTGTCCTCTGCTATGCTATGTGAAGTTTGGAGCAGCTATAGGCGTTGTTGTAACAGTGGTGTAAACGCGAGTGAGTAGAGTAGACAGTGATGTTTGGGTCTGTGAGTGCAACGCTTAGCAGCAGAGCAGAGAGGCAGAGGAGGCGTTCAGCACCGCGGCCAGCTCCTGCACACTGCACCGCCCTGCCGGTTGGTCCCAGCCGATACACACACACACACACACACACACACACACACACACACACACACACACACACACACACACACACACACACACACACACACACACACACACACACACACACACACACACACACACACACACACACACACCACAACTTCACCACATTACCAAGAGGAGTATTCAGGGAAATAGGTCGATATTTGAGCCACTCGTCGTCGTCTCCCCCCCCCCCCCCCCCCCCCTTATTAGAGAGGCCCCCTTTTGTCGTGTGTGCTGGACTTAGATCGATCCCCTGTGTTTCCTGTGGAATGCAGTTTCCCAGCACTTGGACCAGCGCCTTGATTGTTGCAGTTTAAGCCATTCAACTTGCCCACAGCAACACAACAAGCTATCATCCATGTCTTTGTTTTAATACCAATAGAGTTTCTTTCCTGCTCCGGCTGGCTCAGTGAAGTGAACCGTTCGTTTGTTGCCCGTCGGAGTGTTTTTGTCAAGCGCCCTCAGTTTTGGTAGTGGAAGCTTCCATTTTGAGAGAGAGGGGGGTGGTTTCTTTTCCTAACATGGAGAAAAAGTCTGCAGAGTTTCGTGCGGGGGGGATGGGCCCCATTCATGCCTAACATTACCATTTTGATTGCTTTGATGCTGTTTTTGGTGGAGGGAGGGGGAGGGGCAGCAGGCAGGCAGAGACAGAGAGCCCAGTCAGCTTCAGCACAGCGATGTTTAATCACCAAACACAACTGATTCTCTTTCTTTTCAGCAGCGATATGACCTCTACTTCCCTCTGCACACATCTTATATGCTGCCAGCTCCTCTCAACCCCTCACTCTTTTCTGCTTACTGGCAAGGCATACTCCATTACCCAGAACCCCAGGCCTCAGTTGTACATTTTCACGCCCTTGTTCAAATAGAGGAATAACTTAATTATTATATTGGCTAAAAACAAAGCAGGGCACGATTAGGCTATGTCAGCATTTGTTATGCCGAAGTACATCTGCCGCAAACTTTGACGCTGCTTTTAGATGTAGAGTGAATATAGATTAGCAGTCGGATAGGGAGAAATAAACAAAATAGCTGCGTGTTTGTTGATTACCGTGATTGAGAAAATCCTCCCATTTGAGATTTGCAGGTGGAATACGCTTGGAGGTCATTTCATGGTCACTGTGACTGAAATGCTAAAGTTGACAGGCATGTAGTGGATAGATGAAAAGTTCCTTTACTTGAACATACAGTAGATGAATCCTTAAAAGATCCCAAAAATAGAAGTAAGCAAAATATGACTGACAAGTTAGTATTGGTGGAAAGATTCAGAAAGATCCATTTTGACTTTGAAAATATGAGTACAAAGTGTCTCGGTTGTGATTTGACCACAGACAGTGAAGGCAACATGAGGTTTTGTACCAGAAAAGAGAGAGGATAATAGAAGTAGTATGGAGGAAGTGCTGATGATGAGAAGGGGAGCAGGCTGCCGTGCTGCTCTCTGGAGTTGACTGATGTAAATGCAAATGACGAATGATTAAAAAACAAACCAATAACTCCTCAGCACAAAATGGATGCACCCTTGAATGATGTCTTTTCAGTTTGACATTGTGTCTGTTTTACGACAAAATATTCATCCCTGTAGATGTTTTCTCCTCCTCACAAGTCGATATGTAGGCCTAAAAAAAGGCTCAGAATCTGAATTGACTACATGTATGGCTGTGTTTTACTCTGGCAAAATAATAGATTCATTGATTCTTTTTCATTCTGCTCCACTTGCTCTCTGTTACATCATGGAAGCTTGTTTTTTACTGTCAGGTAGAGAGAAGTTGTTCTGTTCCTTTTTTTTCTTACCAAGCCCCAGTCACTTCTGCTCCAGGAGCGTAAATATAGACAGAGCAGGCGGTTTACACTGAGGCCCCTGGGCTATAGAGGGGCCCGTGGAGAGAGCAGGCTCTCCAACAACGTATTGGGCAGAGAACGGGCCCTGGCCAATTCAGATTCAGTTCAGGTCACATCAATAGTAGCAAAAGACTAAAACCATAGAACCACAATCATGACTCCGATTGCCACCTCAGAAATACAACTGTGTTCAAATAAGAACACAGGGTTAAGGCCATGTTCACATTACAGGCAAATCCGATTTGCTGATAAAGTCATTAATCATCATTATCTTGATTGGTTTCCCAAATCTGATTTGGGAGTGTGTCCACACTGCCACAAATCTGATTTGGGCAAGTGTTCAAGTCGGATCTGTGTGTCCAGACCTCCATATGTGGTTTGGGACAAGTGACACAAATCAGACTTGGAGCGTCCAGACTTATAAAACCAATCTGGATAGAATCATTAATAGGTCATTAAAGTTCACAAATCAGATTTGGCCTCCTAGTCTGAACATGGACTAAGGTGGTGCCATTTGTTATATGCCCTCTAAAGGCAAAGCCATCTCTGTCATGCTTTTCTTTTGTAAAATAGTCAGTAGAAAATTGCAATCTATAGCAAAATGATATGCTGCTTATTCAACATAAAAAAAGTGCCTGTGCTCTCAGGTGCTGAGGCTTGTTTTCACGTTGAAATACTTTGGCTGTCTGTTAGCAGGTGTCAGAGCGCTGTCCATGGTTCTGATAGCTTGCTCTATGCCCTCTCTACTTTCCCCATACGATAGCCTAAGGAACTCATTCAACTGTCTAATCCAACACATGTTGTTAAAATATATATATGCCAAATGGTGTGTGTGTGTGTGTGTGTGTGTGTGTGTGTGTGTGTGTGTGTACTTTGTAACTACCGTGTACTAGGGCCTGTCAAAATGGCTTGCACTGGGGCCTATTGTGACGACCTTACGTCACTGTTCTGCTCCATGTATTCTTTGGCGGAGGTCATTTTTAAAACGTCTCAGCATGAAAGTCATGGCGTCTGCAGCTGCTGCAAAAGTCACTGTCTGAAATCATCTCAAGGAGTTGAATACAGTTAAATACAGCATTTTGCTCTTTAAAGTCAGTTTTAGAAAAATGTTGTGCTTTGGTTTCTTGGCATGTTTTTTCTCGCGGTTTATTCTCACACGACACAGTTAGGATTGCCTCATTTAGCCCCATTTCTTCTGCAAAGTGGTGTGTCTTGTATTTTCCTCTAACTGGCACCGGGTCTCAAAGTCTTAAGGTTGCCTCTTACTGACTCAAGAACCATTTCCAACACCGGCAGTAAAGTCTTCCTCAAAAGGCAGCATCTGTAACCATGGAGACGCCTGCCTCTTTCCCACGACTCCCTCATTAAGGCTTTACCCTCAAGTTTCACACAGGATGCTGGCTAATACTACAGAGGGGCTGCTTACATCTGTGTTACTTTTAAAACCTATTCCACTACTACACACATGACTAAATACATGCCCTTAAAATGTCATTTGTAACGTATTCCATAGATTACTCGAGTTAAGTAACATATTCTAAATTCTTTGGATTACTTTAGGAATACTTCAAAATGGTCTTGCTGAGCCCGTTTGTCTGGGTCACTCTGAATGTACGTAAATGCGAGGGCAATGCGGTAAAAGGTTTCCATATCAAAACACATGACTGAGACTGGCTGTGTGTCTCCTCCTCTGACATTGCCATTGTCTTGTGCTGTGTGGCAGCTGAATGGGTTGTGCACAAGATCTTTGCACATTTTTTAAACCCGTTTATGGGAAATGTGTGCCACTGTCACATTGTGAGAGCAAATAAAACAAAACAAACAAACAAAGTAATCCCATAACCCATTAATACCTGATGCAGCATTTGCGTGTATATCGCTCATTTCTGTGCGTCTCCCTTTAAGACCGCAAACCGCGTTAACGCGGTTCGCGGTCTTAAAGGGATACGCACACAAATGCTGCATCAGGTATCAATGGGTTAAAGTAATCTATTTTTAAAGACAGTAACTGTATTCAGAATACCACCAATTTAAACTGTAACTGTAACGGAATACAGTTACTCATATTTAATATTTTAAATACTGTATTATTTGAAATAGATGTATTCCTTTACTCCCCAACCCTGACATGAGGTGTTGCGGCCTCTGCCGCTGCAGGATTATAAGTAGGATGGCAGTGTTAGAATAGAATGGGGGGGGGGGGCAGCACAGGACTTTTTATTCATTATTATTTATGTAGCATTGCTGTATGAAATGGAATGGTGGGGGGGTGCGAAAGTACTTAGAGAGAAGAGAGATTTACTGGAGAGAATTGAAAGGGCAAGACAGAGTAAAACAGATGCAGAGCTGAGAGGTTAGCATGGAGCTGAGGTTAGCATGGAGCTGAGGTTAGCATGGAGCTGAGGTTAGCATGGAGCGCTGTGTTTAAAGGCTAATGAGAAAAGTGCAGGGAGAGAGAGCCAATCCAGCGGCCTGTCAGGAGCGCTTTACTGGGATGTGTCGGCTTGGCCTGAGGAATACAGCCGTCCGATTGGTGCACGTTATCTGTGGTGGCTCCTGTTATTGGACAATGTTTGGGAAGTAGGCGGACCCTGGGGGAGTGTCAGACCCTGGGAGTCTACCCACAATGCCTGTGTGTGTGTGTGTGTGTGTGTGTGTGTATGCACTTCTATGTAGATTGGGAGGGAAAAAGTGAGTTTTAATGAGCAGTGTTCTAATGAGAAACAGTGTGTTTATGCATGGTTGAGTTCCCATCACTTGTTTGTCTGCTATCCAGGACATGACTAAAACATTTACTTTGCTCTGTGTGTGTGTGTGTGTGTGTGTGTGTGTGTGTGTGTGTGTGTGCGTGTGTGCGCGCGGGTGCGTGTGTCTGTGTGTGTGTGTTGCATGTAACCTGAAATATAACCGCATTTCCACACATGGTTACCAGTCATGTCATATGAACAACATCCTATGAACATAGGATCAACTATGACTTCAAGTTGGTGATGCCAATAAGTAGGGATGCACCGATATGAAAATTTTGGCCGATGCCGATAACCGATATTAACATTGCTGTTATGGCCGATAACCGATATTTACCGATGTCGATATGATCTGTATAAAACCACATTTTTATGATCATCACATCTTGTACATACTGAAAAACACATGTTAACACTGAATTTGAAAAAGTTATGCATTTCTTTATTTGCAAAGCCTTTGGAAAAGCCCATAAATCATAGATTTCCTGCATTATTTCATATCAATGTGAAGAATTTGGCCGATAATGATAACCGATATTAACATTGCAACATCTGCCCGATACCGATATGACCGATATGTTAAAAAATGACCAACATCGGCCGATACCGATATGATTGCCGATATATCGTGCATCCCTACCAATAAGGCAAACAAATATGAACTCAAACAGACAGTTTAAGCAGAAATGTATGCTTTTCCCCCTATCGATATGGTCTTAAATGTTGGATATGGTAATATGGTGATATGAGACTAGCTATATGGTCTTAGATGTTGGATATGTTAATATTGTAATATGGCATAATTGTTTTTTCCTCGTTTTAAAGGCTGTATTACAGTAAAGTGATGTCATTTTCAGAACTTACCAGACTGTTCTAGCCCTTGTATTATTTGCTTTTACGCACTTAGTCATTATATCCACATTACTGATGATTATTTATCCAAAACCTCATTGTGTCAATATTTTGTGAAAACGCCAACAGACAGGGAAGGAAACCCTGTCTTTACATTTCATTTTGATCACAGTCTTGTTTTCATAAAAGTGCCTGAGTGATGTCTCAGTATGTTGGCTAATATGTTCTGAGATCAGGCCTGTCCAGCTGCTGACATACATTATATACACGCATGTGTGCATTGTTTCAAGACAAGAGATGATGATGATGATGATGTTGCGGAAAATAAGCAGATTCCACATAAAGTTGTGTTTATATTGAATAATAATACAAAAAGACGTTTTTATTTTCGGCTGCTGTGAAATCCCAAGTCAATATTGATTCAGCAAAAAGGGGACCCGGCCGGCTGCAGCGTCTCCTGTTACTTTTCAAAGTGTAGGTGACATTAAAGGAAGCACATAATGCACTACATTCTCTCCTTGGGCTAACTCCTAGTCATTAAAGGCAGCACATAATGCACTACATTCTCTCCTTGGGCTAACTCCTAGTCATTAAAGGCAGCACATAATGCACTACATTCTCTCCTTGGGCTAACTCCTAGTCATTGAAATCCACACCTTCCTTAATATCGACTGCACTGTGGGGGTCCAGTGTTAAAGGAGCACATTTTTTGTGGGTGGCACTGGCAAAGCATCTTGGGAGATTCACCTATTTGATGAGAAGTTAGATGCCCTTCTATTCTCTGTGTGTGTAGTTAGTAGGGGTGGGGGAAAAAATCGATTCACCTAAGTATCGCGATTTTTAATGTCACGATTTTTTGGATCGATCTTTTATTCCAGAATCGATAATACCATTTTTTTTTTTTTTTTTTTGGGTGCTTGCAGTCAGGCCACTCACTGAACAGCAGGCCAGGCGCCGCCTACTGGTTTACTAGTGGTTTTATTACTTTATTAGTTAGTCTGAACTAGTAATAATTACACTTCAGGGTTAAAGTGGGTGCATCTCATTGTAAAATTGGACTTCAAACGGCCCAAATCTGGCTTCAAACGGCCCGATTTTCACGCGCGTCGGCCCATATCGGCCTGGCCTGCTTGGTATCTAATGCCCGGCCTGAATTATGATCCCACTCCGCCCCTGTTTTTAACTATATCGCCCAGCCCTACTCATGATATATAATATACAGTCTCTAGTGTATGATTCAACTTTTCCCATGTTCTAATCTAGTGTAAAAAAGCAAACAAACTGAAAAAATAAAAGAAAAAAATAAACAAAAATCGCAATAAATCGTAATATCGAATCGCAATAATCGTAGAATCGCAATACTTAAGAATCGCAATATAAATCGAATCGGCACCCAAGAATCGTGATAGTATCGAATCGGGAGATAAGTGAATCGCCACATAACAGCCCTAGTAGTTAGTAGAACATTTGTGACCTGCCCCTCCCGCTAGTTAGCTTAGCACAATGAATAGTAGTCAATGGTACTGGCTAGCCTACCCCCGTAGAGCTGAACAGTCACGTGACATCTCTCGGCCTGGGAGGGAGTTTCCCCTTCATTTCCTTCGTAGACATTTTGAAAAATCCTTATATGAGTTTTAAGGCAGGAACCAAGCCAACCCGTGACATGCACAGAGAAGAGAAGGGCAATACGTTTTGATAACGACCTGCTGTACAGCGCCGTTCGCTCAGTCAACTAACGTGTCGTTAACGTGAGTTAGAGGAGAAAGATAGCTGCTGTTAGCTAGCTAATTAGCCATGTTAGCTGCCTCAGTGGGTAACGTTAGCCTATAGAGTATTTATCTGACGTTTATGTTAGCTACTCCTCAAACCTGCGGGTGGAAATGGTTTATGCGATGCGATGTATGTTGAAGCAAGACAACGTTTTGGCCCTGGCCATCCTAGGCTCAACGCGGCCTCTGTGTGCTGCTGCTGCTGCTGCATGCTGGATAGAAATCCTGGAGCGGAGTCATGGAATGGAGTGCTTATATCGGAGCCTTGGATTGGTCATTTTCGCTGGAATCCGATCCGATCCGATCCGATCCATGTTTTTTGGCTGATATCGCGCCGATATCCGATCACATGATCGGATCGCAGCATCTCTAATATCATTGCAATATTAAGAATATTATGATATATTGTGATTTATTACCTTTTTCAGCTGGAAATTATGTCCCCAAAAGAAACAAAATGAGATGAGAATGAGATCAAGTTTCCAGTCTGTTCATCTCACTTCAAAATGGGATTGTCAAGCAGACAGACTGACCAACTTAGGTCATAAAAACCTGTCGTAAATGTTGCATGCACCTGACAACTTATATAATAAAATATTGCAATACATTCATGCGATACAATATATTGCCACGCAAAACATCGCGATACTATGCTGTATCGACCACCCCCCACCCACCCCTACTTAATATTCTATGCTCAGTATGGGCCTTATAAGGTGCTGCTAGTACCACATTAGATCATAATTGATGTACAACAACAATATGCTACTAATATGCATGCTAATAAGCTACTAGTTAATGGTGAATATGTACCTTAATATAAAGAGTTAGCATCATTAATTCTGCATATACACATTAGTCACCAAGGGTCAGCTGTTAGCCTGCGCTTGCATTGTGTCATACATGAGCTTTCTTCAGTAATTGGATATTTGAGAGTGCTGGAGAAGCTGCTGGTCGTCCCCAGTGGGAAGCACTGATACGGCTCTCTCTCCCCCGCCCCCCCCTCACAGGCCTTCACCTGCTGTGCCAGGGCCAGGGCTAGATTTCAGGGAGGGGTATAGA
Source organism: Poromitra crassiceps (assembly GCF_964638095.1). Lineage (NCBI taxonomy): Eukaryota > Metazoa > Chordata > Actinopteri > Beryciformes > Melamphaidae > Poromitra > Poromitra crassiceps. The sequence goes on from NC_139624.1 coordinate 19,723,273, forward strand.
CACCTGTTGTGCCATGGCCAGGGCTAGATTTCAGGGAGGGGTATAGCCACACTTGGCCATCAGTTGCAAGAGAGCAGGTTGCCTCCAGCTCTCTCTCTCCTCTCTGTAGCTCAGGGGTTCCCAACCTTTTTTGGATTGTGACCCCACTTTGACGTCACAAAAATCGAGGGACTAGAGACATGCAAATTTTGGTACAATATCAGTAATATCATCAGTGACATCATCAAAGATGTCACGTAACAGTTTCCCGCTCAGAGTTCTGACTTTAATCTGAGAATTCTGACATTAATCTGAGAATTCTGACATTAATTTGAGAATTCTGACGTGATCTCACAAGTCTTTCCCCCCCAGAATTCTCACTTTAAACTCAGAATTCTGATTTTATTCTCAGACTCCTGACTCCAACTCAGGACTCAGACATTTTTCACATGTGGCCCTAATCCTCTTCGGTAGTTTTAAATTGTGTGTTGTGTAAAACATAAATATAATTAAATATATATATATATATATATATATATATATATATATATATATATATATATATATATATACTGTATATATATATATATATATATAAATATATATAAATAATATAAATAAATATAATTAAATATATATATATATATATATATATATACAGTATATATATATATATATATATATACAGTATATATATATACGGTATATATATATATATATACTGTATATATATTAATAATAATAATAATAAATAAAAACAATAAATACAACTAATTACAGACCGCATTTGAATTCCAGGCAACGCCCCTTGGGGTCGCGACCCCAAGGTTGGGAACCACTGATGGTCGGAGGTGGTACGGAGGGCGGAGAAGGGGGAACTTTCCCAGAGCTCAAACTCCCAGTAATCGCACAACGGCTCATTATGGCCTCCTGCAGGGCCCATTTAAGAGGGGGAAGGTTTTACAGAGGAGATTGTTATAGCTGCTTCCCTCAAGGCTCCCACACCTCTTTCTTTATAGCTGCTTCCCTCAAGGCTCCCACACCTCTTTCTTTATAGCTGCTTCCCTCACTGGGGGGCGGGTCTTAGGCCGGATGATCATGCCCTGTCGTAATGGACCAGGCTCTGTGACACGAGGTGAAGCAGAAAACGTACTTGTGTGTCGGCCTCGAGTCGTCTTGGAGCCTTGCCGGCGGCAACTAGCCCCATATACTCGAACGTCCCCACTTCCCAGCAAAATGAGTCAATTGTGTGATTTCACTAGGATTTCAATGACTAGAAGTTAGCCCAATGAGAGAATGTAGTGCATATACTTGGTAATAGTGTTCACTCTCTCCTGTTATCTCCCCATATGCATTATTATACTGGCGCTGTTCGCGTCAGCTGTGTTGAGATACATTTTCGAGGAACTGCACACCAGCTGCGGCACATTGGGTGAGGGCTTTGACGCACAAGCATGTAAAGAGTTTAGGTCTGAATGGGACTGTCTGTGTCTAGTGTTAGTGTGTCTGTGTCTAGTGTTAGCCCTGTGATTGATTGGTGGCCTGTCCAGGGTGCTTCCTGCCCTGCATGCTGGGATATTATTCTCCTGCCCCTCACCACACTGAAAAGGAGCAAGCAGCTAGAAAGAATGAAAGCAGGAATCATTTTAAAGGCATCATTTATTGCTTTAAAAACACCTTTATACACCAGCTCCAGTAGATAACTCTGTCCATGCACATGCTTTAAAAACACCTTTATACACCAGCTCCAGTAGATAACTCTGTTCATGTGTGAAAAACTAAAGAAATTAGATTGTTGTGATTTTGTTTGCATACATTATTAAATAGGTGCACTGCATACCCAGGTATTTGAACTAAAAGAAAAGAAAAGTCATTTTTGGGTTCAGCTCGACTTTAAAAACACCTTTATACACCAGCTCCAGTAGATAACTCTGTCCATGCACATGCTTTAAAAACACCTTTATACACCAGCTCCAGTAGATAACTCTGTTCGTGCACGTGCTTTAAAAACACCTTTATACACCAGCTCCAGTTAGGGGTGTCAAAAATAATCGATTATAAGATGCATCGCGATGCGGACCTGCACGATTCTGCATCGATTCACAAATGTCAAAAATCGATTATTAAATTTTTTTTTTTTTTTTTTTTTTTTTTTTATATAATCAAATAAAATATAATGGAAGTACATGCAGTTGTTTATTTTAATTATGGATCATAATACAATGCAATTCTAAATGCACTTTTATTTTAAAAGTAGCCACACAGTGAGAAAAAAGAAACTGAGAAAAAAAATCATGTATTCGGGCAAAAAAGTGATGCATTGATTTAAGATGCATCGAGATGCATCGATAATTGTTATCGAATCGAATCGTAGCCCTCTGAATCGTAACTGAATCGAATCGTGAGGCCAGTGAAGATTCACAGCCCTAGCTCCAGTAGATAACTCTGTCCGTGCACGTGCTTTAAAAACACCTTTATACACCAGCTCCAGTAGATAACTCTGTCCGTGCACGTGCTTTAAAAACACCTTTATACACCAGCTCCAGTAGATAACTCTGTCCATGCACATGCTTTAAAAACACCTTTATACACCAGCTCCAGTAGATAACTCTGTTCGTGCACATGCTTCAAAAACACCTTTATACACCAGCTCCAGTAGATAACTCTGTCCGTGCACATGCTTTAAAAATACCTTTATACACCAGCTCCAGTAGATAACTCTGTCCGTGCACATGCTTTAAAAACACCTTTATACACCAGCTCCAGTAGATAACTCTGTCCGTGCACATGCTTTAAAAACACCTTAATACACCAGCTCCAGTAGATAACTCTGTCCGTGCACATGCTTTAAAAATACCTTTATACACCAGCTCCAGTAGATAACTCTGTCCGTGCACATGCTTTAAAAACACCTTTATACACCAGCTCCAGTAGATAACTCTGTCCGTGCACATGCTTTAAAAATACCTTTATACACCAGCTCCAGTAGATAACTCTGTCCGTGCACATGCTTTAAAAACACCTTTATACACCAACTCCAGTAGATAACTCTGTCCATGCACATGCTTTAAAAACACCTTTATACACCAGCTCCAGTAGATAACTCTGTCCGTGCACATGCTTTAAAAACACCTTTATACACCAGCTCCAGTAGATAACTCTGTCCGTGCACATGCTTTAAAAACACCTTTATACACCAACTCCAGTAGATAACTCTGTCCATGCACATGCTTTAAAAACACCTTTATACACCAGCTCCAGTAGATAACTCTGTCCATGCACATGCTTTAAAAACACCTTTATACACCAGCTCCAGTAGATAACTCTGTCCATGCACATGCTTTAAAAACACCTTTATACACCAGCTCCAGTAGATAACTCTGTCCATGCACATGCTTTAAAAACACCTTTATACACCAGCTCCAGTAGATAACTCTGTCCATGCACATGCTTTAAAAATACCTTTATACACCAGCTCCAGTAGATAACTCTGTCCATGCACATGCTTTAAAAACACCTTTATACACCAGCTCCAGTAGATAACTCTGTCCGTGCACATGCTTTAAAAACACCTTTATACACCAGCTCCAGTAGATAACTCTGTCCATGCACATGCTTTAAAAACACCTTTATACACCAGCTCCAGTAGATAACTCTGTCCGTGCACATGCTTTAAAAACACCTTTATACACCAGCTCCAGTAGATAACTCTGTCCATGCACATGCTTTAAAAACACCTTTATACACCAGCTCCAGTAGATAACTCTGTCCGTGCACATGCTTTAAAAACACCTTTATACACCAACTCCAGTAGATAACTCTGTCCATGCACATGCTTTAAAAACACCTTTATACACCAGCTCCAGTAGATAACTCTGTCCGTGCACATGCTTTAAAAATACCTTTATACACCAGCTCCAGTAGATAACTCTGTCCGTGCACATGCTTTAAAAATACCTTTATACACCAGCTCCAGTAGATAACTCTGTTCGTGCACGTGCTTTAAAAACACCTTTATACACCAGCTCCAGTAGATAACTCTGTCCGTGCTAGGGATGTTCATTTTGAAAATTTTCCAAAATCGATAATCGGTGAGAATTAACGATCAATTATCGATTATCGATTTTATTAATACTTAGAAAATTTTCAATATTTTCAATTTTTTTTTTTTTTTTTTTTTTTTTTTTTTTTTAACAAAATGAATGCCTATGGCAGAAAATACGAAAGACAACGTGTTCTCCTCAATGAACTCTTTATTTCAATGTGTCTCCTCTCCAACACTGCTGTCCCCGGCGCATGCCGGTGTGAATTTCTCATGTTTAAAACAGTTTTGTTGGCACAAAGGCCCGTGCCCAGCCAGAAAACTAGAGACTATATGAAGCTCCACCTCACGTTAGTCGGCTGTGCAATGGAGTGGGGCGAGGAGGAACGAATTCCACCCAAACCTAGTCCAAAAAAAAAAAAAAAAAAAAAATTTTTTTTTTTTTTTTAATAATTAAAAAATCGATCCAAATGCCACAGGATCGATTCCAATCCTTAACGATCGATTATCGATTTTCGATAATTGATGAACATCCCTAGTCCGTGCACGTGCTTTAAAAACACCTTTATACACCAGCTCCAGTAGATAACTCTGTCCGTGCACGTGCTTTAAAAACACCTTTATACACCAGCTCCAGTAGATAACTCTGTCCGTTTAGCATACCAGTGTTTCCCATAGAAACATTTTCAGGCCTGGAGGGATTTCGAAACATGCCTCGACCGCAATGGCGGGGGCCCTCGCTGGCGACGCTAAACTTTTAGCTAACCTGTTCGCATCTATGTTCGCATATATGTATGTGCGTTTCCCAGGCAACGACACACGTGAGATGGTTTTGGTACCAGTTTTCTCATTAGATACTGGGTAATGTGACCAACAGGCCAAACTCCCAAAAAGTCAAAAGTTAGTGTAGGATTTGAGATTATGGTTGAGATTACAATTTAAGGATTAGGTTTGGGGTTAAGAATCAAGAAATTAATGTAAATAAATGAAAGGTCTTCACTAGTATAGTAAGACAAACTTAAGTGTGTGTGTGTTAGAGAGGAAAGCACGCCTGTGTGTTGATGTTAAGTTAAGTTAAGTTAAGTTATCCTTTATTTATCCCCTTTGGGAAATTCATCCTCTGCATTTGACCCATCCTCTACTAGGAACCTTCCTAGAACTAGGAGCAGTGGGCAGCCACTGTGCAGCGCCCGGGGACCAACTCCAGTTCTTTTTTGCCAGTACCTTGGCCAGGGGCACTGACAGGAGTATTAACCCTAACAAACATGTCTTTCTTTGATGTAGGTGTGTAGGTGGGTGTAGGTGTGTGTGTGTGTGTGTTAGAAAGGAAAGCACACCTGTGTGTTGATGTAAGTGTGTGTTAGAAAGGAAAGCACACCTGTGTGTTGATGTAAGTGTGTGTTAGAAAGGAAAGCACACCTGTGTGTTGATGTAAGTGTGTGTTAGAAACTGAAAGGAAAGCACACCTGTGTGTTGATGTAAGTGTGTGTGTGTGTGTGTGTGTGTGTGTGTGTGTGTGTGTTGATGCGGGTGTGTGTGTGTGTTGATGTGTGTGTGTGTGTGTGTGTGTTGATGTGGGTGTGTGTGTGTGTGTGTGTGTGTGTGTGTGTGTGTTGATGTGGGTGTGTTGAGGAGGACAGAGGGCAGATAAAGGGCACCCACATATCACTAGCGAGGCGAGCAGCAGCAGACAGGTTCCTGCTCAATCTCAAAGGACTATAAATCTGTTGAGTTTTGTCCTGGTGCACTTTAGGCTTCAGCCAATCACTGGCTTTTTACTTTAGGCTACAGCCAATCACTGGCTTTTTACTTTAGGCTACAGCCAATCACTGGCTTTTTACTTTAGGCTACAGCCAATCACTGGCTTTTTACTTTAGGCTACAGCCAATCACTGGCTTTTTACTTTAGGCTACAGCCAATCACTGGCTTTTTACTTTAGGCTACAGCCAATCACTGGCTTTTTACTTTAGGCTTCAGCCAATCACTGGCTTTTTACTTTAGGCTACAGCCAATCACTGGCTTTTTACTTTAGGCTACAGCCAATCACTGGCTTTTTAATTTAGGCTACAGCCAATCACTGGCTTTTTACTTTAGGCTACAGCCAATCACTGGCTTTTTACTTTAGGCTACAGCCAATCACTGGCTTTCTACTTTAGGCTACAGCCAATCACTGGCTTTTTACTTCAGGCTACAGCCAATCACTGGCTTTTTGTTTGCAGGTTCTTTTTAATCACTACTGGAAGGCTTTAATTAAGAGCAACATGGCACGAGAGGAGACCCTGCTATGAGTGTTCCTCAGGGAGGACAGCGGCTGACTGTCTGTCTAGCAGCTCAGGCTGTTGACTTTGTCACCGCGTGCCTTCAGAGCGTCTGGCTGTCTGGCTGTATTCAGGCGTTTGTCATTAACAGCAGTGGAAAGACATTTTTCACAGCAAGTTGAACACTGTTTGAATGAAAGGTTATTCGTGCTAAGAGATGTGCAGGTGTCTAGAGGACGACTGGTATGTGTCTGCAATCCATGCCCACAAAGAAGTCTTCAAACATCTCAACTCAATGTCTTGAATACAGTTAAATAAAACATAATAATTCAATATTATTGTTTATCGTCTTTCAGTGGAATCATATCGTGATGATATGGTGATTTTGGGATATATATATTTTGGAGGTAATAATTGAAGCAAATTCTCACTTTACTTAGTTGTCTTAGTTGACAAAATGAATTATAAATGATTTTTTGAGAGATATTATTTGAACATTTCTATTTTAAAGAGCTAACTTTGGCGAATGCGTGTGGTAACTTTGGTGCACCGCATGTATGAAACACGTCTCCTAGCATAAGTTAACGTTAGGCTACAGGGACCTAAACAAAAAGGAGATGACTCGGAGAAGTCAGCAAGTAAGTTGGGCTACCTGGCAACTTCTGAAAATGTGTGTCTTCATTACATTATTCCAGCAAAACGCTAGCGGTTGTTCGTATGCCTGTGAAAGCCAGCTGTACTACGCTAACGTTAACGTTAGTGGTTACGCCAAGTAAACACAGGCATGTTAACTTGGTTCGTAGTACAACCGATACTGGAATAAAACATTTTCAGAACTTACCACTTCATTCCTACTCCCTCGCTCACTTCTAAGTCCTTTTCATTGCGGTCCCAAATACGATATTCCATGAGACTGGTGTCATACAGCCAAGGAGCTCACAGACAGCCACTAACCATGTTGTGTGTGAACACAACTAACTAACCATTATGTATTTATACTATTTGTACTTTTATACTATTATATTCTCTAACCATGTGTTGCCCTGCACAGCTCAAAAAAAGATTTTTTCTCTCTCGGAAGGGACACACTAACTCACAGTCTCTTGACACGGGTAACTGCGATAGCACTTGTGGAGGAAATTATTCAGACCGAGACAGAGCGAGGCTGCTAACGTTACAGCCAGAAGCTGTCAAGCTACTCGGTGGTCCCACGCGCTGTTTTGTTGTGATAACGTGTCCTAAACGCAACGTTTCACCATGCGGTGACAACGTTTCACCATGCGGTGACAACGTTTCACCATGAGGTGACAACGTTTCACCATGCGGTGACAACGTTTCACCATGAGGTGACGACATTTCACCGTGCGGTGACGACGTTTCACCATGAGGTGACAACGTTTCACCATGCGGTGACGACATTTCACCGTGCGGTGACGACGTTTCACCATGAGGTGACAACGTTTCACCATGCGGTGACGACATTTCACCGTGCGGTGACGACGTTTCACCATGAGGTGACAACGTTTCACCATGCGGTGACGACATTTCACCGTGCGGTGACGACGTTTCACCATGAGGTGACAACGTTTCACCATGAGGTGACAACGTTTCACCATGCTGTGACAACGTTTCACCATGAGGTGACGACGTTTCACCATGAGGTGACAACGTTTCACCATGAGGTGACGACGTTTCACCATGAGGTGACGACGTTTCACCATGAGGTGACAACGTTTCACCATGAGGTGACGACGTTTCACCATGCGGTGACAACGTTTCACCATGCTGTGACGACGTTTCACCATGAGGTGACAACGTTTCACCATGCTGTGACGACGTTTCACCATGAGGTGACAACGTTTCACCATGCTGTGACGACGTTTCACCATGCTGTGACAACGTTTCACCATGCTGTGACGACGTTTCACCATGAGGTGACAACGTTTCACCATGCTGTGACAACGTTTCACCATGCTGTGACAACGTTTCACCATGAGGTGACAACGTTTCACCATGCTGTGACAACGTTTCACCATGCTGTGACAACGTTTCACCATGAGGTGACAACGTTTCACCGTGCGGTGACGACGTTTCACCATGCGGTGACAACGTTTCACCATGAGGTGACAACGTTTCACCATGAGGTGACGACGTTTCACCATGCTGTGACAACGTTTCACCATGCTGTGACGACGTTTCACCATGCTGTGACAACGTTTCACCATGCTGTGACGACGTTTCACCATGAGGTGACAACGTTTCACCATGCTGTGACAACGTTTCACCATGCTGTGACAACGTTTCACCATGCTGTGACAACGTTTCACCATGAGGTGACAACGTTTCACCGTGCGGTGACGACGTTTCACCATGCGGTGACAACGTTTCACCATGAGGTGACAACGTTTCACCATGAGGTGACGACGTTTCACCATGCTGTGACAACGTTTCACCATGAGGTGACAACGTTTCACCATGCTGTGACAACGTTTCACCATGAGGTGACGACGTTTCACCATGCTGTGACAACGTTTCACCATGCTGTGACAACGTTTCACCATGCTGTGACAACGTTTCACCGTGCTGTGACGACGTTTCACCATGCGGTGACAACGTTTCACCATGAGGTGACAACGTTTCACCATGAGGTGACGACGTTTCACCATGCGGTGACGACGTTTCACCATGCGGTGACAACGTTTCACCATGAGGTGACAACGTTTCACCATGAGGTGACGACGTTTCACCATGAGGTGACAACGTTTCACCATGCTGTGACAACGTTTCACCATGAGGTGACGACGTTTCACCATGAGGTGACAACGTTTCACCATGAGGTGACAACGTTTCACCATGAGGTGACGACGTTTCACCATGCTGTGACAACGTTTCACCATGAGGTGACAACGTTTCACCATGCTGTGACAACGTTTCACCATGAGGTGACAACGTTTCACCATGCTGTGACAACGTTTCACCATGAGGTGACAACGTTTCACCATGCTGTGACAACGTTTCACCATGCTGTGACGACGTTTCACCATGAGGTGACGACGTTTCACCATGAGGTGACGACGTTTCACCATGCGGTGACGACGTTTCACCATGCGGTGACGACGTTTCACCATGCGGTGACAACGTTTCACCATGCTGTGACGACGTTTCACCATGCGGTGACGACGTTTCACCATGCTGTGACAACGTTTCACCATGCTGTGACAACGTTTCACCATGCTGTGACAACGTTTCACCATGCTGTGACGACGTTTCACCATGCTGTGACGACGTTTCACCATGCGGTGACGACGTTTCACCATGCTGTGACGACGTTTCACCATGCTGTGACGACGTTTCACCATGAGGTGACGACGTTTCACCATGAGGTGACAACGTTTCACCATGCTGTGACGACGTTTCACCATGCGGTGACGACGTTTCACCATGAGGTGACAACGTTTCACCATGCGGTGACAACGTTTCACCATGCTGTGACGACGTTTCACCATGCGGTGACGACGTTTCACCATGCTGTGACGACGTTTCACCATGCTGTGACGACGTTTCACCATGAGGTGACAACGTTTCACCATGCTGTGACAACGTTTCACCATGCTGTGACAACGTTTCACCATGCTGTGACAACGTTTCACCATGCGGTGACGACGTTTCACCATGCTGTGACGACGTTTCACCATGCTGTGACAACGTTTCACCATGCTGTGACAACGTTTCACCATGCTGTGACAACGTTTCACCATGAGGTGACAACGTTTCACCATGCGGTGACGACGTTTCACCATGCTGTGACAACGTTTCACCATGAGGTGACAACGTTTCACCATGCTGTGACAACGTTTCACCATGAGGTGACAACGTTTCACCATGCTGTGACAACGTTTCACCATGAGGTGACAACGTTTCACCATGCTGTGACGACGTTTCACCATGAGGTGACGACGTTTCACCATGAGGTGACAACGTTTCACCATGCTGTGACGACGTTTCACCATGAGGTGACAACGTTTCACCATGCTGTGACAACGTTTCACCATGCTGTGACGACGTTTCACCATGAGGTGACGACGTTTCACCATGAGGTGACGACGTTTCACCATGCGGTGACGACGTTTCACCATGCGGTGACGACGTTTCACCATGCGGTGACAACGTTTCACCATGCTGTGACGACGTTTCACCATGCGGTGACGACGTTTCACCATGCTGTGACAACGTTTCACCATGCTGTGACAACGTTTCACCATGCTGTGACGACGTTTCACCATGCTGTGACGACGTTTCACCATGCGGTGACGACGTTTCACCATGCTGTGACGACGTTTCACCATGCTGTGACGACGTTTCACCATGAGGTGACGACGTTTCACCATGAGGTGACAACGTTTCACCATGCTGTGACGACGTTTCACCATGCGGTGACGACGTTTCACCATGAGGTGACAACGTTTCACCATGCTGTGACAACGTTTCACCATGCTGTGACGACGTTTCACCATGCGGTGACGACGTTTCACCATGAGGTGACAACGTTTCACCATGCGGTGACAACGTTTCACCATGCTGTGACAACGTTTCACCATGCTGTGACAACGTTTCACCATGAGGTGACGACGTTTCACCATGCGGTGACGACGTTTCACCATGCTGTGACAACGTTTCTGTGTCCGTGAAACGCATGTGTGCTTGTCACGGTAAACAGTTTGCACAGACAGCACCTGCTGCTACAGGCTTAAAGGGACACTCCACCCAAAAACAATGCTGCTTTATTTTGCACATAATCTCACACATCTGAAAACTGTACACAGCTAAGTTAAGTTATGGACCGGTGATGTCATTCATACACAAATGACATCACTGCTCCACAGATTCACTCACATCAACTCTCAATAACTGTGAAAGGAAATGAATGTAAACAGTTTTGGATGTGTGTGAGATGATGTGTTTTGTGGTGGAGTGTGTTGCTGTGCTAAGCAGGTCTGTGTGCATGTGTGTGACGGCTCCTTATTACTGCACACAAACACTCATTCCACACTCAGAGAAAAGTGCTGATGCAGCGCTGCTGCCAGGCACAGCCAGTGCAAAGGCTACTATGAATTAACCCATGTTGACCGCCATGCCATCCCCCCTCTCTCTCTCTCTCTCTCTCTGCTCCCCCTCTCTCTCTCTCTGCTCCCCCCCTCTCTCTCTCTGCTCCCCCTCTCTCTCTCTCTCTCTGCTCCCCCTCTCTCTCTCTCTGCTCCCCCCCTCTCTCTCTCTCTCTGCTCCCCCTCTCTCTCTCTCTCTCTCTGCTCCCCCCTCTCTCTCTCTGCTCCCCCTCTCTCTCTCTCTGCTCCCCCTCTCTCTCTCTCTCTCTGCTCCCCCCTCTCTCTCTCTGCTCCCCCCCTCTCTCTCTCTCTCTGCTCCCCCCTCTCTCTCTCTGCTCCCCCTCTCTCTCTCTCTCTGCTCCCCCTCTCTCTCTCTCTGCTCCCCCTCTCTCTCTCTGCTCCCCCTCTTTCTCTCTCTCTCTGCTCCCCCTCTCTCTCTCTCTCTCTGCTCCCCCTCTCTCTCTCTGCTCCCCCCCTCTCTCTCTCTGCTCCCCCCTCTCTCTCTCTGCTCCCCCTCTCTCTCTCTGCTCCCTCTCTCTCTGCTCCCCCTCTCTCTCTCTGCTCCCCCTCTCTCTCTCTGCTCCCCCCCTCTCTGCTCCCCCCTCTCTCTCTCTGCTCCCCCTCTCTCTGCTCCCCCCTCTCTCTCTCTGCTCCCCCTCTCTCTGCTCCCCCTCTCTCTCTGCTCCCCCTCTCTCTCTCTCTGCTTCCCCTCTCTCTCTCTCTCTGCTCCCCCTCTCTCTCTCTCTCTGCTCCCCCCTCTCTCTCTCTGCTCCCCCTCTCTCTCTCTGCTCCCCCTCTCTCTGCTCCCCCTCTCTCTCTCTCTGCTCCCCCCTCTCTCTCTCTGCTCCCCCCTCTCTCTCTCTAGCACTCTTTCACCCCCTCCTCTCTCTCTCTGCTCCCCCTCTCTCTCTCTGCTCCCCCTCTCTCTCTGCCCCCCCCTCTCTCTCTCTCTGCTCCCCCTCTCTCTCTCTGCTCCCCCCTCTCTCTCTCTGCTCCCCTCTCTCTCTCTGCTCCCCCCTCTCTCTCTCTGCTCCCCCTCTCTCTCTCTGCTCCCCCTCTCTCTCTCTGCTCCCCCTCTCTCTCTGCCCCCCCTCTCTCTCTCTCTGCTCCCCCTCTCTCTCTCTGCTCCCCCCTCTCTCTCTCTGCTCCCCCCTCTCTCTCTGCTCCCCCCCTCTCTCTCTGCTCCCCCTCTCTCTCTCTGCTCCCCCCTCTCTCTCTCTGCTCCCCCTCTCTCTCTCTGCTCCCCCTCTTTCTCTCTGCTCCCCCTCTCTCTCTCTCTCTGCTCCCCCCTCTCTCTCTCTGCTCCCCCCTCTCTCTCTCTGCTCCCCCCTCTCTCTCTCTGCTCCCCCTCTCTCTCTCTGCTCCCCCCCTCTCTCTCTGCTCCCCCTCTCTCTCTCTGCTCCCCCTCTTTCTCTCTGCTCCCCCTCTCTCTCTCTCTCTGCTCCCCCCTCTCTCTGCTCCCCCCTCTCTCTCTCTGCTCCCCCTCTCTCTCTCTGCTCCCCCTCTTTCTCTCTGCTCCCCCTCTCTCTCTCTCTCTCTGCTCCCCCCTCTCTCTCTGCTCCCCCCTCTCTCTCTCTGCTCCCCCCCTCTCTCTCTGCTCCCCCTCTTTCTCTCTGCTCCCCCTCTCTCTCTCTCTCTGCTCCCCCGTCTCTCTCTCTGCTCCCCCCCTCTCTCTCTGCTCCCCCCCTCTCTCTCTGCTCCCCCTCTCTCTCTCTGCTCCCCCTCTCTCTCTGCTCCCCCTCTCTCTCTGCTCCCCCTCTCTCTCTCTCTCTCTGCTCCCCCCTCTCTCTCTCTGCTCCCCCCTCTCTCTCTCTGCTCCCCCCCTCTCTCTCTCTCTGCTCCCCCTCTCTCTCTCTGCTCCCCCCCTCTCTCTCTGCTCCCCCTCTCTCTCTCTGCTCCCCCTCTCTCTCTCTGCTCCCCCCCTCTCTCTCTGCTCCCCCTCTCTCTCTGCTCCCCCTCTCTCTCTCTCTCTGCTCCCCCCCCTCTCTCTCTCTGCTCCCCCCCTCTCTCTCTGCTCCCCCTCTCTCTCTCTGTTCCCCCTCTCTCTCTCTCTCTCTGCTCCCCCTCTCTCTCTCTCTCTCTGCTCCCCCCCCTCTCTCTGCTCCCCCTCTCTCTCTAGCACTCTTTCATCCCCCCCTTCCAGAGCAACAGTGTCATGTAAGAAAGGAGGAGCAGCAGTAGTAAATCCTGACTTTTCACTAAGGAAGGTCATAATTCACATTCTACACAAGTTGCTAACATCGATTACATAACTCAGTCGTTTGTCCACGGGTTGCCAAAACAAACCTAGGAAAAGGTGTATAATATAGCATTTCATATTTCATATTGTCCATATTCTGCCTTCATTCGTCTTCATTCTTTGCCTCATTAAGTCAAGCTGTTGTTGTTTTGTGCACCCTAGCAATACCGCAATCCACACTTTCCCCATAGTTCTCATTCATACCTTCTACTTAACTTAAATTACATGACATTACGTCATTTAGCAGACACTTTTATCCAAAGCGACTTACAATAGTACCTTTTGTCAACAGTAGTGAAATCAGCTGTGTGTCACAGTGAAGACTTTTTTAAAGGAATAAGTAGCATTGAAAAGAGAGTAAAAGGAGGGCAGTGGTGTTCAGACTGGAAGTCAGAACAGAGCTCAGAGGTCACTGCAGGTCACTGCAGGTGAGGTCAGACTGTGAGAAGGTGCTCTTTGGTCAAAAATGGGGTAACATGAAAGTAATAAAAAAACAGCTGAACCAAGGCACTCTAGATTTAAAACAGCTTTAATAAAAAGGCTTAGTCCATTTCTGAACAGATTAAAAAGCCTGACAACATGTTCCTGCCACACACGGCCTTCATCAGGGCACTGAGTAGCATTTGTTGAACTTGTTGAACATCATCTTCTAACATTTACATTGTCACAATTTGTCGTATTCTTATTCTACTTAATTGCTATTTGTAAGTTTCGTGGTATCTTGAAGCTATTGTTAGCAACTTTTTTCGGCTACATATCCTAGCTAACACAGCTATAACCAAACCAGTTGCTGTTGTCCTGTTAGCGGTTGTTTAATTCTTAAAAAGCAGAACTAGCAAAAGGCGAGAAATAAATATGTGCATACCAGTGGAGGGGGGAAGTCAGTATTTCTCTTGTTGCCTTGCTGTAGGAACGAGGCCTGCCGGAGACAAGGAGGCGGGGCTAAACCTTCCCCCAGGCTTATTCACTGGCAGTGCTACAAGTCCCTGGAAATATCATCAAGTGCACCAGAGGCAAAAAAAAGTCATTACATTTCATCACTTCATGTATTCCACAACAGCAAACTTTTTATTTGCTGTGTTTTCAACGGATCTCCAGGGAAATAATAATGAGTGTTTTCGTTCCGCAAACTTGTTTTTGTAGAGTGAGGGATGACAGAGACAAAGTTCATGAAATCAATGGGAAACACCATCTGTGTGAGGCCAGTTGTAAGTGCTCGAGAGTCATTAGAGAATCTTCATGTTGGGTGTTAACACAGTTACAATAATAGTAGTTTTCCCCCTCTGTAACATGAACTGTGCTTTGTAGAGGCTGAAAGTCAAATATGGGGCTAGTTTGTATCAGGGTTGCAGCGATCAACCGATTTGACTATTCACCGAGTTCAATATTTCACTGTGAATGATCCCTAGTGTGAAATAAATGAATGCATAATAATCGTGAGACCGTGATTTGTAGCGAATCAAATGAACAGTTGAGAATTCAGACACTAGTAAAAAAATGGCCGACACACGATATAGTCCACTATTTGTGTAATAGGGAGCGGTTTTGAACAGGGCTGTTGGCTTGTACTGCCTTCGGGGGGATGAGAGACACATGACGCTGCAGAGCTTGGATGATCCTATTCAAAAAGCGGTGAAAATTGCTGCATTCATTCTAGAATTGCCTCCCTGTATCGTGCACAGAGCCCGTCATTTGAGGTCTTATTCTGTTTGTGTTTTGCGTAGATGTCGTGCTACTGTGGCTGTTTTTTTACATGATTTTTTGGGCATTTCACCTTCATTTGATTTAGACAGGACAGTAGGCTAGGCAGACAGGAAACGTGGGGAGAGAGGGAGATGAGACGACACGCAGCAAAGGACCCCGGGCCGGACCCCAACCCGAACCAAGGACCGAGCCTCCGCCGCACGACGTGCGCCACCAGGCGAGCCAGGACGCACCGACTGGTGCTACTGTGACTTTAGAGGAATTAGCATGTTTTGTTTACGAGAGCTATCTGCCCTTTGTGGTGATGATGATATTTTTAGCAGGAGTCCATATCATTGCTCAATTTCATGCAGACCTGAAGTTAATTGTCATGGTTTCATGCACATCAATGTGTTTTGCTGCCAGTGGATACAACATTATTTTCCCTTGCGCTGAAATATCCATGCACTTCCCATTCAGGGGGGAAAGTTTCAGTCAATTATATTGGCAAATTTGATATTTGCAAAGTTCATTCAGATCTCATTGACATAGCAGAGCATAGCTGCTGATGAATATCATGCATATCAATTTAGATGCTGATATTTATGGAGGTGTAAAGTTCACAGGTTTCCCCGACCCCCGACCCCCGAGACAACAGAAGTGAAAGGCGGTTGTGATGTTAGGAGACATAACACACTCCAATTGATCATGTGGCTCAGAAGGTATGCGGTGTGCTACTGTATTAAAGGAATAGGCCTAGACCAGGTCTTTTGGAGATTGGCCCATTGGTCAGCTTAAGGTGCTTTCTGACCACAGGACATTTTTCTTAGTTCTAGGAACAGTTGGAGGACCTCTCTCCTTTTTGTTGCATTCGCACCGCAGGAACTGGGAACCATCGTAGTTATTACCATTTGAGGGATTTTCTTCGCTCCTACTTCAGGGTAGGTACTTTCTAGTGCTGGCATGGAGCCGACTATCACTCAACAGTGTATGCTAAAGAACAAAGAATGCAGAAGTGTGTAAAGTACAACCCACCTTGAACATTGTAATTTAAAGGGCAGGAGTCCTTTTTTGTGGAGATTGGAATCAGGTCCTTGTTCAATCATGTCTCTTCCCGGTAAAGGGCACAGCATTAGGACTGGCAGCCATATTGAATCAGGTCCTCGTTGAATCATGTCTCTTCCCGGTAAAGGGCACAGCATTAGGACTGGCAGCCATATTGAATCAGGTCCTCGTTGGATCATGTCTCTTCCCGGTAAAGGGCACAGCATTAGGACTGGCAGCCATATTGAATCAGGTCCTCGTTGAATCATGTCTCTTCCCGGTAAAGGGCACAGCATTAGGACTGCCAGCCATATTGAATCAGGTCCTCGTTGAATCATGTCTCTTCCCGGGAAAGGGCACAGCATTAGGTCTGGCAGCCATATTGAATCAGTTCCTTATTGAATCATGTTTCTTCCCGGTAAAGGGCACAGCATTAGGACTGGCAGCCATATTGAATCAGGTCCTTGTTGAATCATGTCTCTTCTCTGTAAATGGCACCATCATTAGGACTGGCAGCCATATTGAATCAGGTCCTTGTTGAATCATGTCTCTTCACGGTAAAGGGCACCATCATTAGGACTGGCAGCCATATTGAATCAGGTCCTCGTTGAATCATGTCTCTTCCCGGTAAAGGGCACAGCATTAGGACTGGCAGCCATATTGAATCAGGTCCTCGTTGAATCATGTCTCTTCCCGGTAAAGGGCACAGCATTAGGACTGGCAGCCATATTGAATCAGGTCCTTGTTGGATCATGTCTCTTCCCGGTAAAGGGCACAGCATTAGGACTGCCAGCCATATTGAACCAGGTCCTCGTTGAATCATGTCTCTTCCCGGTAAAGGGCACAGCATTAGGTCTGGCAGCCATATTGAATCAGCTCCTTATTGAATCATGTTTCTTCCCGGTAAAGGGCACAGCATTAGGACTGGCAGCCATATTGAATCAGGTCCTTGTTGGATCATGTCTCTTCTCGGTAAATGGCACCATCATTAGGACTGGCAGCCATATTGAATCAGGTCCTCGTTGAATCATGTCTCTTCCCGGTAAAGGGCACAGCATTAGGACTGGCAGCCATATTGAATCAGGTCCTTGTTGAATCATGTCTCTTCTCGGTAAAGGGCACAGCATTAGGACTGGCAGCCATATTGAATCAGGTCCTTGTTGAATCATGTTTCTTCCCGGTAAAGGGCACAGCATTAGGACTGGCAGCCATATTGAATCAGGTCCTTGTTGAATCATGTCTCTTCTCTGTAAATGGCACCATCATTAGGACTGGCAGCCATATTGAATCAGGTCCTTGTTGAATCATGTCTCTTCACGGTAAAGGGCACCATCATTAGGACTGGCAGCCATATTGAATCAGGTCCTTGTTGAATCATGTCTCTTCTCGGTAAATGGCACCATCATTAGGACTGGCAGCCATATTGAATCAGGTCCTTGTTGAATCATGTCTCTTCTCGGTAAATGGCACCATCATTAGGACTGGCAGCCATATTGAATCAGGTCCTTGTTGAATCATGTCTCTTCTCGGTAAATGGCACCATCATTAGGACTGGCAGCCATATTGAATCAGGTCCTTGTTGAATCATGTCTCTTCTCGGTAAATGGCACAGCATTAGGACTGGCAGCCATATTGAATCAGGTCCTTGTTAAATAATTTCTCTTCCCGGTAAAGGGCACAGCATTAGGTCTGGCAGCCATATTGAATCAGCTCCTTGTTGAATCATGTTTCTTCCTGGTATAGGGCACAGCATTAGGACTGGCAGCCATATTGAATCAGCTCCTTATTTAATAATTTCACTTCCCGGTAAAGGGCACAGCATTAGGACTGGCAGCCATATTGACTTCTCCTTGATAAGGGTTTCCAGCTTGTCTCTTTGTTGATAACCTGCTGGAGCTTGGCTCAGCAGCTTAGCGCTGTGCACAGTCAGCACAAAGGCCGGCCAAAACACTCACTTTATCATCAAACACCACTCAAACCAACAGCAACATCTCAACCCCGCTTTATGGCACATTATGGTGACAGTTGCCATGACAGCAGCATCTGCACGTCTTCCTGTGGGATTTCAAGAGAAGTCTCAACACAAGAGTGACGAAACTCTTGTTTTTAACCTGTCAGCCTCATTTTTGGGCTGGGTGATCAAATTCAATATCATAGTTTATTCGTCTTTCAGTGGAACCATATCGTGATGATATGGTGATACACAAAACCTTCTATTTATGGCTATTTATTTTACTTTCCACTCCAGGCTGATAGGGACTCCGTGCAGGCAGAACTAAAACAAGTTTGACCCCCAAGTGGAATTTGTTTACCACAAGAGCGGCGCTCCTCGAGCAGGAAGTGAGGCGGGCAGCGGTGTCCCCGAGCAGGAAGTGAGGCGGGCAGCGGTGTCCTCGAGCAGGAAGTGAGGCGGGCAGCGGTGTCCTCGAGCAGGAAGTGAAGCGGGCAGCGGTGTCCCCGAGCAGGAAGTGAAGCGGGCAGCGGTGTCCTCGAGCAGGAAGTGAAGCGGGCAGCGGTGTCCCCGAGCAGGAAGTGAAGCGGGCAGCGGTGTCCCCGAGCAGGAAGTGAGGCGGGCAGCGGTGTCCCCGAGCAGGAAGTGAAGCGGGCAGCGGTGTCCCCGAGCAGGAAGTGAAGCGGGCAGCGGTGTCCTCGAGCAGGAAGTGAGGCGGGCAGCGGTGTCCTCGAGCAGGAAGTGAGGCGGGCAGCGGTGTCCCCGAGCAGGAAGTGAAGCGGGCAGCGGTGTCCCCGAGCAGGAAGTGAAGCGGGCAGCGGTGTCCCCGAGCAGGAAGTGAGGCGGGCAGCGGTGTCCCCGAGCAGGAAGTGAGGCGGGCAGCGGTGTCCCCGAGCAGGAAGTGAGGCGGGCAGCGGTGTCCCACAGCGCCATGTTGAGTTAAAGGGAACCATGTGGAGGCAGGGACGCCCTATACACATCTGATTCAATTACCCCACAGACTGACAGCACAGCTTGCTGCTCCCATAACCTACTTCACCTCCATCTGTCTGAGAGGGAGGGAGAGGGACAGAGAGGGGGAGAGAGAGGGCGAGAGGGACAGAGGGGGAGAGAGAGAGGGAATGTGTGTGTGTGTGTGTGTGTGTGTGTGTGTGTGTGCCTACGCGTGTGCGTGTTTTGCCTGGACATAAGGAATATCACTATATTTGACCCTTGGTTGGTTGGGTTCGTGCCTGAGCAACACAAAATCATAAGCTTCCTCACTGATGGCTTAAAGGGATATGCCAAGATAAAAAGAGAAGAGGATCGCACTCCAAGTTAACTTTTTTATTATTGCCTGCAGCAAACGTTTCGGGCTTTCAACCCTTCATCAGTGCACTGATGAAGGGTTGAAAGCCCGAAACGTTTGCTGCAGGCAATAATAAAAAAGTTAACTTGGAGTGCGATCCTCTTCTCTTTTTATCTTGACATTCATTGTGGATTCAGCACCCAGTTATTTGTTCAGTTGAGTTGAGCGCGTTTTTCGTTTTATTTTCGTTTTATTTTTAAAGGGATATGCCAACATGTTGAGCGTTTTGCTTGCTTTTTTATTAACGGCATTTACTCTTACTTTTAGTGTCAATACTTTAAGCAGCTACGAGCAAGATTTTCGATTGTTATTAAACAGTCTAAATGTAATATTGATGCATCACATCTTACCTATAATAGTAGCTGAGACCAAAGCCGTGTGAATCGGAGATTGCTCTCTTGATAGAGTCTGTGTCTGTCTTCCGGCGGGCCGGATAGACCAGGAAGTGAAACGAAAAGGTTTACGGCAGCTGCCTGCCTTCAACCGTTTCGCTCTGCCTAGCAGCAGACCATAAACACGGAGAACGCCATGCTCGCTACATCCAGGGGCTTGCTACT
>NC_139624.1:19748475-19760549 GCF_964638095.1 Poromitra crassiceps
TCATCCAGGGACAGCTTCCAGGGGCCTAGCTGGGCCCGAAGGCCTAGCGTATGCCTCGAATGTCGGCTGGCGAATTGGTGTTGATGCGGAGTCTTTGTAACACAGCCCTTTCTCTGCGTTCTGACCTCATCATTGGCTGAGGTGTCTCTGTTATTTGATTGGTGCGAACCACTGGTGGTTCAGATTCAAACCAATAGGTTGGAGCGTGGCAAGATGGGTTTGTCATGTGATCGTGATCTCACATGAATCCAGCTGCTTCACTACAAATGATTCATTATTCATTGTTTTACTTGATCTGTTGAACTTGTGTGGACTAACTCACAACATAACGTATCAGTGCAAGCATTTTAAAGGCTTTGCTGTCAAAATCTAATCAAGTCTTTCGTGGCAGCCGCAACAACGGCACCTGATCAAGTCGTCTGTTTTCATATGGGTGATAATGTCGAAAAGGCAATATTGGTCATGGGAGTGTATTGTCTTTGTGTGAGAGAGAGAGGAGAGAGATAGAGAGAGAGAGAGATAGAGAGAGAGAGAGAGAGAGGAGAGAGAGAGAGAGAGAGAGAGAGAGAGGAGAGAGAGGGAGAGAGAGGGGAGAGAGAGAGAGAGAGAGAGAGAGAGAGAGAGAGAGAGAGAGAGATGAGAGAGAGAGAGAGAGAGAGAGAGAGAGAGAGAGAGAGAGAGAGAGAGAGAGAGAGAGAGAGAGAGAGAGAGAGAGAGAGAGAGAGAGAGAGAGAGAGAGAGAGAGAGGAGAGAGAAATGTTTTTGTCTTTGCTCCAGCAGCTGGTTGTGTCTCAGCCCTGCTGGCTGGGCCTCTTCTCTCTATTCTCTGATGAGCTTTTTGTTGCCTCTCCTCCAGCTCAGCCTGTGTGGGTGAGGAAGTGTTCATCACCAACAAACAATGGACTCACTCAGCCAGCTACACACACATCACCACAAAGATACACACACCTCATCACAAATATACACACACATCACCACAAAGATACACACACATCACCACACAGCTACACACACATCATCACAAAGATACACACCCATCACCACACAGCTACACACACATCACCACAAAGATACACACACATCATCACAAATATACACACACATCACCACAAAGATACACACACATCATCACAAAGATACACACACATCAACACAAAGATACACACACATCACCACAAAGATACACACACATCACCACAAAGATACACACACATCATCACAAATATACACACACATCACCACAATATACACACACATCACCACACAGCTACACACACATCACCACAAAGATACACACACATCATCACAAAGATACACACACATCATCACAAATATACACACACATCACCACAAAGATACACACACATCATCACAAAGATACACACACATCACCACAAAGATACACACACATCACCACACAGCTACACACACATCACCACAAAGATACACACACATCACCACAAAGCTACGTAGGCTGTGCGTCTGACATCCTCTCTCTCTCTCTCTCCTGCAGCCTACATCAGGTCCTGATTGTGCGTCTGACATCCTCTCTCTCTCTCTCTGTGTCCTCGGCAGTGGAAATGAGAAATGCAGTAGTTTTTCTCCTGGCGTTGGCTTGCTACAAGCTTAGTTACGGGATGGGGAAAAAAGAACATTGCCTCCCTCTGGAACTGCCACTATCCTCGAGCAGGGTCAAAACAGATTAAGAACTAAACTGCAAAACTCAGAGGCTGAGTGAAGTGAAGTGCTGTACAAACCGCTGAAATGTGATTGTGTTTTTCCTCTAAAATCACATTTAGTACAATGCTGGATTAGCTGGGACCCCTGGTGTGGGAGGGGCCTTCATAGTTCTTCTAGTACAACATCCCACAATGCCCTGCGTCGCACACCACAGTGTGTGTGTGTGTGTGTGTGTGTGTGTGTGTGTGTGTGTGTGTGTGTGTGTGTGTGTGTGTGTGTGTGTGTGTGTGTGTGCGTGCGTGCGTGCGTGCGTGCGTGCGTGCGTGTGTGTGTGGGGAAGAAGCCTTGCCTTAAAAGGAAGTAGGACTCTGGATTCAACAAGGGTGACTTCAGAGAGCGTTTGAAAAAAGCATCAGGTGAGGTTGTACCTAAAGTACAGTAGATCTCTGGCTGAGGCCTTTTCATCAGGTTAACAACACAACAAGCAGCACAGCAGCAGAGAACCTGTTATTTCTGTAGCCTCGGCCTGCATGAAAGCTCATCTATCTGCTAAGAATTCCTCTGGTGTCGGCGAGGTGACTTGGTGACTTTTAAAAGGCCCTATCTTTCTTGTGTTCAGCCGCTGACATACTGTAACGGGCCAGTAGAGAGCGTTCACACAATTCAATGCGCTTCAGCTTCTAAAGCGCAAAGGCAGCATATTTACAGGGTTTTTTCCCTGCCTCAGAATGGGCCTTTAGGGGGTGACTAGCCTACATTTGACTTTTTGGTTAGTGTCAGGGTTATCCTGATCCCAAATCCTGATATATACAGTATATATACTGGTATATATATATATATATATATATATATATATATATATATATATGTGTGTGTCATTATCAGACATTATGGAGCACTGTTTTCACAGCACCCAAAGTTTCAGCCATTTCAGCCATTTCATTCTATAAATGTGAGACTTTAACTTTGAAATTCTCTAAATTGATACAGTAGAAAAAAGAAAAGATTTTGAGTTGGTGTGTAGTCAGAGTTGTCCTGATCTCAAATATATCAGTCATTGTCAGAACTTATGGACCAATGTGTTTTAATTTACAGCTTCCCAAGTTTGAGAAAGGAAGCCATTTGAAGGTGCAATTGTGGACCTTTAACTTTTGAAATTCTCTAAATTGAAACAGTAAAAATGCCTGATTTTGAGTTGGTAAGGAATGTCACTCGGTAGGTCCACTCCTTGATGAACCCAAGGTAGGAATACTCCAGCTGCGTCCCACCTTCACGTTCTTGTGCCTGTTGAGCTCTGAAGGCTCCAGTCCTCATGTGTGCTCTAAGAGTCCCAGCTGTGTGCTCACTTTGATCCAGCCATTGTTGTGCTCCACAGCGGAGTGACACCGAGCCTGTGGAGGTTTGTGATGCCTCCTCCACCAGAGGCCCCCGGCCCCTCTCTCTCTCTCTCTGTGACCAAGGTCACCTGGGTCGTTTACCACGTTACCCAAATGAGCATAATGAAGCCACGCTGAAGCTGGCACACTACATTGCATATGACCCGGTTAATCATCCGTGGCATCCAGGTAGTGTAGCGGGAGATTCCCTGCCTACCAACACGAGGGTCGCAGGTTCACGCGTGTGTGCCAGTTGCTAATTAAAGTGAATCTTGAATCTTAATGTCTGTTTTTTTTTTTCACGGCATGCATCAGTTAAGTAGTCTGACTTTAAAATTGAAAAAAAGGACAGGTTGCTGTCAAAAGCTGGGTTTCCATCCAAATGTATCGCAACTTTGAATAGAATTTTCAGAAAGTCGGCAAAATAAAATGCGAAACAATGCGCGTTTCCATCTACTGCTATTTTGCGAATTATAGAGCTGTCAATCACCTCGTGTTTGAGGCTGTCTGAGCTGCTGATCAGCTGCTAGACCCGATATACAGCTCTGTTAAACACATCTAACGTTATTAATTTAAAGTTTCTTGATGATCTACAAGTAGACAAAGGTACCATAATGCCATTTCTGGATTACCAGGTGCGACTCGGCAAACTAACGTTGTAAAATAGCAACGTTTGTGGACGAACGTTGCTATGTTACAATTTCGGCTCCGAAATTGTAAAATGGTAATCCACGGAGCAGATAGTAAGTGAATACAATTTCATTCAAGTCTAGAAGTGAGTCACCTTAAAGTTAATATCCCAGTCTTCTTCTGTTTACCACGGCGGGTATTGTGCTGCGCGTACCATTATTTACCGTGTGTAGCCCTATAGACCAAATCAGCGGGATGTTTACATTTACTTCCGGGTACCCCTGGGTCCACACATTATAATGGCGGTGAACGGCACAAACTGACGTGTTGAAGACAAAAACAGACAAAGAAGACAAAAATGGTTCGTCCGTGTTGTGTTGTTGTTTAATATCATTCATAACAACACTTTCACTAACATTAGTGGAGACCAGACTAGCTTATTTACCTGTTGGACCAGACCAGAGTAGACTTGACGCTAAATTAAATTAACGTGGCGTCGGTAGCTCTGTCTGTAACGTTAACGAGTCTGCTCTCGCCGAGAAGAGCCTGGTGACGCGAGGTTACGAGTCTGCAAAAAAACAGCGAGTTTGACAGACAAACAAACATTATTAGCTAGCTAACACTACATAAAACAAACACAGAAGAAAGGCTAGATACGTCGGACAAGCATGTTTACCAACCGTTTAACCATTTAAATTGAAAGTAGTCGGCCGAAAACAACGAGAGGGTTTGACAGCATTTATTTGACAACACACACATTTAAACCTGCCGCCTTCCCCAAGTGGTACCCGGAAGTAAATTTGTTTACATGGTGACGTCACGGTGATTTGGTCTATAGAGGGTATGCACACCCACTGGAACACGCCCCCTCAATCGGGAATGAGTGTCAAAATGAGTGTCAAGTTCCTCCCTGAGCAGCAGGTGTCAGTTATCTAGGCTGATTACTGCATTCAAGCTCAGTCTTGCTGTGACTCAGTGGGCGTGACCCCACAGTGACTTCTGCCTCTGTGACATCACATGCATACCCTCTATAGACCAAATCACCGTGACGTCACCATGTAAACAAATTTACTTCCGGGTACCACTTGGGGAAGGCGGCAGGTTTAAATGTGCGTGTTGTCAAATAAATGCTGTCAAACCCTCTCGCTGTTTTCGGCCGACTACTTTCAATTTAAATGGTTAAACGGTTGGTAAACATGCTTGTCCGACGTATCTAGCCTTTCTTCTGTGTTTGTTTTATGTAGTGTTAGCTAGCTAATAGCGTTTGTTTGTCTGTCAAACTCGCTGTTTTTTTTGCAGACTCGTGAGAAGAGCCTGGTGACGCGAGGTTATTACAGACAGAGCTACTGACGCCAAGTTAATTTAATTTAGCTTCAAGTCTACTCTGGTCTGGTCCAACAGGTAAATTAGCTAGTCTGGTCTCCACTAACGTTAGTGAAAGTGTTGTTATGAATGATATTAAACAACAACACAACACGGACGAACCATTTTTGTCTTCTTTGTCTGTTTTTGTCTTCAACACGTCAGTTTGTGCCGTCCACCGCCATTATAATGTGTGGACCTCAGGGGTACCCGGAAGTAAATGTAAACATCCCCGCTGATTTGGTCTATTGTGTGGAGGCTACACACGGCATGTCATGTTTTGCAGTGATCAAGGCAAACTGTGTTGTTTTTTAATGGAGAGACAACACAATATCGCTTAAACTGTTTCCTCCGCACGTTTTGCATTTTCCTTTTATCGATACGCGCGACTTTTCCGCCTCCCTCAAGCGTGAACACTTTTTTGCGATATTTGGAGGTTTTTGCGAATTAGGCAGCGTTTCCACTCTGTTTTTTTTATGCGCAAATTGAAATTTCGCATCAAAACAGGTGGATGGAAACCCGCCTAAAGACCGTTGTGCTCAGTTTCCTGTCTGACTTCTTATTTATAACCTAACCACTAGGGATGGGCATTTCTAGCAAAAACACTATTCGAAATTCGCTGGCCAAAGTCGACTTTTAATCGAAATTCGAAAATAAATAAATAAATGTAAAAAAAAAAAAAAAAAAAAAATTACATTTTTTTTTTTTTTTACATTGACATTTTCGAAAATAAAAACTGTTTTGACAATCATGAGTGGTTCATTAAATATTTAGTAGGCTCAGGTCTGAGTGCCAAAGGGGTGCCAAAGTCACCCCCTCTCCCTCTTCATGGGATTTCATCCGCCATTCATTTTTCCAGAAACCTTGCTTAAAATGCTTATAAAAATTGTTTCACTTGCTCAAACCAAGCGATTCGACTATACTTAGAATCAGGGGAGACAATGCAACATTTCACAAAAAAAAAAAAAAAAAAAAAATCAAATTTCGATTTTCAATAATAAAAGTCGACCTTGATAATAACAACGATTATTCGAAAATTCGAAATTCGATGCCCATCCCTACTAACCACGTCTACACGATGGAGGATGCCCCTTTATGTTTAGACAACCTCTTCTTGGTTTTTTGTTTGCTCAGAGATTAGGAGGAGCGCTTGTTTCATGTTCACTATACTGTCACGCCCCACATGGCTCTCTGCTGACACACACAAACACATGTGGGTGCTGCTACTAAAGCAGCCTGTGTTTTCAGCTACTTTGTGACTAATGACAAATTCCTTGATGTAACTCTGTAGAACTTAATTATGTCCGCATGGCTAATGAGCTTGTAGTCATGAAAGAGTTCAGGGAGAAGCCTTGGCACAGATTTCTACCACAAGTGTTTCCATGCACACAATAATGCACTAATGCTAATACTTCTGATTGAAGAAAAGAGTGATTCATCGCTTTATATTATTCTATGAAGTGACACCTCCACTAATAACGTGGTTACTGGTTACATGTGATATGTGCTTATAGTTTCACACCTGCACAACCTGATCACACTTAGAAACATTACATTTCAAATGTATCCATATTCTGTTAATCCATCCATCCATGTGCTATTAATGCCAGTACAACTAATACACATATAGGGTTGCACGGTATACCGGTATTAGTATGGTACCGCGGTTCCCTGCCGTTAAAAAGGATACTATACCACGTTAATTTAGTACCGATACTTAAAAAAATGTCATGGGTTGCGTCAGTGTGCGACCGTGGTGTTTGTTAGCGGAGGAGAGAGACACAGCGGCATTACAGTTGAGAGCCTGTCTCCCACCTCACGTGAAGGCAACACAGCCTTGCCTTGAACCAATGATGACTCGTGAAAAGTGAAAAAAAGCTCGTCTCTGACTCTGTCTGCTTCATGTGGGGGCGTGTCGACTTTCCTCTCTTCCCTCTGCTCGCTCTCTGGCCACACTCGTTCAGTCCTCACTACAGCACCCCGACACACAGGACAGACGCAGCGAAAATGGCAGCGGCTTCTTCTAGTCTTGCAAGCCGACCAACGCTTGTAGAAAAAGCAGATGCACGAAGCGAAATATGGAAATATTTTGCTTACGTTGCCGACAGCGAAGGCAAGCCCGTGGACACATCCAAACCAGTGTGTAAAAGGTGCTTCAACGTGACGCAAGCGAAAGCATCAAACACATCGAACCTGGCTAAACATCTTGCCGACAGGCACCCCGACCTGTTCAAAGAGTTTAAAGACCGACAGGTTAGCGAACGTGAACGATAAACATACATGCCCTCAAATAAGTCCAACGAGTATTGTGTGACAAGCGAACTTGTTTCACTGAAAAAGTTCGCTTGTCACAATAGCCTACTCGTTTACAGTAAAACACGAGGCAATGTGCTGGAGCACAGATCTCTGGCAAGGAAGGAGCAAGTCATGACATGTAACGTTTAGGGGAGGGGACATCAGATGACTGCATACCATGTACAATATTTAATAACACTATGGTCTCTCAATGCCAGTGTTATTAAAGCTTTTACATGGTAAGCAGTCATCTGATGTCACCTATCCTAATATTTACAATAATCCCAATTATTAATGATATACGAATTAATTGTAAAAAACACCTAGCCTACATGTATTGGGGGGGGGGGGGGGTACACCACATAATAAGCCTACATTTCAATAGCCTACATTTATGTGTGAAAATAATATATATTACTAAATTAACCATAAATCTGGCACTTAATGTTAATGAAGCTTAAACCCAGGATTATTATATACTCTATTTATTCCACTACTTTTCCTGATGTTTTAGTTTTTTGCCGTGGTATCGTTTCAGTATCGGTATCGAGATATTTAGGCAGGTATCGGTATCGAACTCATAATTTTGGTATCGTGACATCCCTATACACATATGATATCGCATTTATGTTTTACTCTTATGAGAACACTGGATCTGTTTTGATTAGGGTCGGCTACCGAAATCGGTACTTTTAAGGGTATTGAGTTGACCGAATTACATCTGTAATTATATAATACTGTTTCAAGTCAAATCTATCGCTACCAACTTTCTGTATCTGCTGAGCGCACATCTGTGTGTAAAAGAGGTACCGGAACCGGTGTCGGTTCAAATGAGAACGGTACTCAACCCTAGTTTTGATGTGCATTTATGTTACTTGCTTGTTTAGATTAGGCCTGGTGGTACAGCAATTCCCATACATAGAGGAGCCCCTCCCTTCGCTCAGAGCAGGCCAGGGGGCTGTCGCAAAATTAGTTGTACGCAAATTAGTATTATGACAACTTCTGGCAACTTTGTGAGCAGCCAATATCTACTTTGCTTTGAAGAGAGTTGATAGCACTTCTCTACTCCTCTTCTGCTAGCTGCTTTCACTAGTGCTTCTCTTTGTCAAAGCCACACTAAAGCCCAGCGTGGGGAAACTTCAATCCAGTAGAAAGTAGCTTGTTTGTCAGTGGAAGGCAACATGGCTCCACCAAAACAAAATACATCCAGCTGTCCACCTAGCCAAACTAGCATCAGATTTGTTACAAAAACATCACCTGAAGTGTTGACAGAAGCCCCACTGAGAATCTCTGCCCTCACGTGACGTCAACATGATTGATGAAGATACAGAGGAAAGTGATGGAAGTCATGCTTTTGGACAATAAACTGCTTAGAGTACTATTAAAATATCCAATTATTTCAGTAGTTAAACTGTGAGAACGTCAACTTGTGCACATACCTAAGGTTGTGTCATATAGCCAAAGAAATGTTCAACTTTCCAGAAAAGCGCTGGCTGACATGAACCGCTTTTTCCAGCTGATGACGGAGAGACGCTATGGCCTTGTTTGTGGCGGCGGGCGGGTACAGCCCAGGAGAAGAGTGATGGTCTTGTTTGCGGCGGCGGGCGGGTACAGCCCAGGAGGAGAGCGATGGCCTTGTTTGCGGCGGCGGGCGGGTACAGCCCAGGAAGGGTTGTCCTGGTTTACTAAACGCTTCCTGGTTGTCCAACCACATGGCTGGGAAGGCGTCCCATGATGCACAGGGAGCGCTAGCGCTCATTCATTATGGGGCACCAGGCTGCCAGGGTGCTACATTGCTAAGCTTCCAGAGAGGGTTGCCATGGAGACGCCTTGTCCCACCTCCTCATCGCACTAGTTTCTGACTCTTACATCAGACAGAGAGAGACAGAGAGAGACAGAGAGAGACAGAGAGAGAGAAACGCCTCCATGGTGCTCCCTTGGACCCTTACTCTGTGAGCTTTCTGTACCTACCTACGTGGTTCAAACATGATCCCTACTTGACAACAGAAAGCTGCTGTATCTGACAGCCAGTGCTGGGGAGGAGGTTGACTCGATGACAGTGGTTCTCAAAACTTTTTTTTTGGCTTCAGTACCGCCTTTCCCTGATTTCTGAATCCAAGTTCCCCCTTTACCCAACTACAACATTTTGCTTAGAAAAACTGCAAGAGGATAACTATAGCATATGATGCAGTGAGTGAATGATAACCCACCTTTTGAAGAATATAACATTACAACATAAGAATTTTAGTGAAACAGTTGCAATTGGTGCCTTCTGAGCAGATGTATTTGTCATAGTACCTCCTTGTAGTCCTAGCCCATTAAGACCTGATGCAGCGTCTGCGTCCTTATTAGGGATGGGCAATGACTTTAAATGAGAATTTTCGAATAAATTACCTTTTCACGTGGCCATTTTGTGTCGGGCGTGAAAATGGTCTATCGTTTTTTTATTATCAAGATCAACTTTTATTATTGAAAGTTGAAAATAATTTATTCATTTATTATTATTATTATTATTATTTATTTTTTTACCGGCGCCTGTCTCTTTAAGAGCGACGTTTGTCCATGTGATGTTGCCGCAGCAGCTGCAGAACGGCTCTGGGCTCAGCGACAGTAGCACCTAGCAGGTCCTTCGTAGAAATGCTAGAAACGTAGTAAATGGTCTTAAACTGTCTATATTACAGCAACACTCAGGAGGAAAAAGTTTCAAGGCTCGTTACTGCATGAAGAAAAGCCGATATTCTGTCTACTGTTCCCTGGGCCATCTCGGCATCGTTTGGGAAGCTATGTTAACGATGCTAACGTTAGTGTAGTAGGCTAACGTAGGCTCAGGTCTGGCTGCCTCTGCCTCACGACAATAGAGTGTCAAAGTCACCCCCTCTCCCTCTCCATGGGATTTCATCCGCCATTCATTTTTCCATAGACCTTGCGTAAAATATTTATAAAAAATTGTTTTACTTGGTCAAACCAAGCAATTCAACTATACTTATTATATATCAGGGGAGCCCATGTAACTTGTTAGATGACTTTTTGAAAACAAAAAACAAAACAAAAAAGAAACAGCATTCATCCAGAGTTCCAGATAAACTACATTTTTGCAGTAGTTCGTATTAGTAGTTCAAATTTGGATAGTGTTTTTAGCCATTTATTTATTTATTTTGTCTGAAAAGTAAATTAAGAATTGCTTTTTTTATCCTTTATATTTTTGTTTACTCCTTTAATTGTCAAGCTTGCTGTTTCTGTACTTTTGCCTCACAGGGTTTCCCATGCAGGTCTGGAGTTGTAGGGAAAACACATTTCCAAGTCTTGACAAGTTGGAAATGGCTACAAAAAAGCTTGGAAATGTATGGAAAAGATATACAGTGTTAAGAGTGAGAGAGTAGGTGCGTAAATCATATTCAACACCAACATTTTCCAAGAAGTTAACGTCTCTAAAAAGCATTGTATTTCAAAATTGAAACTGTGTGTATGAACTCGAGGTTAGACCGACTGTGCTGTAAACATAGGACATTACTTTCAACAGAAAATATTGTGATGAAGCCAGATAAGGTGACTTGGTTGGAATCTAGTTTCTGGCAGTTTATAAACACAGTCAACGTTCCTTCAATTGATTCCTGTAAAAAACAAAAACATCCAGTTTGTATTCATTCCCTGACTATTGGTGCTTTCACAAAATATTGACACAATGAGAAAAAAAACAAAAAACAAAACAAACAGTAGTTAACTACTTTTTCCAATGTTAAAACAAAATCTATATTTCTCTAGAGAGAAGCTTTGTTTTTTGAACCAGGCTGTAAACATGTATTTTTTCCGTAAACTCTGGTATTTTACCATGGAGGTGAATGGGGATTGACTCCCTTTTGGAGCCAGCCTTTAAGTAGCCATTCAAGTAACTGATAGCTTGTAAAACTAACATTCAAAGTAGCTTCCCCAACACTTCAAACAAGCACTGGGAGCTTTCCACCATCAAACTGGTCAGAGCCCAACCAAAACTCAACTTTCTCTAAAAAGCAGAACCCCACCACCACCACCCCATCTGGATGGATGGATGTATGTATGGATCTTGGTCCCAGGTCCAAAGATGTAGAAGGCAGAGGGGATATGGGTGTGGTGTCTTGTGGGATCATGCTTGTGCTAAGCTGTGATGAGCTGTCAGGTCTAACGCCTCTGTGTGTCTAATCCTGCCATTCCTCTCAAATCTCATCTGATCCACAGATCTGTAGCATCGCTCAAGGCAGCGCTGCTTTAAGACTGATAATGCTGCCTGTACTTTGTGGGGAATATAATCTTTCAAAATCCCCCAGAATCAAAGCAGCAGTGACACAAACATTGCCTTGGAAAGCGGCCCGAGCAAAGACTTAATGCAGCAAAATGCTACAGAGAGTAGCACAACTGCTACTCTCCCCCCCCCCCCCCCCGAATTCTCAGTTGTTCAAATGTGC
This sequence comes from Poromitra crassiceps, assembly GCF_964638095.1. Lineage (NCBI taxonomy): Eukaryota > Metazoa > Chordata > Actinopteri > Beryciformes > Melamphaidae > Poromitra > Poromitra crassiceps. The sequence continues at coordinate 19,760,258 of NC_139624.1, forward strand.
TCGTCATGCAGGCTATATTTACCTCTCTACCAAAGCGCTTTTGCAAAACTGATTATTCCGAGCGAGGAAGGTGAAACATAATTATCACTCCCGCTTTACACACCTTGCTGACAAGATCTAAACAGGACGTGTGTTGCAGCGGCTTTCAGTCACTTAGGTGGAGCAATGGAGGTATTCTAGTCTAGAGAGGGTTCAGCACTATGGAAACTCATTTCAGTCGGTTCCTATTAAGGAGTCAAAATGTGATTGCAGAAAAAAATGGAGCACCACATTAGGGCTGGGCAGTACATGG